>NC_135310.1:15860229-16171767 GCF_048772815.1 Callospermophilus lateralis
GGAGGCCCTGGAAGAAGCAGTGAGAGCAGACACTTCTCCACTTTGTCTACCCAAGTCCAGCCTGGGACCTGGCTCACCACGAAGACCTCATGGTGCCCCCGCACGCTCTGCCCACCCAAATCAGGGAGCACAACAGGAAGGCCTTCTCCATCCCAGCCATTTCCCCACCCGTGGACTTCATTCGGGCACTTGAACTCGGCAGAAAAGGAATTCAACGGTACTCATCTCCGTAAGATTGATATATGTGAAAGGAACTGGGGCTGTAGCTCAGTGGTAGAGTGTTTGCCTGGCATGTGTGAGGCAGTGGGTTCGATTCTCAGCACTGCATATAAATAAATGAACAAAATAAAGGCCCATCAATGTCTAAAAAATATTTTTTTTAAAAAAAATGTGTTACACTCTTACATTGCTGGTGGGACTGCAAATTGATGCAGCCAATCTGGAAAGCAGTATGAAGATTCTTAGAAAACCTGGAATGGAAACTCCATTTGACCCAGCTATCCACTCATCGGTTTATACCCAAAGGACTTAAAAACAGCAAATACACGGACACAGCCACATCAATGTTTATAGCAGCACTATTCACAATAGCTAAACTGTGGAACCAACCTAGGTGCCCTTCAATAGATGAATAGATAGGGAATCTTTAGTATATATACACAATGGAACATTACTCAGCATTAAAAGAGAATAAAACTATGGCATTTGCAGGTAATGAATGGAGTTGGAGAATAATGCTAAGTGAACTAAGCCAATCCCCAAAACCAAAGGCCGAATGTTTTCTTTGACATGAGGATGCTGACTCATAATGGCGATGGGGAGGAGCATGGGAGGAATGGAGGAACTTTAGATAGGGCAAAGGGGAGGGAGGGGAAGGGAGGGAGCAAGGGGGTAGGAATGATGGTGGAATGAGTTAGACATCATTACCCTGAGTACATGTATGAAGTCACGAATGGTGTGAAAATACATTGTGTACAATCAGTGACTTGAAAAATCGTGCTCTATATGTGTGATATGAAATGAATTGCACTCTGCCATCATGTATAACAAATTACAATAAGGAAATAATTTAATAAAAAATGTGCTAGAAAGAATTTTTCCATCCATTATGACTGTTCTAACAGATTTGTGTTGGTCAGTACATTTCTCCGGTCTCTATTGGAAGCCCCACCACCTTACCCTGGTCACCACCTCCATATCCAGCAGCCACGGGCTCCTTGTCCTGCAGGCCAGCCGATGGCTCAGACATCCCAGGGAGGCACACCTACAGGGACATATGGCAGCTCTGGCTCCTTTTCTCTCTCTTTCCTGGTTTTCAAAATTACTGAGGGAAGCAGTTATAGTGCACATACAGGACCCTTCACATAGGAACATGACCCTATGTGAGGAAAAAGGAAATGGCATTCCTAAAGAAACAGACATTCAACAAGAGGAAAAGCCCCTCAGAAACTCCTGGGCTTCTGACTTCTGACTTTGTTGTTTGGTACGTTTTTGCTACTAAATCTATCCCCTCCGACCTTTGCTTCTGAGATACATAGGTCAGTCTAAATATTCACTAATACATAAGCAAATGCTCTAAAAAGCAGTGCATAATTTAAAATGCATTCACAGTCTAGCCAAGTATGATCAATTTGCAGAGGCCTGAGAAGATACAGAAACTTCCTTTAACAGAGAGATGGGTATCTCTTCATCTCTACTTAAGGGGTGGCCGTGTCTAGTTCTGTTAGAAAGGTACAATTGCTGTGAACGTGCCACTGGTATCTCACAGATGTTTTTAAGCCAAGTGAGGTGGCGCACACCTGAAATCCTAGCAACTCAGGAGGATGAGAAGGAGGATCGAAAATTCAAGGCAAGCCTGGGCAACTTAGCAAGGCCCTAAGCAACGTAGCAAGATCCTGTCTCAAAATGAAAAGTAAAAAAGGGCTGAGAATGAACATCTCTAGCAATTAGAGAAATGCAAATCAAAACCACTCTAAGATTTCATCTCACTCCAGTCAGAATGGCAGTTATCAAGAATACAGACAACAATATGTGTTGGCGAGGATATGGGGAAAAGACACACTCATCCATTGCTGGTGGGACTGGAAATTGGTGCAACCAATCTGGAAAGGATTCTCCCAATGGAGAATCCTTGGTAAACTGGGAATGGAACCACCATTTGACCCAGCTATCCCACTCCTCGGTCTATATCCAAAGGACTTAAAAACAGCCTACTACAGGGACACAGCCACATCAATGTTTATAGCAGCACAATTCACAATAGCTAAACTGTGGAATCAACCTAGATGCCCTCAGTAGATGAATGGATAAAGAAAATGTGGTATATATACACAATGGAATATTACTCAGCAATAAAAGAGAATAAAATTATGGCATTTGCAGGTAAATGGATGGAGTTAGAGAAGATAATGCTGAGTAAGCCAATCCCCAAAAACCAAATGCTGAATGAGTTCTCTGATTTAAGGATGCTGATCCATGATATGCTGGGAGGAGGTTGGGAGGATTAAATGAACTCTAGAAAGGGCAAAGGGGAAAAGGGAAGGGAGGGGAAGGAAGGGAGCATAGGGGTAGGAAAGATGGTGGAATGCAATGGTCATCATTACGCTAAGTACAATATGAAGACACCAAGGATGTGACTCTACTTTGTGTACAACCAGGGATATAAAAAATTGTGCGCTATATATGTAATATGAATTGTAATGCATTCTGTTGTCATATATAACAAATCAGAAAGAGAGAGAAAGGTCTGGGGATGCAGCTCAGTGGTAAAGTGCTTGAGTTCAGTCCCCAGTACAAACAACAAAACAAAACAAAAACCCACACACCAGAGATGTTTTTGAAAGAGTCTGCTTATTAGGGATTTGTCACAAATTTACAGGAAAAAATTTTAGACTTGCAGCACTGGGGATCAAACCCAGGGCCTTGCACATGCTAGGGAAATGCTCTACCACTGAGCTATACCACCACCTTTGTTGCAAATTTAAAAAAAAAAAAAATTAAAGGAAAGACAGATAAACCCATATCCTGTGATATGTAGTTTAAAAAAATTTTTTTCAGAAGAATACAAGCCTAAGATGAGCAAATACTTGCAGTAGGTCTTAATTATGACTTGAATCTAAATGATCTTATACAAGGGCATTTTCCATTAAAAAAGGAATCCATTAACCTTATTTATAAATCATAAATTCTAGCTGTCAAAGAAGCTTTTAGGGCTGCCAGCTATCACAGAGACCATCCAGCAAGGCCATTAATACCCTAATTTTTAGCTTCATCAGTAACACAGTGAACACAGGCCAGGCCTTGCTCCCCACAGACACACCCAAGGACTCTGCCTGGATTTGGGAGGCAGAAGACATTACTTTGAGAGAGATTCACTCCATCCTCTAAAAAGCTGTTTTTACTTCTACATAGGAAAGGGGTGGGGGTGGGAGGAGTAAGGGGCAATTCAAATGCACCCCAGACCCTAGAAAATATGAATTCAGCATTTCAGCAATTCTCTGAAGTCCTTATAATTCTATCAACTTGAGAAGAGCACTTAATTATTTTACTACCTATGGTTTACCCCCATCCCTGCCACCCTTACAACTGGGCTCCCTGCTGTGCCAAGTGACCACAGTGACTTTGGTTCTTCTTCTTTAATGGTGCGGAGGACTGAACCCAGGGATGATCTACCACGGAGCTACACCCCCCAGTTCATTTTACTTTATTTTGAGACGGGGTCTTGCTAAGTTGCCCAGGCTGGCCTCAAACTGTGACCCTCTTGGCTCAGCACCAAGTCACTGGGATTATAGGCATGTGCCACACACCTGGCAACTTCTTCTTCTTCTTGACTAATTTATATTAGGCCTGAGCTCTGGAGCTCTGACCACTAACCTTCTCAGAAGCATATCATATTCAGGACGCAGTCAAGGTGGGGCAGGTACTCTGTTTTGCTGCCTGGGTAGACAAGGAATAGAAAGTTCAGTCCATGCTACAGACAGTAGAAACTGCTCCTTCCTTGACTACTTGGCTCCAGACCTGGAGCAAACGAAATGATTTCAAGATGGATGGATTCTAACTGCTAGGGAGACCATCTCCAGTGCTCACACCGGAGGTCTACAGAGGGGAGCTGGCTTGTCCAGCATTCTGGTGTTTAATTGTGCAAGCCCACACTCACCTAACCAGGTCGGTGGCCTCTCATGAGTAGCGTGGGCTTCTGGGAAATGCCTGCCCCTGCTGCTGTGGACCTGAACCTCGGTGCCAGCAGAGGAGAACACACACGCGCAGTAGGGCAACAGAGATGGGCAGGCGGGGCCACCTTCCCTGCTTTTTGAAATATGAACAAAAACCCTCTCAGCTCAGTGCTCTTTCTTCTAAAGCAAGCTTGCTGCTCCCAGGGAAAGGGCTGTCCCTAAACAAATGACCTATCAATAACGCGTTCCCAAAGTAGTTTTGCATCTTTTTAAAAGTAATCACTTTGCTGGGCACAGTGGTGTACACCTGTAATTCCACCTACTCAGGAGGCTGAGGCAAGATGATCAAAAGCTTAAAGACAGTCTGGCCAACTTGGCAGGATTCTGTCTCAAAGTTAGTTTTTTTTATTTTTTTAACAGAAAAAGGCCGGAGGAGAGAGCTTAGGATGTAGCTCAGAGGTAGAACACCTCTTGGTTCAAACCCCAGTACCACAAAATAAATGACTAAATAACTTAATAAAATTGTCACCTCCAGAAGACGGTCAGACTACAAATGGGGACAAGTCACAAAGGTGCTGATTTTCCTGGACCAAATGCTCACCAATGGGAAGTGATCTGCTTTAAAATCACAACACATAAGACTTATCTTTAGAAAATGGAAAATATATTTGGTTTTCTTCATCACATAGACTGTACAAACAATTTTCCTCTGTCCCTACAGCTCAGCCAAATGATAGACTGTAATACTTTGAATATACTTTTCTTTTTTCTTTACATAACCCCCCTCTTTTTTTTTGCATGAAACCAATTTTTTTTTTTCCGTAACTCAAAGGGCTATAACTGGAGAAGTTACTGCAAAAAAAAGAACTTTAAAATTCACTCATCTTGGGTGGGGCACAGCAACACACTCCTGTAATCCCAGCTGCTCAGGGAAGGAGAATTGCAAATTTGACGTCAATCTCTGCATCTTAACAAGATCCTTTCTCAAAATTAAAAAAATAAAAAGGGCTGGGGATGTAACTCAGTGGTAAAGCAGTCCTAAGATCAATTCCTACTATTGCACAAAAAAAAAAAAAAAAAGGTAAGAAAGGAAAAAAAGGGAAATAACATAGGAAATGATGTGTATGGTTTGTTTTTTTGTTTTGTTTTGTTTTGTTTTTTGGTACCGGGGATTGAACTCAGGGTCACTTAACCACTTAGCGACATCTGCATCCCCCGCCCTATTCCCTATTTAGTATTTTTTACTTATAGACAGGGTCTCACTGAGTTGCTTAGCACATTACTTTTGCTGGCTGGCTTTTGAACTCTCCATCTTCCTATCTCAGCCTCCGGAGCTGCTAGGATTACAGGTGTGCACCACCGCACCCGGCTATGTGTTTTAATAAATGCAAAAGCAAAATAAACATGAGACACCATCCTGCAGCTGTCAAAGCTAGTACTATCAGGATCAGGGATGTTCTGGTGCAGTCTGAATACTTATTTCTGCCCAGCAGCATCAAAACTAGTACAAACTGTAAAAACATCATTGTAACAACCTTCGGTGCAGTCTGCAGAAGGAGATGCACAGATCCAGTCACTTCTCCAAGCCAAGTGACACTAGCTCTGGATTTGATCCACAACCTGCCCTTCTTCTGTGCCATGCAGCCTGAATGATTATCCTGGGGAATTCCAGGAGAAGGCAAAAGCAAAGCCACCTCCTGCAAAATGGAAATAAGCTGCCATGTGATCACTAACAAATAAAAACAATGGCCTCAGTAGCTGTCATGGGTTTTTTAAATTACGTGCAAACGTAAGGAACAGTCCTTCTTCAAAGGAAAGCAAAACAGGAGAGTTTCAAACTAATGGCAACTCTGTAAAGATTCTTATACTCATGAGATCATTGCCAAAATGAGGTACAGATCTATTATCTAATGTTAGATCATTGCAAAGCATCCGACATTATCATATCTTTGAATAGAAAATGGAAGAGAGTGCCTGCTTTGGCAGCACAGAGATTAAGAATGGAAAGATACTCAGGACGCTTAGTGTGGTCGCTATGCATGGATGACATCCAGATCTGCGAAGGGTCTAAACACAGGGTGTGCCAAGAGCTACTGGAAGATAAATGCATCCAGCATGTTCTGAAACCGAATTCATTCCTTGGGTAACAAGAAAATTATCATACAGAAAAAAGTGGGTATGTGAGTACTTCCTTTCTCTCAGGCATTAGGCCTACAGAGGCGCCTGCACAAGTTAATGTATATAATTTGCATTTTATAGAGTTAAATTTATACTATGTACAAAAGGGTGTTCACTTCGGTGTTATTTGTAATAGCAGAACAACAGCATCAACCTAAACAATGATCCTAAAGGAACTGGTTAAATTCATATGGGTGTGTATCCATGTCATGGAAGAGGTAAACATTGAGTTTTGAGCTAATTCTGTATATACAGAACCAGAGGGTAGAAAGGAAGTTACAGGACATTATTAACCTATATGCTATATGTCTATTTCTGAAAACTAACAGAGAGGATATATTTGTATGTGTTTATTAATATTTTTTTAAAAGGTCTCAGAAGACTCGGACACAGTGGCTCACAATTGTAATCCCAGCGACTCGGAGGGCTGAGGCAGGAGGGTCACAAGTTCCAGGCCAGCCTCAGCAATTTAATAAGACTCTGCCTCAAAATAAAAAATTAAAGGGGGATGGAGATGTAACTCAATGATAGAACACCCCTGAGTTCAATCCCTAGTACCCTAAATAAAAGTCTCAACAGGTAAAATAAGGGGCGGAGGAAGGAGAGATTTTCTCTTTTGTGGTGGCAATTTCATGATAATAATGTATGACTAAAGACAGTAGAATGAATCGGAGGTAACTTTCCTATGTTCATATATGAGGGCTGTGGATGTAGCTCAGTTGGTAGAGTGCTTGCCTTGCATGCACAGGCCCTGAGTTCAATCCTGGCACTACAAAAAAGAAAAAGAAAACCTATGTTCATATATGAATACACAACTAGTTGTGAGTCCACCTCATGTACAACCAAAAGAATGGGAAGTCCATGTATATATAATATGTCAAAATGCATTGTACTATCATGTATATCTAAAAAGAACAAATTAAAAAAATAAAAATAAAGGATCCCCCAAAAAATAATGTATGACTTTTCTAATTTTGTGGGGTTTATATTTTTGTGGTACTGAGGATTGAACTCAGGGGTGCTCTACCACCGAGCTACCTCCCCAGCTCATTTTATTTTTTTATTTTAGGGTCTCCCTAAGTTTCTTGAGTCCTAAGTGGCTGAGGCTGACTTTGAATTTGTAATCTTTCAGCCTCAGCCTCTGCCATTTTTTTCAGATAACATTCTGCTAAGAAAGAGCAGGAAGTAAAGTCTTCTAAAACCCAAGAGTGATGAGGGTCTTCCTGAGTCACAACAAGGCTCTGCGTGGTGCCCTGGAGGCTGCTGAAACAGCACAGGCAGCAGTGACTCCCTGTTACTCTCAATGTCAAGTTCATTAGAACTGTTCATTGAAAAATCTGTTCAAGGAAGTTCTGACCAAGAATGCTTTTACTTTACATGCCACCATTCAAGGCTAAGTCATGAGCTGGACACTGCCTTATTAGTTACAGAACCAGTAACATTGCTGGTTTCCAAAACTGATGATTTCCAAAATTCAAATAAGCCTGTCAAGTAACCAGACTCGGGTCCAATTTATGACGTCATGGTTCTGTGATGACAACAGATTACACCCGGCTTACCCCTCACCTGAAGCCTACCCACGTTACTACAACAGAGACGTGAAGATCTTCAACACAGAAGTTAACATGAAATTAATCCGTGAAATTCTCAAGTACTCTCTTAAATGACACATTTTCGTCATTGTGGATTTTAAATAATATGAAGGATGGGCAAATTCTATTATTTCTTTCCCATCGTAACAAGAAAAATAGGAATGTTTTTTCCTGCTAGAAAAAAAAAATGAGCATATATACCTACCTATCCCTAAGGATCTGAAATGGGAAGCTTAATGTGACTTATATATTTCAGTGATTAATGCTTCATTTAATATAATGGGTCTGGGGTATAGCTCAGTGGTAGAGCACTTGCCTAGCATGCACAAGGCCCTGGGTTCAATCCCTAGTCAAAAAATAAATAAATAAATAAATAGTAGGTACATAGATAGATAAAGGAAACACACACACACACAAAAAGCAAGATTTATAACCCTGTTAAAATATAATATAATATACCAAAGAAAATGGTTAAATAGAAGACACTAGTCTACTTGCAGATTGAAACTGCCTCATTTCATTAAGGAAAATGCGTTACTTTAAGATTTAACACTTAACTCTTTCAATAAATTTATTGACCATCTATCACTTTCCAAGAATCAAATTTTGAGTCTAAGGAAATCCACATGTATTGTTTCAAATTATTTCAGTTCTACAAAGTTCTCTCATTGTTAAATCTAAATGTTTAGGAACAGGATATAAGTTCCCTTTCCCACCATTTCCCATTTTAAATTTCTTCTTAAAGACAACAGATCCAGAAAACAATTGCTATCCATCTGGGTGTGGCTATCACAGGAATGCTTTGAGCTCCCAAAAAGATAAAATTCAGGTTTTCTTCTAAAACAGGAACACACATATTGCTGGCTAAGGCATCCCAGCCCATGTCGCATTCATAACTGACAAACATTGCTTGCAACCTCATCAATTGCTCAATATCCCCCTCTGTGAGGATGGAAATTTGGATCCCTGGTATGGGATCCACTTTGAAACAGCTGCCCAAGTAATCACCCTGGGGAAGGACTGATGCCCCCTCTCCTGTGTCCGCAAAACTCTACAGGTTCTATTTGATTTTAGATGTTTGTTTTCTTCAAATGACCAAGGGCAATATTTGATTTAAATCACTTCAGTGCAATACATACCCATGAGAAAACACAAAGAATTCCACCCTCAAAACTGCCAAGAACTATACTCAGTCCTTCCTCACCATCCCTTAAAGGATAGTATTTTTTGAAAAAACAGGTCCTCTTGAATTCTTATTACTTAACAGATAAATCAATAAAAGTCATCAATGAGCTACCTAAATCCTCCATAAAAGCACATGGTTCCAAGAGAATAATTAAAGATTTCCAAGGGAACAAAGAGAAATAAGTAAGTTTCCTCCCATCTCAGCAGCACTCCCGGTGAGCTGTGCTCTTGGAGCCCCGCCCAGGCATGCTGGCTTCTTTGTGCAAGGCTCCAGGAAGCTGGGTCCACCAGGAGACAGCACCTCAGGGAAGCCCAGCAGCCTTCAGCTACAGGGAAATTCTGCAGGCCTGCCACAGCCAGGGTTGCTGACTCAGCAGTCTGTTTAATGAGCCATCCTTTCTCAATTCCTCTAGAGCCTTAAGCAAGAAAACATAAACATGCAATCAAATGCTTCGGCACCTTGGAAAATGTTTTAATCTCCTTCAAACATAGCAAATTATTACAGGGAAAAGTCTCTCATTTTTCAACTCATTCCTAGCTCTACTAAAGCACTTGCAACAATGACCACAACCTCTAGGACACCATGCTATTAAAATAATTAACTTCTGCAGTTTTAGATTTGCAACATCCAACTTAAAAAAAAAAAAAAAAAAAAAAAAGATATCTGGAACATGGAAAAAAATTTAAAATCAAGATTTATTGTTCTGCACTGAAAATTATATCAGAAGCTCTCTAGGTTCAATACTACCAAAATTAAGTTAATTCACAAAACTACATTATGGTCAATTTCTTAACTAAAAACTTTTAGACCAAGGCAAACAAATGATGAGTTGTATTGTCAAATAACAATCATGTTCGGACTCGGGTTGATTTACCAGCAATCTTCTCCCCACAAACACAAATACTAAAGGATTAAAACCAGTTCAAATGAGGCAGGCATGGTGGTGATCGCCTGTAATCCCAGATGCTCAGGAGGCTAAGGCAGGAGGATCTCCAGGTCGGCCTGGGCAATTCAGCAAGTCCCAATCTCAGAACAAAAAATAAAAAGGGCTGAGGGTGCAGCTCAATGGGAGAGTGCTTACCTAGCATGCATGATACCCTGGATGTGAACCCCCATGCCACAAGAAAGAAAACCAGTCCACATCTAGATAATAAGAAACTGTCCAGATGACCAAGTATTCCTTCTACTAATCTGATCTACATAAACCCACTTCACCAAAACTCAAAACAGCCTTTCCGCAATCCCACACCAGAGCAGAAAATGCAAATGCACCACTTGGAGGGTTAGCCAAATATTTTAGGGGAAGAAAATGAGGTGTGCAGGTGGTCCTGGTGACAGCAGATGGCAGGAAAATAATCCTATGAAAACCTTCTCCTTCCAGCAATAATGCTGGAGTCGAGTTCTCAGTGGAACATTCAAATTCCTACATCAATATGAAATTATAAAGTATTCTGGAAAAAAAAAAAAAAACAGACTTCTTAACAAATTATTCCGGTGCCTTCTCCAACAAAGCATGCGCTTTAGAACAGACACGTCTCCTTCCACCTCAGGAGAAGCCTTGCTTGGGCTGTTCTATGGGGCTCCTTCTTGGAAGGTCAATTTGTTTCCCAGAATTCCAGTTTTGAACAGGCTTTCTTCCTTTTTCTAGACCTAAAATGTACCATCTGAAATAAGAAACTGCCTTAAAAATGATGAACTGACTCCAGGTCACAAACTTTACTTTTTTCTTTTCTTCTTTTGTATTTAAAGGCTAGAACCCAGGGGCTCTGGCAGACTAAGGTCACCACTGAGCTACCCCCAAACCACATTCCTTTTCTCTAAGAATGCACAAAAGTGACAATAGTTGTGTTAATATGGTTTTGTTTTCCTCTTTTCCTTTTTAATCTTTCTGTAATTTCTGCTTTTTGTATTTATAAATCTTAAAGACACCACCCGCACCCCCACGCCCCCCACCCCCCCACGCACCCCCCACGACCTGATCAGGAACAGAATTTTCTTTTTCGAATCATGTAAGCTACAACTTCCTTCAGGAAAACATTCCTGACCAAATATTTCTGATACACTTTAGTGAAATTAAGATCTGTTATTCTAAGCCAAGAACATGTCTGTAATCCCAGCTACTTCAGAGCTGAGATTTGAATCTCAAATTCAAGGCTAGCAAGACCCTGTCTCAAAAAATTTAAAGGTCTGGGTGTACACAGGGGTAGAGAGCCCCTGAGTTCAATCCCCAGTGCTGCAAAAACAAAGATCTGATACTTTCTACTTCCCTGATGCCCAACCCCTTCCACCTCCTGCAGCCCAGCACACCCCCAAACACTAATCCTCAGGAACTCAGAGGTACCATCTGGACCCCATTCTTCCAACCTAACAATAACTGGCTAGATGTTCTCTCCTGTGAGGGTCTTTGAATTGGCCTGTGGGAGGACTCTTTCCTGGAGATAGGTTTGAAGTGGAAGTTGGAAATAGGCTCATAACCTATGGTTGAGAAAAATATTTTTTAACTTTAAGGAGAAAAGAGAGTAAAAAAGAAAAGCTCACTTATACAATAGAATGCCAGGTGTTTGGCACCCAAAATAACCAGTCCCAAACTCAGCATCTTCAATAACCATGTTCTGATTCCTGATGTGATACAACAATAAGTACCCAACATCACCTAGGTGGTATTCTTGCTAAAAATGTTCAGTGTGAATCAAGAAAAACAAATCCGATAAATTTACTATGCAAAATATGTGGTCCAGACTCTTCATCGAAATAAATTCCATGAAAAACAAGAAATCAGGGAAAATATTCTAATTGAAGAAACTAAAAAAGAAGTCAGGTACAGTGATGCATGCCTGTAATCCCAGGACCTTGGGAGGCTGAGGCAGGAGGATTGCCAAGTTGGAGGCCAGCCTCAGCAACTTGGAAAGACCCTGTCTCAAAGCAAAATAAAAAGGGCTGGAGATATGGGATGTGGATCAGCTGTATAGTGCTCTAGTTTCTATATCAGTAGTGCAAAAAAGAGAAAGAAAGTAAAATGGTAAAAAAAAAAAAAAAAAAAAAAAAAGTAATTTGGTTAAAAAAAATACATTTGACCAATAGAAAACTATATTATCACCCCTCCCAACCATGGAGGTATTTTATTATTTGAGCAACTCCACAATCTAGAAGGATACTTCTTATCTGAACAGTAAGTCAGGAGTGGGAGTGCGCTCAGTAGTACAGTGCTTGCCTAGGATGCACCAGGCCCTGCCTTCCATCCCCAACACCATAAATACTACTCCACTAACTACTAAATCAGGACTGTAGGAATGATTACTCAGAGGCCAGAAAATCACACACTTTAATTGCCAAGGGGGCATAACGTCCACGTGGAATCATCCTGGCATTTGTTGTACACATACTCATTTCAGAATTGATACTTAATTTCTTGGCTTTACTTCTGTGTATAAGAATTCCAGAAATCTACTTGACTACCAACAAACTGCACCAGCATTCTCAGCATCAGGGAAGTGCAAATCAAAACCACAACACAGGCTGGTGCAGTGGTGCACACCTGTAATCCCAGGGGCTCAGGAGGCTGAGTCAGAAGGCTCGAAAGTAGGAGGCCAGCCTTAGCAACTTAATGAGACCCTGACCAATTTAGGGAGACCCTGTCTCCAAATAACAAATAAAAAGTGCTGGGAATGTGACTCAGCGGTAAACTGCCCTAGTACCAAAAAAAAAAAAAAGAAAAGAAAACCACAATAGATACCACCAAGGGCAAGGGCAGAGAACAAGTGAAACTGATACAGACACTGCAGCCTCAGACACAGCTGGTTACAATGTCAAATGGTGCAGTTGCTTTGGAAAATACAGCCTGGTAGGTTCTCCAAAGGTTAAAAGAAGAGTTAACATATAACCCAGAAATTCCACTCCTAAATACCCAAGAGAAGTGAGAACATGTCCACACAAAATTTGCACACCGATGTTCTTACCAGTGTTACTCATAGCAGCCCAAAAGGAGAAACATCACCCACGTCTATCAACTGATGCTTGAATAAATAAAATGTGGGATACATTTATTCAATGAAATATTCAGCAACTAAAAAGAAATGAGCCCCAGGTGTAACTAGGGGTGGAGCCTGTGTGGAAGGTACCGAAGGCCCTGGGTTCAAACCTCAGCCTCGGCAGAGGAAAAGCAGAGAAGTCCTGATAGACAGATGAACCTGGCAAAGGCTACACTAAATGACAGAAGCCAGGAACACCAAGCCACATATTGTGTTGCTCGGCTTACATGAAATGTCCTGTTGGGCAAATACACAGAATGGGGAGCGACTGCTGGAGGGTGTGGGATTCCCTTGGAGGGTGAGAATGTTCTAAAATTGATGGTGACCATGATCGCCCAAACCACTGAATTACACACTTAATGAGGAATTCGGTAGCAGGTGAACTATAACTTCAATAAAGCTGTTATTTTTAAAAACCCAGAACAATTAATATTTTTGTAGGCACTGAGAATAGGAAAGTTCTCAAGGGGAAAGTTGCCCAGAGATATATTCCCGGGGTACATCTGCTGCAGCACGTTCACTTCCTATAAATTTCAAACAAGAACACAATGCCTAACAATAAAACATTGTTAGGCATTGTGTTCTTGACAAGTCAGAGTCAAGGGGTGTTGATTCCCGAAGGAAATAAAATACATTCTGTAATTACGAAATCCTCCCCAGATGGCTTGGCAAGTTCTTAGGACAGAAAGAAGCTCCTTTTCCACTACATTTGGAGGGGAGGACCAAACAGGACCACAAACAATTCTAAAGTAGTACTGAGAGAAATTCTGCACTGAATAAAAATTTTTGAGGACAGATAAAACTCGAACACAAAATAAATCTCTTAAAATACAGCTGGCATTTACCACCCATCTTCTAGTAGGCACGGTTACCAATGATGGGCTGCAGCCACATTCAAAAGGATCTGTCCAGAGGATAGGAAAGGCAGCAGAATACAACAGACACTAGTATGGCAATATGTAAATCAGTGGATGTGTAACTGATGTGATTCTGCAAGCTGTATACGGGGTAAAAATGGGAGTTCATAACCCACTTGAATCAAAGTGTGAAATATGATATGTCAAGAACTATGTAATGTTTTGAACAACCAACAATAAAAATTAAAAAAAAAAAAAAAAAAAAAGGATCTGTCCCAGAACTTCAGAGGCATTTGTAGGATGGATATTCAAATGTCTGCAGAAAAGTTTTAGGGAAAATATTTCTACGATTGCATGTCTTTCATCTTCACTGTAAGATTTAATTACTAGTCAATAAATGTTTTCCCACACCTAAGACTTGCGGGGGCTATAAAGACAGCTTCCTGGTTTTGGATTTGGTTTGGTTTGGTTTGGTTTTGGATACCAGGGATGGAACTCAGGGACACTTAACCACTGAGCCACATCCCAGCCCTTCTCTGTATTTTAAGACACCGTCTCACTGAGTTGCTTTGGGCCTCACTAAGTTGCTGAGGCTGGTTTTGAACTGGTGATCCTCCTGCCTCAGCTTCCCGAGCCGCTGAGATTACAGGCATGTGCCACTGTCAACTCCCTGCATTCTTAGCATGGTATTGATTTTATACTAAACTTTGTTATGCCCCCAATTTCAGATTTCCTTTTATTATATTAAAACAAGGGGTTGAGGGTATAGCTCAGTGGTAGAACACCTGTCTAGAAGGCACATGGCCCTGAGTTTGATCCCCAGCAGCACACAAATACAGGAACAAATAAAAAACAAAAGAGGACCCACAAGGATTTGAAGGTTGAGTAAATAACCTATAAATTATAAATGTTGGCCTGTCCTACAATGGAAGATTGCACAGAATTGAAAATTCCCCTTATAATAAAGGTACTTGGAGAAATGTCATATCTTCCCTAATAAGCAAAAATATCAATGATATTTATAGTACTAAACCCAGTTTTATACAGCTTCCAATTTTTATTTTTTGCTTTAAATGCATACATTTGGGAATAAAGAGTCACATTATTTGAATAATGGCTATTTGCTTGGTCCCATGATGAGGTTCCTGGACCTGGCATAGTGGGACAGGAAGTGGGTGTGGGGCACCAGGGGGAGGAGGTGGGTGGCAAGAGTCAGGCAGGAATGTCACACCCTAAGTAAGGTATGGGTAGAACCACAGCAAGCCAGGAGGGCTGAGGAATGACCACATGCTCTCTCCATGCCTAGGGCATCTGAAGCCTGGAGACTGCTTTTGGGGGTTTGTTTTGTTTGGGGGGACTGAACCCACAGAACCCACAGCCCACAGGGCATGCTGAGCACAAGCGCTACCTCTGAGCTACACCCTCTGTTTCTGGAGTTTTTGTGTTTTTGCTCTTTGCGGTTTTGCTTTCTCTCTGTGTATGTGTGTATGAGAGAGAGAGAGGGCACACAGGAGCAACCTTGCGGGACACAAGACCACCCCTTTGGAATGCTTTGGCCAGCATGATTAAGAAACCACTTCCTCCTCCTTCAACCTTTCACACTGTAAGTGAAAGGTCACCATTCCTGTTATTGTTGCCTGTAGAAAGCCTCCGTTAACTAGGATACCTTGCCAATCTGCGAGAACAGGTCTGGTGTATTTTTAAGGCTGCAATCTAGAAATTTAATAAGTCTTAACGAAACAGATAAAAACGGCCCACATGGCTGGGCGTGGAGGTGCACACCTGTTATCCCAGCTACTTACGAGGCTGAGGCAGGAGGATCCCACATCTGAGACAGCCTGGCCAACCTAGTGAGATCCTGTCTCAAACTGAAAATTTAAAAGGGCTGTGGATATGTATGGCTCAGCGGTAGAGTGCCCCTGGGTTCAATCACCAGTACCCAAAAAAAAAAAAAAAAAAGGTATATACAATGGCTAAGAATACAAGATCTTATCAGTTGTTCCATACATCTCTAACATAGTCTGCAAAACAAATCACAGGCAATGAGACTGGCATTGCAGATCATCTAAAAACCCCTCAAAGTCTGCTGAAGTTTGGCACCTTGTGAACTCTGCCACACCAGCCGGTGTTCCACGCTAAGTTAACTGTCTCTCAGAGACCTGAAAATGTTAATGTGTGTTTTCTGCAGGGCACAGGGGCACACAGCTGTAATCTCAGCCACCTGGGAGGCTGAGGCAGAAGGATCACAGTTCAAGCTTCAGTAACACACAGAGATACACACACACACAATTAATGTCTTTTTTTTTTTTTTTTGTACCAGGAATTGAACTGAGGGGCACTCAACCACTGAGCCCCACTCCCAACCCCACTCCCAGCCCTATTTTTTATTTTATTAAGAAACAGGGTCTCTGAGTTGCTTAGTGCCTCGCTTTTGCAGAAGCTGGCTTTGAACTCATGATCCTCTTGCTTCAGCCTCCTGAACATTTTTGAGTACTAGGATTGAACCCAGGCCCTCTCTACCACTGAGGTTCATTCTCAGTCATTTTAACTTTGAGAAAATCTGGTTAAATTGCCCAGGCTGGCCTTGCACTTGTGATCCTCCTGCCTCAGCCTCCTGAATAGCTGGGATGGTAGGCAGACAATACAGCACCTCACTCCCAAAATCTACACTTCTGACTTAACATAGCAATGTCTGCCATTAAAATGTGACTGTGAGAACTAAGTACAATAGAGGTGCACCCCCCAAAAATGTACTCTGTATCTGTGGATCTGCCCAATCTCGCATTCAAATATTTTTTTCTAAATACGTATAGATTATTTTTCTTGCTATCATTTCCTAAACCCTATAGTACAACAACTATTTATGCAAAAGCAATGTGAAAATATTATGTCATCGCATCTAGGGGACTTGAGCATCTGAGGATTGGGGTATTCTTGGGGGTGCTGGAAGGAATACCCCACAAGCACATGGACTAGACCAGTGTAAAACACAATAAAATGCCATTTCTATCAATATGGAAAACAAGCATACAAGATTTTAATAGTCTTAAAAAGGTGAAATTTGGGGCTGGGGATGTGGCTCAAGCGGTAACACGCTCGCCTGGCATGCAAAAATAAGCAAACACAATTTGATAGATACTAAGATATAAGAATTAGAGTTGCTCCTGACTGAATCGCCAAAAGTAATCTTACAAGAATAGCCCTACATTGATTTTTAGGTTTTATAAATGAATGGCTTTCTTAAAAGTTTAGATGTTATCACCCCAGAATACAGGCTACTTTCTTTTGTAGTAATCAACCTATAACACTTTGTGATCAGACTTACAGAAAAAAATAAGTCAGGGTCCTTTCTCAAGTTCTTATCTGCAGCTGAGATAAACCAGCTGGTCTGCTTCTGGCAAAGGAATTGTAAGCTTTGGGGACTTTTCCTTCTTCATGACCATAAAAAGCAACAACCGGGGACATTTCCTTCTTCTTGAATTTGCCAAAGGAAGAATTTGCAACTCCATTCAAGAAGGCTGTTTGACCCTCCCCTGATCTTCGTCAAGTTCAGAGACAGTTACAATAGCTCCAGTATTCACCGCAGGAGCTGGGGTTTGAGGAACACAGTCATTTACAGCTCTCAACTCCACAGTAGTCCAATTGTCTCTGGCCCCAGATAACATGGTTAAGGGAGAGTGTGAAGCTTAATGTGGCTTGCAGGAGGGTGATTAGCTCCACGGGAAATTAAGTGCCATAGAAATGGAGTCTATAAACAGTTATTACTTCAGCCTGAAATAAAAGCTAAACATGATGCCATTGTCTGGATTGTTGAACAATGAAGTTAATCAAAAGTGTGCTCAATCCAAAAATTTTAATTTTCCTTATTGTTGCCTCCTTTTCTGCTTTAGTTTCTACTACTTACACCCTCTCTGCCAATGTTAGCCAGTCTTGATTTAATTTAATAAGGCCTAAAAATGTGCAGTATCTCCTCTCGGGATAATGTAAGGAGTTTCCCAAGTAACATACATTTTAAAATTAGCTAGATCCTACATTCTTCTATTTTTAATCAGAGAATAACAATCTCTCAATATTTGCTTAATTCTAAAATTAGAATTAAGTATATAAATCAAAATACTATTTACATGAACAAAATGAAAATCCACCTTCCTCCCACCCCTCGAAAAAAGAAAAGCTGGGTGTGGTGGCACATGCCTATAATCCCAGCAAAATAACAAGTAAAAAAGGATTGTAGTTCAGGGGATTCCTATATCCCAGATTCAATCCCTAGTGCAAAAAAAAAAAAAACAAAAAAAAAACAAAAAAAACAAAGAAGAGAGAAAATTTTTCTTGCAACTATTCTCTCAGTTCCAGATTAAGAATGTAAAGTCAGCCCAGCATAACAAATAACAAAAAAAAAAAATGAATATAAAGTCAGACTCGGAGTCCCCACATACACCCCTAGTCATTAATGACAGGCTTCACACTGCCGATCACCATACTTGCAGAAGTTGCACCCTTGGGTTCAGCACTGTCCACAGCAGAGCCACTACAGGTGACAGGAGGCTTCCCCCCACCCACCCAGTGCTGAGGATGGAACCCCGGGCCTCACCCATTAGGGAGCCCTTGACCACTGAGCCACACAGCCCTTGGCTTCTTAAGTACTCTAATTGTGCTCTCTGACTTCAGCTTTCCAAACTATTCCCAGTAAAGATACATATTCTACTTCTTCGTGCAGGGGTGGGGGAGGGGATTATATTAATAATGATAACACATTAAAGGTTCTGAAAAGTCCTGCAATTGGAAAAAAAAAAAACCTATTAAGCATTAACTCAACTTTTTTTCTGGACAATTTTTCACTCAGGAACAATATTTGTCCCACATGCTGAGTTTCTTTCCTGACTCGTTATTTTACTGATTCCTTCTTTTAAACATCTTTGTTCTTCAAAGATTCACCATGAATTCCATTTCCTATACACCACTTTTGCTGATACCCTCGTAGGTGCCCCCACACCTCTGAGCCCTGTCATGTTTGAGCCAATTCAGGGCAAAATACTGTTTCCATGAGCTTAAGACCACTAGAGACTGTGGGTTCCATGGTTTATGTAATTATAGTGACTCAAGTGAGTCTCCACTCAGCTTAGCAATGACACAAATATCCCCAATCCCAACTCATTGAGAAGGACTGAGTTTCTTTTTCTTCCTGGATGTGCTTACACACACCATTTATTAGCAGTTGCTGACTACTGTTTGAATAATTTCCATCCAGAGATCATGCAATTAAGAAAAAAGCGTATTTTCAATCACACCTGTGAATTTTCTGGTCACAAGCTGATGACCCCAACTTTTAATTTTGGGCATTTGGGGTGCAGGCACATATGGTTCACGGGGGACTTTGAGTCTGGCCCACCAGAGGCTGAGCAGTTAACTCTGCCACCTCATTTGCCTAGGAGTAAAGCACTCTGGGAAGGAAACCCGCTGGGTCCCCAAGATCCCAGGGACAGCTTGGGAAATTTTCCCCAACCAATGTAATTCTTTAAACCGTGACCTCCTTCCCTGAATACTTAGGCATTCTCTGCATTCCTGCCTGTCATGGAGGAATTGTTTATCAGGCCCAGTTCCAGAAGTGAACTTGAAATCTGTCACTATTGCAAGCCTAGTTAAAATTGTCTCCACAGACTCTCCACATAGGACCAAAACCTTTTGGGCATTCAAAAGACTCAGTGAGTCTTTAATTCGTATTTAGAGAAGAACCCACCCTCATTTTAATCAAAGCAGAAAAGGTTTTCTTTATTACAAACCAAAGAAAGACTTGTCTAAAATCGCCATCAAACTGCAGAGTAAACTTTCATGACTAGAGGTTTTTCAATGGGAAAAAAAAAAAAAAAAAGATATAAAACCAATCAACCTAGGTTTTTGCATCCATTATAGTCAATTATTTTTTGCTTACATTTCTACACTACCTCGTGTCAAGACTGGGAAAAGACGGGAGCAGCAGCTCACAACTGTAATCCCAGTGGCTCAGGACACTGAGGCAGGAGGATCCCAAGTTCAAGACCAGCCTCAGCAACTTAGTGAGATGCCGTCTCAAAATAAGAGATTAAAAAGGGCTGAGGATGGCCGGGTGTGGTGGTGCAGGCCTGTAATCCCAGCTGCTTGGGAGGTGGAGGCAGGAGTAAGGCACTAAGCAACTCTGTGAGGCCCTGTCTCTAAGTAAAATACAAAATAGGGCTGGGGCTGGGGCTCAGTGGTCGAGTGCCCCTGAGTTCAATTCCTAGTACCAAAAAAAAAAAAAAAAAAAAAGTGGGGAAGCTGAGGCTTAGTGATTAAGTGCCCCTGGGTTCAATTCCTTATACAAAAAAAAAAAAAAAAAGCCTAATATTTTAAAAGACTGGAGAAATATTGCAATAATCAGGACAGATTTTATAAACTTTAGTAGTAATACTCTCCACTGTTTTCCAATAACTAATATAAAGTAGCAGAACTAGAACACAAATTTCCATTTTTTAATTTGTATGTTTGTTGGTGGTACTGGGATTTGAACCCAGGGGCTCTTTACCACTCGGCTACCTCCTCAACCCCTTCTACTCTGAGAGTCTCTCTCTGAATTGCTGAGGCTGGAGTCAATTGGGATAATAGGCATGTACCACCACATTCAGCTTACATTTGAATATCTGCATTTAAAATATAGGAATCAGGACTAGGGGTGTAGTTCTGGGGTGGAGCCCTTTCTAGCATGCTCTCTGGATCAATCTCCAATACCAAAAAGAAAAAGAAATACAATAGAGGAATTAGGAACTTATGTCTAAATATTGGTTGAACATATCATTTCTGAAACAATTGAGAAAATTCATTTCAGAAAGTGGCTGATTCAGCTGGGTGAGAGGGTGGTGCACACCTGTTAATCCCAGCAACTCAGGAGGCTGAGACAGGAAGGTTGCAAGTCCCAAGCCAGCCTCAGCAATTTAGCAAGGCCCTGTCTCAAAACAGAAAATAAAAAGGGGCAAGGGATGTAGCTCAGTGGTAAAGTGCCCCTGGGTTCCATACTCATTATGAAAAAAAAAAAAGAAAGAAAACTATCAAGGACACAAATGCAGCACGTCTTATTAAGGATGGTCAGTATCAGGGAATGAAGAAATTTGATCCTTGTGGCAAGTAAAACCAATGATGGCTCAGTAAGAAATCACATGCTTAGACTCAAAGAAACTATCCACCACCTCCTCCTGTAGGACAAACCAAAGGACAGACTCTGGAGATGAGAAAATTACAAAGCAATATCCTTCCCTGAAGTAAAGAAAAGCCAGGAGCAAGGGCACATGCATGTAATCCCAGCGTTTTGGGAGGCTGAGATAGGAGGATTTCGAGTTCAAAGCCAGCCTCAGCAACTTAGTGAGGCCCTAAGCAACTAGTGAGACCTTGTCTCTAAATAAACATATATATAAAAGAGCTGGGGGTGTAGTTCAGTGGTTAAGCACTCCTGGGTTCAATTGTTAGTAAACTCCCCCCACCCCCCCAAAAATAGAGATAAGCATCCCTAGGAAACCTTGTTTCTTCACCTGCAAATGGACAGGATGCTGTTTGACCAGATGCTTCCATTTTCAGGTGGACCCAGACTGCTGGAGTACAGGAGCCACTGCTGCAGGATGTAGTTCTGCTCTGCCAGAGGTTCATGCAGTGGTAACGTCTTTATCAGTTCTTCTCTAGGAAGGCTCACTTCTGGTTGCACCATAATGTTATCTTCTCTTATCTAACATGCTTGACCTCCCAAGGTGCCTCCCACCCCCACCACACCCAGTGTCTCTGCTCTGATGCAGACCAGGATTAAAGTTAATGAATTTCTAGATGCTTCTGTCATTACCTGGAGGAGTCAGCTGCCAAAAAGAAGTCCCAAGTTGTTGCTGCTAAGGAATGCACTGGAAGGATACCTTATCAACAGGCAGGGTGGCACAGGCCTATAAGCCCAGCTACTCAGGAGGCTAAGGCTGTAGGATTGCAAGTTTGGAGCCTGCCTCAAGAACTTGATGAGACCCTGTCTCAAAAATTTTAAAAAGGGGTGAGGTGACCTCAGTGGTAAAGTACCCTGAGTTCAATCCCCAATGCTACCAAAAAAAAAAAAAAAAACAAGAAAGAAAGAAAGAAAGAAAAAAGAAAGGAATGGGAATGTAGTTCAGTGGTAAGCGCGTGAAAAATCAAAAAGGCTCCACCTACCCTACTCTACCACTGAGCCACATTGCTCAGTTAGAGTGCTTGCCTAGCATGTGTGAGGCACTGGGTTCAATCCCCGGCACCATATAAAAATAAACAAATAAAATAAAGGTATCCTACCCATCTACAACTTAAAAAAAAATGTATCTAAAAAAAGGGGGGCGCTGGGGACAGAGCTCAATGGTAGAGCACTTACCTAGTATGTGTAAGGTCTTTAGTACCCCCTTCAAAAAGAAAAAAAAAAGGTATTTTAGGTGTAAATAGTTATTGTTTGGCATAGTCTGTTAAACACCAATAGAAACCAGGACTGTACAGAACTACTGTTTGACTCCTGGAGAAATTAAGACACCCCATATTCCAAGTCCTCACACCTAGTTTGTTTGTATTTTGTTGTTGTTGTTTTGGTTTGGTTGGCACTGAGCATTGAGCCCAGGGGTCCTTTACCACTGAGCCACATCACCAGACCTTTTTATTTATTTTGTTTCAAGCTAGGGTCTCTCTAGGTTGCTGAGGTGGTGCAAAGCTGTGCCCAGCACACAGTCATTTTCCATTGTCCCCATACCAAGCTTGTATCCTCACCACTCCCAGTGATCCTGCTGATGCCTGAGCCAACGCTGCACTGAGAACGTGTCTGTGAACAGTGTCCCCTCGCCAGGCTCACTGCCCACCACTCAACTGGATGATGGTCCACTGGAATTGGCCCTATGGACGTTGCCTGGGCCAAGCCGGTGGGAACCCCAGGAGCTCATGGTCCACTCAGGGGGAGCTTCTGCATCTTCGCTGTGCACATTATCAGAGGCCTTAAGTGGCTGTTGTCTATGTGGCCCCAGAACTGGCTTTATCAACTTGATTTATCAACCTCTTCCTGTGATTCTCCTAAAAACATTCAATTCCTTTAGGCCTTGTACTTTCTGGTTTCCTGAATAATGGCCTCTGATCTGCCTAGAACACTTTCCAAAATATTCTTTTTACAGTAATTATCTGAACACTTCACCAATAGATATGCGCAATATAATAGAAGTTCCCTTATCCATCAAACTCACTTGAATCTATGTTATTAATGATGGCTTCTACAGAGGTTTATCAACCTCACCTGGATTATGAGGTGCTCAAGGGCAAAGCTGTGAACTCTCACTTCTCAGCCTCCCCGGGCCTCTAAACCTCTCAGTGCTCTTCCTATAGCTAAGTGATTAGGAAATATCTGCTTGATCTTTTTTTTTTCTTTTCTTTTTACAGTACTGGGGATTGAGCCTGGGGTGCTCTAATTACTGAGCTACAGCCCCCGCCCTTTTATATCTTGAGAAATGAGCTTGCTAAATTGCCAAGGCTGGCCTCGAACCCATGGTCCTGCCTGAGCCTGCCAACTGGCGGGAATCACAGTATGTTGAACCGCACTGGCTGTTCAAGTTTTCTTTACACATTGAACCCGGATGTCACTTATGGGAGGCAAACACTGGACCAGAGCTGTGTCCCCAGCTGAAGGGCAGCACAGATCCGGCACCTTACGTAGCCTAATGGCATGTGTAGAGAAGCCTCCATCAGTAGCACTTGACTAAAATCATGCAGAAGGAATCTATTTTCTCCTCCAGGGGAGTGTGGAAGGAAATAGCTCCTCTTCCGTTCCACCTTCATATGAAACCCTCCCTTCCACCCACACGGGCTCCAGCCTCAGTGACTGACCTGTCACCTAGGCCTGGACATGTCTTGCCAGGAAGGCTGTCGTCTTGAGCACCTGTCTCTGCCCCCACACACTGGGACGTGCCCACATGGGGCACCCAGGAATACCTGATGGCCATTTCAAGGCAACAGAACAGCAGGCCCTGGGACCGTTTGGGATTCTGACTCAATTAATCTAGGAGGGAGGGGGTCCAGTGGTTTCTTTAAAAACTCCCCAAGTGATCCAACTGCACAACCAAGTTTGGGAGAAAACATTTAATTTCTTAGCACCTCAGTTTGCAGAGTGGGCAAATAACAAACAGAAGAGGGGCCAGTGAGTTGTAGTGATCTCTACTTCTTCCATTTTGGCTCATTTCATTTACAAATCAAAAACAAAACTGATATTTCACACCAGGATTAAGGTTAGGCAGAATGAAACTACAATGTTCTCCTCTTAAACATCTCTCAGAGAAACCCTAAGGAAGACAAAAATCTTTGAACTCAAATGAATACTTGAATTAAGAGACGCTTAAGAGTGCCTGGGAAAGACTGATTTACAGTGCTGTGAACACCTGTGTTTTTCTGGGAAAACACATTTATTCCAGTTAACAGAGACAGGCTGCTTCTTATGAGAATATAAAAGGAAGCTAGGCCCGGGACCAGGGCACATGCCTGTGATCCCAGCTACTAGGGAGGCTGAAGCAGGAAGATCTCATATGCAAGGCCAGCCTGGGAAACTGGGGGAGACCCTGTCTCGAAATTATTCTTTTTCAGGCCTCAAATTTGTGATCCTCCTATCTCAACCTCCCAGAGAGCTACGATTACAGGTGTGGACCTGTAAAATGGGGGGGGAAAAATGTTTCATTTTTGGTGAATTGAACCCAGGAGCACTTAACCACTAAGCCACATCCCCAGCCCTTTTTATATTTTATTTAGAAATAGACTCTTGCTGAGTTTCTTAGAACCTCACTAAGTTGCTAAGGCTGGCTTTGAACTTGCAATCCTCCTGCCTTAGCCTCACAAGCCGCTAAGATTACAGGTGTGCACTACAGTGCCCATCCTCAAAATGAAATTTTAAAAAAGGATTAGGGGTGTAGCTCAGTGATAGGACACATGCCATGCATAGCCATGGTAAATTCCCAGCACTAAAAGGTAATAATAAATAGAAAGTGGCCAGGGTATGCCTGTAATCCCAGCAATATGGGAGGCGGAGGCAGGAGGATTGCAAGTTCAAGGCCAGCCTCAGAAATTCAGCAAGATCCTAAGCAACTTTAGTGAGGTCCTGTCTCCAAAATATGAAATAAAAATAAAAAGGGCTGGGTTGCAGCTCAGAGGTCAAGTGCCTTTGGGTTCCATATCCAACACCAGAAAAGAAAGAAAGAAAGAAAAAAAAAAACATAAAGTGAACATTAAATGAATCTTATTATACAATGACTTTATTTTTATTTTTTATTGACATACCAATGTATAGGTGAAATTTATTAAATTATTGTAACAGGAGTTCACTTGATGCTTTGACTATATCCCTTGTGGCTTTGAAACTTACATTGCTTTTTTCTTTTTTCCAATCTTCTTTTTCCTAAACATATCCTTCCTGATCTCTCCTCCCTAATCTCATTTTCTCTGAGTCACATCTGTAAAAGCGCCCTATTCCTGCGGATGGGCAGAATCACAGCCTCTGGGACAGGAGTCCCCTGTGTTTCTCCTTTACTAGCAAAGCAATCAACCTTCTTCCTTTTTGTCAAAACCATGTTCTTGTTAATGGATTGGCATCAGGGACAAGGACCAAGCTTTCAGCAACATTATCAGTCACCCTTCTATTAGCTATACTAATGAATTAAAAAACAAAAGGATAGTATAGGTACAAATCTTGTCCCTAAACATTCTCTAATGTAGTTCAAATTTGCAGAAAAATAGCCCAAGATCTAAATAAGTAGACAAGTCAAGTAATTACAACCGTGGGTTGCTCAAGAACTTGACAATAAGCATATGTAGTACAGGATTAGGTACTTCTTCCCTCCCCCAGTTCTTCACATATTTTTCTATTTTATTATTTTAAAATGAAGCATATTCTAAACTGTAAGGTTATAAGAGAACTAAGAACCAGGTTCAAGGAAATTCAGTTTTGAGTGTTTCCAGAAATAAAAGTACGCGGAGTGCTATAAATTCTAATTTCTCACTTCATGAATGACTACTGCGCATGGCATTATCAAGGTCAAGGATAAGCACCTTTGAGTTTTGATTTTTCTTGCATCAGAGTTCTCCAGCTACTGAATGTTTTAAAGCTGATGAAGGCCCAATAAAAAGAAAAGCAACTTTATAGCCTCTTTGTGTGTGGTGTGGGGACTGAACGCAGGGCCTGCAACATGCTGAGGACCCGCTGTACTACTGAGCTATACCCTCAGCCCCCGAAACAAAACATCTTATTTCCATTTTGTTAACTGTCCTATCAAATATCAAACTGGGATAATCTTACATCATTTTATAAGCAATGAAGGCATAATAGATTGCTCCACGCCAGGGCTGGGGGTATAGGACAGTGGGCAGACATTTGCCTAGCATGTAGTGAGGCCCAGAGCCCAATCCCCTATAACACAGCAAAAAGAAAAGAAAGAAAAAGAAAAAAAGTTCCTTGATGCCAAATGGGTGCACACTCGAGGGAAGCCTTTCAAGTGCCAGTTGCCACTTTCTCACACATCCACCAGCTTAAAAGCTGCAGTGGACACCAGGGAAGACCCTGCAATCCCCCCAGGCTCTCAGGCGATCACTACCTGTCAAAATTTCCCGGAGGCCCTTGGTTGCTGAGCTCCTACACCGGGCCCAAGAGACCAAACCAAGATGGAGACACTCCGGCTAAAAATGTCCATGCCTTCAAGATGAAACTAAGCTGTTTCTCTGACCTTCCCAGAAATACGATGACAGCTCAGTCCACAAAGAGGACAGCTGGGGTTGACATAAATCAGTCCCTTCTGCATCAACCTTCCCAAGAAGAGTGTCTGAGATCAGCCAGTCCTTTCTGCCGTCTCTGGTTCCCTGAGTCCTTTTCTGGACGTAAAGTCCACCTCCTCAGCTGCGCTGCTAGGACATCCGTTCTGTTTAGAGAAGAAGGTGCTGCCAGATTCTGGGGTCACGGATGAACGCCTACTAAAACTGGGTGCAGTGAGGTGCACCCGGAGTTCCAGCCACTGGGGAGGTGAGGCCGGAGGATGGTTTGAGCCCAGGTAGTTCCACGGCAGCCTGAGAAACTCAGTGAGCGCCATCCCAGAAAAAAAAAAGAAAAAAAGAAAAGCCAATTAAGATCTTAAATTAGACTGGGATGGAGCTCAGGAGGAGAGCTCGGCCCTGGATTAAGTAGTCGGTCCTGGATTCAATCCCCAGCCCCACAAACAAAAAAAATCTTTAATAAATTGGGCACCGGGGTGCACGCCTGTGATCCCAGCAACTCCACGAGGCTGAGGAAGTTGGATCACAAGTTCAAGGCCAGCCTCAGAAACTTACCTAGGGCCTAAGCAACTTAGTGAGACCCTGTCTCAAAATAAAAAAACAAAAAGGGATGGGAATGCGGCTCAGTGATTAAACCACTCCTAGATTTAAGCCCCCATAAACTACCACCACCCCCCAAAAATATCTTCAGCTAAGTTTGTTGTAATTCAGTTTTTTGACGTTCTAGGAATTGAACCCGGAGGCACTATACCACTGAACTGCATTCTCAGGCAACCCCCTTCACCCCTTTTTTTTTTTCGTGACAGAGTCTTGCTAAATTGCCTAGACTGGCCTCAAACTTGTAGTCCTCCTGCCTCAGCCTCTAGAGTCTCTGGGATGACAGGTGTGCGCCACCACACTCCGCTTATAAGTTGGTGTTTGGACAATCCTAAATGACCATCTTCATACCCACATCTCCCATTTTTGGTCTCTGTTCTAATAAGAAGGCAGTATTCTTTCACTCTGGGAAAAACCTGATGGTGTACAGGTCACCTCAGACACAAAATTCCTTAAATTCTAGTGATTCTAGTGTAAAACTAGCAACTCACATTAAGGCCAGTTTCATTCTCCACTCCCACTTTGTAAACACAGGGCCACTAGCACACTAGCACAGGCTGGGGAGGGACAGAAGTGCAGAGGAGGCCTGACTGTCTGTTTTAATGCAGACACACCCTTTAATTTAAATCGGACAATGGATTTTTCTGTTTGTCTAGATGGGCGAAGTAGCACACCTATAACTCCAGTGACTGGGGAGGCTGAGGAGGGAGGATTGCAAGCTTGAGTCCAGCCTCAGCAATTTAGTGAGACTGTGTCTGAAAAAATAAAATAAAAAGGGCTAGGAGAGCAACTCAGTGGTAGAGCTGCCCCTAGGATCCATCCCCAGTATCACAAAAACAAACAAACAAATAAATAAACAAAAACAAATGAGGAGTGAAGTGGGACTGTTTTTCTGGTACCCAGCAATTGTCAAAACGACCAAGTCTCAAAATTAAACCTGGCAAATAACTGGTCCAGCCACTTTCCCCCAGAATTTACCCATGAAATTGGTAAAAGATTGGAAGACTCCTTTCATTTCATTACAATGCACCACAGATAAAGCCCTGGGGGCACGTAAGTGTTAAGCTTGAAGGATGAAAAGCCTTCCTCTCCATCTGACCAATATCAGGAGAATTCAACTAACAGTGTCTTTTTGAGATAAAGGCACTCATGAAAAGGACCTGGAAGTGTGACTCAGTGGTAGAGTATGTGCTTAGCATCATGGTCAAGGCCTTGGTTAGATGTCTAGCACCCAGATAAATAAAAAAGTAAAACTGGCAGGAAAAAGGAAAGTATGTTGTATTTTTTAAACAGACAACATATAACGACATACTTGATATAAATATTAGATAGAAAAAAATCTGCTAAAACCCTTTAATTAATAATCAGCATTCGATCCAAGAAAGAAAAACAATGTGTTATAGACTAAACCTCCCCCGAATGTCCGAAGTTCAAGGTGTGATCTATAATTCAGGGGATATGGTCTAATCAGAACCATTTTTAGTATATGTGTCTATGTGAGATTAAAAGCACTTCAAAACTGTACACCAGGGCTGGGGCTGTAGCTCAGGGACAGAATGCTTGCCTAGCATGCGTGAGGCACTGGGTTCGATCCTTAGCACCATATACAAATAAACAAATAAAGACATTCTGTTAAAAAAAAAGAAAAAAGGAAAAACAAGCAAATGATGAGAAAAGGAAAAGAGGATTAAAAAAAAAAACGGTACACTAATAAGGCAGAGAAATAGAAAGCACAGTATCCAAATCCGAGTTTCCTGCCAAAATTATTCACTTGAACAGATATACCTGACATAGTCACCAAGATAAGACCAATAATGACAAGATAAGGTCAAAGGGTAAATTATTTAAAAAAAAAAAAAGGAGATAGGCCAAGGTGTTCCCTACTAGACAGTCTCCAGCAAAACCAGAGGGCCAATGTCATCCTTTCTTTCCACAAATATTTACCGAACGCCTACTACCCACCAAGCAGCATGCTACACATGAACTTTGGGAGCAAAACCAGCGGGAGTTCCTGCCACTCACAACAGCCAGAACACCCAGGAGTCAAAGTCACTAAACCCACAAATTTGGAACTACTGAGAAGAAGAGTCCAAGGTGCTGTGGGAGCCCAGAGTGGCAGATGAGACCACTTCATAGGTCAAGAATTGGAGGTTAGGGGTGGGGTGGGGACAAGAGTTAGGTGTGCTGAGTCATTCTTAATCCTGGAGTCCTTTTGAAAAGACTTAGGTCTTCAAAACCTGAATAATAAATTCTGCTAGTTGAAATGAAAAACTGCATATATACTCCAAGGATACATGTAAGTGTATTGATTTGCCTCCAAATTGATAACTGGGAAGCATGCCAACAAGTTCAATGATATTGTGGATATCATTTAAGTAATCTTTTAAAGGAGATTGCTTGGATGTTTCAAGATGGTGGTTGACTACAGGGAAGAACAATAAGGTTATGGAAAAATGAAAAAAAAAAGGAGAATGGAAGGAATAATTTAAAGTAAACAAATATGAGCTGGGTATAGCGGCATACACCCGTTCATACCAGCAACTCAGGAGGCTGAGGCAGGAGGACTGCAAGTTTGAGGCCAGCCTTAGCAATTTAGTGAGACCCTGTCTCAAAATAAAAAATGGGCTGAGGATGTAGCTCAGTGGCAGAGCTCCCCTGGGTTCAATCCCCAGTACAGCAAAAACAAATAAATAAAAATTTATGGGGAAAGGGTTTTGTTCCATATTTCAGTGTAAACAGTTAATAAGACTCGAGGAGTATAAACACCAAAGGAAAAATGTCCCCTGATTCCAAGTTTTTAGCAATTATACTTTAAAATCACTTGCATAGCATGATTCTAAACTGGAGTCATTTTGACAGTTGTTGGCATCAAAACATAAGGGACAACTTAGACCTTAAAAAGGATGATTCCTTGGGCCAGCGTTTAAGTACTTATAGAAAATCTATGAATCAGAGGTTTTTAGGGACCATGGATTTTACAAGTAACTCTGAGTTAAAGACTGGAGGTAAATAAAGCTGGGTGTGGCTGTGCACACCTTAACCCCAGCAACTCTGGAGCCTAAGGAAGGAGGATCCAAGTTCCAGACCAGCCTCAGCAATTTACAGGGAGCTTGTCTCAAAATAAAAAGGACTGGGAGTGCAGCTCAGTGGTAAAGTGCTCTGGATTTGATCCAGTACCAAAACAATTTTTTTTAAAGGCTGAAGATTTCTATTATTAAGAGCAGTCTCTCTCGCTCTAGGTGTGGTCACGTCTGTAATCTCAGCAACTGGGGAGGCTGAGGCACAGGGAATCACAAGTTCCAGGCCAGTTGGGCAATTTAGCAATCCTCAAGTCTCAGAATTAAAAATAAAGGCTGGGGATGTGACTATGTGGTTAAACGCCCCTGTGTTCAACTCCCAACACACACAAAAAGAAAAAAAATTAAAACGACAGCCTTTCAGCTCAGACTAGGTCAGGTAAAGAGGTCAAAGCAATGAGGTCATAGTTCTACGAAATTTGCCTGGATCTCATTTTTTTTTCACCTTTTTTGGGGAGGTGGGGGAAAGTATTGGGAATCCCATGCACCCAAAGCCCCATGCGTGCTAGGCAAGCTGTCTACAACTGAGCTACACCCAGTTCCCCTAAAATCACTCTTAAAGGTCCTCATTACTCTTTCCTCAAATGCAACACGAGGGTTGTTTTTAATAGTATTAAGTATGATTGTCCACATCTCTCCCAAAACGGGTTGGGTGAAGCTTTGCTAATGAACACATATTCTGCAAAACAGGTCTCAAATACAAAGATCAGAACAAGACACAATCTTGGCGGCTGTGCTGGCCCAGATGAAACATTCCAGCTATGAATCCTGAAGGCTACGAAATGCAGTATTTCCCAAGAGTTTCTAGCACTGCCTTCATAGCAAAGAGTCAGGGTATGCTCGTTTACGCCTTAGACCGCATCCTTGCAGAACTTCAAACTACTCCTTCAGTTTTGTCCAACTGAGTCCCACAGGCAGTGAACCGAGCAAAAGGGAGGACAGAGCGCCGGCTTGCTTTCAAAATCCGTCATTCCTTTCAGAAATGCTGCATCTGCCCAGGTTTTCTCTGGCTCAGAGGGAGCTACACCCTAGGCTCTCTGCATCAGGAAGGCGACATCTGCTCCAGCCGCTGCTGCAGGAGCACTGGGTACCAAACCCTGCGGCTCAGGCGCAGCTGGTGGAAAGGGCTGCACCCGGCGGAAAACCGAGGATGGCGGTTCGCGGGGCTCCGGCGCCTACCCGGCCCCACTGCCGACCTTCCCTGGGGAGCTCCAGATGCCCGGCGGGTGGTCTGTTCTCCACGGATGCCCCACACAGCCCATCAACCTGGGCTGAATGGCTCCCACCGGAAGAGTGGAGAAAAGCTCTGGAGCGGTGGGCAGGGGCGGATTTTATTACTGCGGATGGCGCAGTCGCCTCCCCTAGAGACCCACGACAAAGATGCAAGTCCCCAGCCGCGCTCGCTGCTGTTCTGGCCCCGCCCCGGCGCGAAAGACCCTGCAAAGCCTAGCCAGAGGGGTTCGCGCTCCCGAGTTTGCAGAAGGGCTGGACCGACTGGGAAGTTCTCCCCGGCGGAAATCGGAGGGACCCCTCCGTCCCCGCCTCCCCGGGGCAGGTGGCCGCGCTCGCCCGTACCTTGGTGGAGGGGTCCGCGGCGATGATGGTGGGGTCCTCTGACGTATCCGGAGCCACCTCCGCCGAGGGGCCGCCGCTGATGAGCTCGGGCTCGGCCGGTGTGTCGCTCCCCTCCGGCGGCTGCTCCGGGCTCCGCTGCTCGGTGGAGCTCCCGGCACCCATGGCTCCCCTGGCTCTCCCGCGCCCAGCCGCCGGGTAACGCCTTTCCCCAAATCGCAGGGCCGCGGGCAGACCAAGAAGACGTGCCCGCTAGGTCCCAAGAGCGCCTTCCCCTCCGCGGTCCTCCTGCGAACGCGCCCCGGCTGAGAATGAAGGAGACGCGCTCACGGCAAACTCCTTAAAAGAAAAAAAAAAAAAAAAAAAGCCACCTCTTAGCCTCCTCCCCCCGCCTTGTTTTTCCCTCGCTTCATCACATGAGCGCAGCCCCAGACACGCCTTGCAGCAGCATCTCCCCCCAGGCTGCTAGGACCAGAGGCGCGGCCAGACGCCACCCAGGTCCTGGCCAGCAGCCAGCACGGCCCCCCGGGCGCCTCCCGCTCCCAACGGGCAGAGCACTGCGGGGACGACCCAGGCAGGGCTGCAGAAGGTGGGGAGACAGCCAGAAAGAGGGGGACTCAAAAGCTTCCCTGGGACATTCAGGGAACTGGGTTTTATTCAATGATTGATAACCCGAAGCAGGAGCTTCTGCTGGGGCTGCCTTGCCACTCGCCCAACAGCGAACCCAGATCCCCGTTTGCTTTCCTTCGGCTTGTGTTTGATTCTAAACATTTGTTCCTGCCTCCTCCCCATTAGCAGGATAAAGGCAAACGCTCCTGCTCCCCTCCGGAGTCTGACCATATTAGGGCAGCTCACGTGGCAGGAGCTGAGAATTGAGAGGTTAACGCAGTCAGGCCACCTATGAGGTGGGCCTTGAGGCCCCAAGCTCGCCCATCATCCCGAGCCAGTGATGTCAGCTGATGCCCAGCTGATGCCGTCAGCAGCACCCGCTGCCCTCCTTCCCTAGGGAACATGGGGGGAAATGAGCCTGTTACTGGAAATGTGCCTGTCCTCCTTTGACGGCCTGATGCTAGAGGTTACCCATCTGGGCCACTTGTCTCGTTTGATGCTGAAACATGGTGGCCTAGGGTCTCTTCATTGGCCATCAGTATTCTCAAAATATGAAGAATTGAACCTGTAATCTCAGCGACTGGGGAGGCTGAGACAGGAGATCACAAGTTCGAAGCCAGCCTGGGCAATCTGGCAAGACTCTGTCTCAAAATAAAGAAAACAGAAAAGGGCTGGAGATGCAGCTCAGTGGTAAGTGGTAGAACACCATCAGGTTCAATTCCCAGGACCAACTAAAAAAAGAAGAAGAAAGAAATACTACCAGCCTAAGTGGAATGCATTCTTTTCCTTCCTTCTCTTGAATATAATATTTATTATATGAACATAACAGGCAGTCGATAAATACTTGAACTACATTCAGTTTTTAGCTGGATTATTTGGCACATACATAGGAAGGTGCTGGGGCTGAAGTGCATAATGACCCCAGACCTGGGAGCCAAGTTCCTGAATTCTCACAAATAGTCGTACCCTCCATAAAAATGAAGAAACTTTGGCTAGAATGGAGAATAGTGGTAAAGTGTCTGCCTCATATGGGGGAGGGGAGGGTTAGATCCTGCACCAAAAAAGAAAAGTATGAGAAACTTGCCTGGCACAGTGGTACTTACATACCTGTAATCCCAGAGGCTCCAAGGCTGGGGCACAAGGATGCAGATTCAAGGCCTCAGCAATTTAGCAAGACCTTGTCTCAAAATAAAAACTATAAAAGGATGGGATATAGCTCAGCAATAGGGCACCCCCTAGGTTCAATCCCCACTACTACAATAAAAAACAATAAAGAAAAAAATGAAGAAATTTTTAGAACATCAGAACTAGATGCCAGATAAATAAATGTCCCATCCCCTGATTTAGTATAAGTTAGTACTGACTTGATGTAAGCAGTAGTTCATAGACAGGATACTTTGGGCCTAATTAATTGTGAGTGGTATGTTGACACCAGTGGTTAGTTATCCAGTGTAAAATTCTTCTGTATTCATCATGCTTATTTGAATGTGTATGCAAAGGTCAATTTCTCTGGAAGTTATATCTTCAGAAACAGGTGCAAGATCTTTGGTCTTAGGAATTTACAAGCACTTACTCACTTCAATGGAAGTTTTTTAAAAATATTGTAGATGGACACAATAACTTTATTTTATTTATTTATAAGTGGTACTGAGGATCAAACCCAGTGCCTCACATGTGCTAGGCGAGCACTCTACCATTGAGCTACAACCCCAGCCCCCAACTGAAATTTTGACTATTTAGGAAACACTAGAGTTCTCATTTTGGGCCAGGCACTGTTCAAAGCCCTTGCATATATAATCACATATAATCCTTACAATAACTCCATGATGTAGATGCTTTCGTTCTCCTTTTACCAATGGGGAGGCGGAAACTCTAGACTCAAGAGAAATTCAACATGTGCCCAAGGTATCAGAGCTGTAAATAGAAGAGCAAGGAGTTCAACTGGCATGTAACTTCAAAGTCATACTCAATCACTGCACGACATCTCATCCCCCTTCTATTTGAAGCTTCTTCTCAGGGTTGTAGCTGACAAGTGACATTCAGACCTTGCTTACAATGATAAGAGCTTTAAAATTCTGTTAAAGACTATTTGAGGCCTGGGGGTGTAGCTCAGTGGCAGACCACATGTGCATGTGGGAGATACTGGGTTCCATCCCTCACACCAAGGAAAAAGAAAAGAAAAGCCTGTTTGAGAACAATTAAAGTCAGCACATTTGAAAATGTATCAGTAGATAGTACAAATATTATCAAAACTTTCCCATTCTGTAAGATTATATTCACTTGATTCTTGGCAAATTCTTGACAAAGCTTTTCATATCCACCAGCCTTTAAATGTTCAGAAAGGATTACAAGGTAAAAGGTTTTTTGTTTAGTTTTGTTTTTCTGGTACTGGGGAGTGAACCCAGGGACGATTTATCACTGAGCTACATCCCCAACCCTTTTTATGTTTCATTTTGAGAAAGCATCTCACTAAATTGCTTAGGGCCTCATTAAATTGTCCAATCTGGCCTCAAACTTGTGATCCTCCTGCTTTAGCCTCCCAAGTCACTGAATGATTACAGACAACATCAGGGCACCTGGCTAGGTCAAAGATTTCAAGTACACAACCCACATGCTGAGGAAGACATCCTCCGCATCTGCTTAGATTGGCAGCTGCTTGCTTTGTCTGTTTTCCAGACCGTGACAATGCTCATATTGTCATTTTTAAAAGCAAAGGCACTGGAAATGTAACTCAATGGTAGAGTACGTGCTTAGCTTGCTTGAAACTACGAGTTCAAGCCCAAGCACATTTAAAAAGTGGGGAGGGGTTAAGAGATGTACATATTTGGTTTTTCTGATTTCTGCCTGAACAGCTCAAGGATAAGAGAATTTTTTAAGAATAACAGCCTCCTTCATATATATACTCATATACTTATGGACTAACCAAGGAATCCTCTCCCTCTTACTTACAAACAAGAGAGTTACTTTCCTCCCCCAACTTTTTTCTTCTATTCTTTCTTGGTTTTGCAGTGCCAGGAGATCAAAATCAGGGCCTCAAGCATGTTAGGCAAGGCTTCTCCCATAGAGCTACATTCTCAACCCCAGGAGTTACTCTTTATTGAGATTGTTATTAATTATTCCCAGACATGAGATATCCCAACCTTTTGGATATGCTGGTTAGTCCTTCAAAATGTTACAGATTCGCTGGTCGCTGTGGCAGGTCTGTAATCCCAGTTACTCAAGGAGCTGAGGCAGGAGGATCTCCAGTTTAAGTCCAGCCTCAGCAATCTGGGGAGACCCTGTCTCAAAAATAGAAAAATAAAAAAGGACTGGGGATGGAGCTCAGTAGTGAAGTGCCCCTGGGTTTAATCGCCATTACTCCTCCCCAAAAACAAAAAAGTTAAAAAGTTTACCCATTCATTGATTCATTCTTCCAACCCACATTTATGGAGCGCCTATTGTGTACCCAGTGTACTGCTCATTCAAGGCTCTAATTCCAGTCACTAATTCCAGTTTTCTTGGATTGGAAGATGCATTCAGAATTGCTTGGCCTGGCCTGGGTCGTGGAGGGACACGGAAGGCAGTTGGTTTCTTGTTTTGCACTCAGTCTGAGCTTGTTAGTACCCTGATTTCACTCCAGCAGCCCTGACACTCTCCACACTGCAGGACGCAGGTGTCTTCCCACATCCTCTCCCAGGGGGCAGGCAGCCGTCCAGTTGTTTCCCTGAGAGGGCTAATTTGCTCATAAAAACAGGTGGAGAGTTCTTAAAAACAAGCACACAGTGGCCATGTAGCAAGCTGAACCTGTGCTTCTCAAGCTTATTTCTCCAGAAAGACTGGCCACAGGAGACTTACCAAGAACATTTCGTCACACTTGAGAATATCATGCATGCACCCAAAAATGTTTTATTTTTTATTTTATTTGATACTGGCGATTAAACCCAGGGGTGCTTGCTTTACCACTAAGTGACATCTCCAACCTTTGTCTCTCTGTTGCCCAGGTTGGCCTCAAACTTTTGATCCTCCTGCCTCAGCCTTCCATGTTGCTGGAATGACAGGTGTGCCACTGAGCCAGACCCCAAATATTTTCAAACACAATATTAAAGGAATTTAATGGGTACCACATTATCGTGCAATAGGAGAAAGTTCTGATGTTCTCTGGTTCACTAGACTAAATTAACAACAATACATTATCTCAAAATAGAAGAGGGAGCTTGGTGCAATGGCACATGCCTGTAATCCCAGCAACTCAGGAGGATCTCAAGCTCAAATCCAGCCTCAGTAATTTAGCAGGGTCCTAAACAATTTAGTGAGACCCTGTCTTAAAATAAAAACAATAAATACATAAAAACGGCTGGGGATGTGGATCAATGCTTAAGTGCCCCTGAGTTTAGTACCAATAAATAAATAAATAAATAAGAGAAATTTGAATGAATTCCACCATAAAGAAATTTTAAAAGTTTAAAAGTTTCATATGATTGATAGGCTAATAACACTGAGTTGGTCATTCAGAATGTTCACAAGAATCAAAAAATATCTTGATACCTCTTAAATATGTAAATATTATATAAATTTAAAAATTGTGTGTGTATATATATTTTTTCCACTTGTATTTTTCCATCCTCTGTGGAATCCTTTATAGAAGCAATTATTTACGGGGTGGGGGGGGTGACGAACAACTTGTGTAGATTGATACAGCAGGAATGGATACAGCAGGAGTGGAAGCCATTTATTGTAGGACAGGAGCGGTATTTATACATTCCACACAGCTTATCTTAATTAGCATAAACTAGATACATCAGTCAACCAATAAGAAATCTCCACACTTAATGGCTTGCTTTTGTTACTTCACAAACCACTCTCTCTGGCATTTTGCCAGGCGCCATCCAGACTTGTTTACAGACTCTAACGTCTAACAGTATGGATGAGTCTGCATTTTCTACATTTTCATAGAAATGGAATCATTCTGTGAAACGTTGGCCCACCAAACCTGTGAGTTCTGCATCCATGGACTTAACAATCTCAGATTGAAAAATATTTTTCTTAAAAAATCGCATCTGTACTGAACATGTACAGACATTTTTTCTTGTCATTATTCCCTAAATAATACAGTACAACTGTATGTTATGTACCTAGCATTTACATTGCATTAGCTACTCTAAGTTATCTAGAGATGATTTAAAGTATGCAGGAGAGGCCTGCACAGTGGCATGCTCCTGTGATCCCAGTGACTGGAGAGGCAGAGGCAGGAGGATTTAAGGTCTGAGGATTTAAGGTCTGAGGTCAGCCTTGGCAATTTGACAAGAGCTTCAGCAATTTATCAAGACCATGCCTTGAAATTAAAAAAAAAAAGAAAGAAAAAAAACATACCTGTAATTCCAGTGACTCAGGAAACTGAGGCAGGAGGATCATAAGTTCAAGGCCAGCTTCAATAATTCAGCAAGGCCCTCAGCAACTTAGCAAGACCCTGTCTCAAAACAAAATAAATAAATAAATAAATAAAATGGGCTGGTATGTAGCTTAGTGGTAAAGTGTCTCTGTGTTAAATTGCCAGTACCAAAAAAATTAAAGGGCTGGGGTTATAGCTCCCTGTGGAACACTTGCTTTGCACATAAGAGGCATTGGATTCAATCCTCAGCACTGCAAATAATAATAATAATAATAATAATAATAATAATAATAATAATAATATTAAATGAAGGTATTGTGTCCATCTACAACTAAATATAATATATTTTGGGGGGAGGGGTACAGTATCAGGGATTGAACTCAGGGGCACTTGGCCACTCAGCTACACCCCAGCACTATACCCAATACCTCCCCCAAAAATATTAAAAATAAATAAAGTATGTAGGAAGGGGTTGGGGGGTGAGCTCTGTGGTCGAGCGAGCATGCATGTACTTAGCATGCATGAGGTACTAGGGTTAGGCCCCAACATCAGAAAAAGAAAAAAGTTGGCTGGCCCTGGAGGCTCAATCAGAAAAGGCCATTCCATTGTATTTAATAAGTCTGCATTCAATTCACCTTACCTGTATAGGTATCCCTTGCTGGCTCATATCCCTGCCTAATCAGAGAAGGTAAAGGATTTAGGGGGGAAATTATCATTTATTTTTACATATTACATATTATTTTGGCTCAGAATTATGTATTTTTTGCATATTCTCCAATTTATATGAGATAGAGGAGGCATCAGTGGCAATTTGTGTCAGTTTAGGGGGGAAAACATAGTCATGTGCCTTCACTATTGTTTTATAGCAGCTGATTTTCTTTTTCTTCTTCTTCTTCTTCTGTTTTGTAATGCTGTGGATCTAACCTGGGGCCCTTGGACTCGTGCATGCTAGGCAAGCGCTCTACCACTAAGCTACAACCCTAGACCCCAGTGTGTGTGTGTGTGTGTGTGTGTGTGTGTGTGTGAGTGTGTGTGTTACTGGAGATTGAATCCAGGGGCAGTCTACCCCTGAGCTATGTTCCCTGTTCTTTCTAGTTTTTGTTTTGAGGCAAGGTCTTACTTAAATTGTCCAGGTCAGCTTTGAAATTGCAATTCTCCTGCCTCAGCCTCCAGAGTAGCTGAAATTTTCTAAAAAGTATATCTTAATTGTTTTTATCTATGATATTGACCAAGATCAGAGTAAGTGAAATTGTAAAAATTATAATAAAAAATTATGACAACTAGTAGCAGCTTAGGAGACTGAGGCAAGAGGATCTCACGTTCAAAGTCAGCCTCAGCAATTTTGTGAGGACTTTTGCAACTTAGTAAGACCCCATCTCTAAATAAAAAACAAAAAAGACTGGGTCTGTGGTTCAGTGCTTAAGCACACTTAGGTTAAATCCCTGGTATCCCCCCAATTTTTTTTATAACTACTAGTCAATATTAATTCCATACGTTCTGCTGTTGATACTTTTTTTTTTTTTTTTGGTACCAGGGATTGAACCCAGGGTGCTTTGCCACTGAGCTACATCCCCAACTCTTTTTATTTTTTATTTTGAGACAGGGTCTCGATAATTTGCTTAAAGCCTCACTAAATTGCTGAGGCTGGCCTCGAACTTGAGATCCTCCTGTTACGGGGATTACAGGCATGCTCAATTGTGCCCAGATATTGATACTAATGATTGCACTTAATTATCAGATAACTAGAATAACTTAGAAAGTTATATACAATATCATCTCAACTTTGAAAGAATAAAAGCTGAAATATATATATGAAATATTTTTATTAATTTATTTAGTATTTTGTTGTGATGGGGATCCAACCTAAGGCCTCACTTGTAAGGCAAAAGTCCTAGTACTAATCCCAGCCTGAAATACATACATACCTCAAAATTAAAGGGTGTGCGTGTGTGTATGGTGTGTGTGTGTGTATGGTGTGCGTGTGTGTATGGTGTGCGTGTATGGTGTGTGTGTGTGAGTGTGTGTGTGTGTGTGTATTTATGCCTAGGAAGAAGACTGAAATATTACGAAGTTCTTTCTGGGTGACTGAATTCCCCTCCCCACCACCACCACCACCACCACCACCACTGAAGTACATACCTAGTCCCTTTTATTTTTAATTTTAAAACAGGGTCTCATTAAATTGCTGAAGCTGGCTTTGAACTTGCAATCTTACTATCTCAGCTTCCAGAACAGCTGGGATTACAAGTGTGCACCACAGCACCTGACTTTTTATTGTTTTCTTTTGGTGGCATTGGACCTCCTGCACACTAGGTAAGTGATCCTCAACTAAACCACATTCCCAGGACCCCCCACCCCCCCACCCCCCGCTAATTTTGAAGGGCAACTGGTCTCCCTAAATTGCTCATTCTGGTTTCAAATTTACAATCCTCCCACCTCAGCCTCCCAAGTAGTTGAGATGATATTCAGGAGCCCCTGAGCCCCCTTGAGTGACAGAATTTCAAATGACTTGTTTTCCCTTCATTATGCATGCCTGTTTTTTTTTTTTTTCCTCAAAATTCTCTACATTGGAACATGTGTTGCTCTTGCTAGCAGAATCAGATGAATGTTAGAAAATTCCCAATTATACAACTAAGGCTGAAACTCAAAAGATGTGTTCACGGAGTGTGTTATGACAACTGGGTCCACTCTGTATTGACTGATAAATTATAGTAACACTCATTTCCAAAGAGACCCCAGCCCTTCAGCAGTAGGTTCTCAGCCTTGGCTGAGTAACGGGGTGCTTGGGAGTTTTCGCGAACAGGAATGCCTCCACCCCAGGATTCGGACTTCACAGGTCTAGGTGCAGCTGGTTCCTGGGGTCGTGAAAAAGCTCCCCAGAGCGGAGAACTACTATTCTAGGGCTTGGAGATGGAGCCGACTTTGTTAAGTCACCTGGCTCCTCCTGTTCCTCTACCCGATGGGAATTAACAAACAAAGAACTCCATAAGAATAAGAGGGAAAGCAATTTCCTTTTGGCCCAGTTTTTTTTTTTTAATGGTATTAGAGGAAGGAGTCTTATGTTCTGGAATCGTCATAATTATGAATATTCAATCTGATCCTTTCAAGCAAATCAACCCACCTGGAAGGAGTCCAAAACCGGCCTCATGACATGATGACTTCATTTAACAGTGGGAACATCTTTAGTGAGACTGAATTTTTAAAAATTATGCCAAAGGAGATAGTTCTTTCAGTACTGTATGTGGTTACAGATAAATATAGGATTATGTATATGCAATTATCTACTATTATCATATTCTAAGGCAAGAATATGGCTGTGAAATAATGATTATTTGCTCCTAATCATGGAATTAAACAATTATAGACAATATGTGAGTCAGTAGTGGTGGCACACGCCTATAATCCCAGCCACTCCGGAGACTAAGGCAGGATGGATATAATAAAAAATAAAAGGCGAGAAACCAGATCACTCATACATTATCACTGGGAGTGTAATAGGGCGTAGTCATGCTAGAATACAGTTTGGAAGCTTCTTAAATAACTAAACACATGGCGGGATGTGCTGGCGTCCGCCTGTCGTACCAGCTACCCAGGAGGCTGAGGCAGAGGGTGGCTTTAGCCCAGGAGTTCAGGGCCAGCATAGGCAACATAGCTAGACCCCATTTCCTAAAAATAAAGTACAATTCAATCCAACTATCATGACCTGAATTGTGGTTCCTCAGAATTAGGTTCATACAAACACCTATACCCAAGTGTTTTTAGCAGCTTTGTTTGTGATAATTCCAAAGTGAAAACAACCCAGATGTCCTTTAATATGTTGAATAATTGGACTAGAGCTCAACAATAAAAAGAAACAAATTATTTATACATGCAAAAATCTGGATGAATCCCCAGAGAATTATGCTAAAAGAACACCACTAATTCCTAAAGGTTACATACTATATGATTCCATTTACATAACAGTCTTGAAACTACAAAATTATAGACATGGAAAAGAGATCATGGAAAAGAGATCATGGAAAAGCCGCAGGTTGAGGAAAGGTAAAGGAGCCATTGCAGTGGGGTGCACCTGTGATCCCAGGAACTCCAGGGACTGAGGTGGGAGGATCTCCAGTTCAAAGCCAGCCTCAGTAACTTAGCAAGGCCCTAAGCAATTAGCAAGACCCTGTTTCTAAATAAAAAATGAAAAAGAGGGCTGGGGGTGTGGCTTAGCAGTAGAGCACTTGCCTAGCAAGTGCAAGGTGCTGGGTTCAATCCTCAGCACCACATAAAAATAAATAAATAAATAAATAAAAATAAAAAAGGGCTGGGATGTGGCTCGTGGTTAAGCACCCCTGGGTTGAATCCTGGGAACAAACACATACACACACACACACACACACACACACACATGTGCATGCACACACACACACACACACACACACAGAGAAGGGTAGTGTGTAGAGGGAGGTACTTGTGGCTCTGGCTCTGAGAGAGCAACAAGATGGATCCCTGTGAGATGGGAATGTTCTGAAATGTATCAAAGTAAATATTCTACATGTGAAATTGTACTGTTTTTGCAAAATGTTACTATTGGGGGAAAACTAGGTGAAAGGTATTGGACATCTCTATTATTTTTCAAAATTGCTTGGTAATCTACAGTAACTCAAAATGTAAAGATTTAAATTTTTGTTTAAAGTTCTATAGGGCTGGGGGAGTAGCTCAGTGGTAGATGGATTGCCTATCATGCATGAGGCCCTAGATTCCATCCCTATCACTGCATAAAACAAATTATATAGCCCACTGCAGAGGTACACATCTGCAATCCCAACCACATGAGAACTTGAGGCCAGAGGTTCAAAAGTTTGCATCTAGCCTTGGCAATTTAGCCAAATCCTATCTCATAATTATTAAAAAAAAAAAAAAAAAAAAAGGAGGAGAAGGAGAAGGAGGGGCGGGGATGAGGATGTACTTCAGAGATAGACTGCATGTGTGAAGCCTTGGGTTAAATCTCCATTTCTGCAAGAAAATTAAAAGTTTTAAAAAATATTATTGATTCCCAGCATTCCCTCCCCACCCCACCCCCGTACTGAGGAATCAACCAAAATATTTTCAAAGGGCTAAAATAAAGTTCCAAACTGTAGTTGCTGTTGTTTCAACATGGGGGATTGAAGCTAGAGGCACTCTATTACTGAGCTACATACCCAGCCCCTTTTTATTTTTTTATATTTTCAGACAGGGTCTCACTAACTTGACGAGGCTAGCCTCCAAGGTCACAAATACACTACTATGCCTACCACTATATCTGTTTTTATTCAAATTCAATATTCTCCAACTATCTGAAATACCCTTTAACTTTCAAAATAAGGGCTGGGGGGGGGGTATGGTTCAGTGGTGCACGCCTAGCTTGCATCAGGTCCTAGTTTCCACAGCACTGAAAAAAAAAATAAAAAAAGAAATTCAATGTCAACACAGTATTAATAGGTTGGTGTTTTGTTTTGCTTGTAAGCTTGTTAACTCTGAAACAATCAGACTTGATAAAATACAGAAACAATAGATTTCCTGACTCTGCCCTCCTGTGTAAATACCTCCTTAACTTACCTCACCAAGGGAGAGGTGGAACCGCCTATCATCTTCCTGGCCAAGGTCAATTCCCAATCCTTTTTTTTTTTTTTTTGGTGCTGCGGATAAATTCAGGGACACTTTACCACTGAGCTACATCTCTAGCTCTTTTCATTTATTTTTGAGACAGACTATCTCTAAGTTGTCCAAGCTGGCCTTGAACTTGGCGATCCTCCTGCCTCAACCTCTGGATAGCTGGCATTACAGGTGTGTGCCCTTATGCCCCAGTTGGATCTGTGCTTCATCTGGTTTTGTTTCACCATGGCCTAGCATAGTCCTGGAAAGTGGCACAAAGCTGTTAACTGCGAGGTGAACAGTTGTTAGAGAAGGCTGAGAGGACTAGAGAGAGGCGATCCTTGAGTTAGCTGGCCTAGATTTGAATTGTCATCAGCCACTTGGTAGCTGTGTGACTTCCTCAAGTAAGTGTACAGTGCAAATAGCCTTAACGCCTTCCTGGGCTGGGGATGTTGCTCAGCTGTAGAGCATTTGCCTAACATGTGCCAAAGCTCCAGAGTTCAAACACAAGCACTGGGTGGGATACACACTGGTGGGATACACTGTGAGATACACACACACACACACACACAGACACACACATATACATTTATATAATCACATGTGTATATACATATATATGTATGTGTATATATGTATCTTTACACACACAGTCACACACACACACACACACACACACACACACACACATACCCCTTTCTCATGAGGAGTGAAACTGGTGAGGATATTGATAAAGGACTAAGAAGAGTGTCTGAAATGAAGTAAGTTGTAAATCGCTGGGTTTCTTCTTCGCCAGTCAGTGGTCTCTAGCTTTTTCGACTACATATTCCATCAATTAAAAAAAGTCATTTGGCTCCAATATATGTATAAACAACACATCTATCTACTAACTTTGAGCATTAGTACTATGAAGTGAGATGCTACCTGTTATTTTAACAGGATTGGACTCTGTGCTCAATAGAATATGGTATCACTTCTGAGAGTAATGACTTTGGCCTCTCTTGGGTTCGATAGTGCACTGCCTGCTCACGCCCCTCTCTTCCTCTCCCCTCTGAGGAAAGCAGGCCGCCATCCTGTGAGCAGCCCAACGGAGAGATCCATGTGGTGAGGGGCTGAAGGCTTCTGCCACAGCCAGCTAAAAACTGGTATGTGCCAACCACCAGGCGAATGAGCTTGGAAGTGGATTCTTCCACTCCAAATGAGCCATGAGATGAGAGCATCCCTGGCCCGTCGCTTGAATGCAATCTTAGGGAAGACCTTGAACCAGGACCACCTAACTAAGCCACTTCTGCATTCCTCACCAGAAAAATTTGTGAAATAAAAAGTGTTTGTTGTTTTAAGTTTTTTTTTTTTTTTTTAATGTTACGTTTGTGATTCAAGGTCAAATAAATTAGATGTGACTTTGTAACTCAGTGGTAGAGTGTCTGCCTAGCCTGTGCAAGGCCCTATTCCATCTCCAGAGAGGGGGAGGTGGGGGGAGGGGGAGGAGAGGGGGAGGGGAGGGGGAGGAGGAGGACAACTTCTAATTATTTTTAGCAAATACATACTCCCAGTGGTTTCGGGAGCTATCTGAGTTAGGACCTCAGTGTCTCTAGTGTCACAGTTTGGCTAAAGCTGCACTTCATGAGGCAGCTGTGCTGCTTGAGTTCTGAACAAGATCAGAATGGAGCTCCCAGAGGCAGATGCACGAGGAGGAAACAAGTTCATTAAGTGGCAGGCAGTCCCAGAACAATTTTGCCATGAAGATGTTGCTGAGAGGAAAAGCTGCGTGGGAGCACAGCAGTGGCATCAGCTGCAGGAATGCTCTGTGCAAAGGAGGAGGAGCTTTAGTCAGACCACTTAGACAAAGGTGCAGGTGCAGCGGCCTTTTTCTTATACCTGGGGCTGTTTGAGCCGCTCTCCAACCTTACAAGATGACACAACCTAAGTTTGTTTTGTTGTTGTTGTTGCTGACTGGGGATGGAACCTAGGGCCTGGTCCGTGTGACACGCAAGCTCTCTACCATTGAGCTACACCTCCAGCCCTAGAAATCTAATGTTCTCAAAGAAAATTTTAAATCTTTTTTGGAATGGCAAAGTCCATGCAAGTTTAAACATGGAAGTTAATGTGGACTAGTCTTAGGATCTCTGAGAGATGTTTCCCTGGAGGCTTGAGAGGCATTCATAACAGCAACAGAGAAAGATAAACAGGCCATTGTGGGAAGAGTGACTTAGCCAGGGAGGACAGGCAAAGTTTATATTTTATTCCATACAGATGGACTGCAAAGCACTATAAATGCAGTAACTAAAATCAATATTTGTAAAAGACGCAAGAGGTTGGCCTGAAGATGGTAAGAGTAGGTCTCTCAGACCTACAAGGGAATTTTCCACATGGTGGTAATTTCAGGAGACAAACTTTTAGGAACTCAGAGGCTCCACTTTTTCATTAAAATAAATGCTTCGAAACACCTCTGGCTGTTTTATGTGCAATTTCAATTGTATTCAGCTCTTATGATTCTGGGATACAACACTTTTAGGCACTGTGTTCATCAATAATAACTGGGCCCCTTTTTTCTCAGGGTAAAATTAAATAAATTGCTCATATTAAACTTTTTTTGTGGGGGGCGGTGGGGAGTCAGGCATCGAACCCAAGACCAGCACTTGCTAGGCAAGTGCTCTACCACTGATCTACATCCCTAGCTCTCACATTATTTAGTTTTTAAATGTTAGGTCTTGCACTTTTGTCACGATTTTGGTCACATTTCATTATTCCTCAACAAGAGCATCAAAACTATTCACTTCCTTTTTCTAAAAACGTACTGTTGTCTGTATTTTTTTTTTTTTTCCTTGCAGGCTGGGGGTGAAATACACAACATCAAACATACCAGGCCATCTCTTTACCACTGAGCTGTATCTCAGCACCTGCATAAGGGATGATAAAGATCATTTTTAGCCAAGCATGGTGGCACATGCCTGTAACCTCAGGCACTCCGAGGCTGAATCGGAATCATCATAAGTGAGACTCTAGTTCAAAATAAAGTAAAAACTGGGGTTGTGGCTCAGTGGTAGCACACTTGCCTAACACCCATGGAGTCCTGGGTTCAATCTCCAGTAGCACAAAAACAAACAAAAATCAGAAGAGTTTTCACTTGGTAATGAGGTAATGGAGACAAATGTCTACCAGAAGTAGTTACATAGGCACTTTCCCTTCTGCAGGGCTGGGTGCGAGAATCTGGTGAATCCTGCAGCCCAACACCTTCAGAGCTGCTTCTCCGCGCAGAATCTGGATCCATGCACTTAATCTCGCACTGCGAGCACTGGTTAGGGAGCCCACCGGTTTGACGCAGGGTCGGTGGCATCCTGCCCTGGGCACGCTGTCGGACCCGTCATGGATCCGTCTTTCTTGTGAACTGCCTCTGCCCGAGGATTGCTGCACAGCCGTTCTGCCACAGGTCGTGTGGCTGTCTGTACCTGCTTTAGAATTCTGGCTGAGCTGCCAGAGCGGGTGGGGAGGGGACCTCTAATCCTGGGGAACAGGCGGGCGTCCCCAACTTCCTACAGTGCCGACTGCATTGTGCCAATCTCTTTCTTTAAGAGCTGTTGTCTCGCTGTGTTTCCCAGGCAGGCCTTGCACCCTGGGTTCGCGCCATCCTCCTGTCTCAGCCTCCCCAGGAGCTGGTATTATAGGAACTAGGATCACTGGTGCACACCACTGCTCCGGGAAATCATTCCAGTTTCTCACTAGGAATTCTTCTCCTCCCCATCACTTGTGAACTCCACACCCAGCCTTTCAGGAGCTGCACCTGTTTTCTTTTCCCTTCCCTTACTACGCTTGCTCTGTGTGTGTGTGTGTGTGTGTGTGTGTGTGTGAGAGAGAGAGAGAGAGAGAGAGAGAGAGAGAGAGAGAAAGAGAGAGAGTTAGTTTTCCTTCTTATTTATTTTCTTTTTTGTGGCACTGGGATTTGAACCCAGGGGCACTCCACCACTCAGCCAGATCCCCAGCCCAGTTCTCTCCTGGAAAAACAACATCTATGTATGGAATTTTACCTTTTTTTTTTTTTTTTTTGGTACCAGAGATTAAATTCATAAGTGCATGACCACTGAGTCCTATCTCCAGCCCCTTTTGATTTTTTATTTTGAGACAGGGTTTCACTAAATTACTTAGAGTCTTGTTAAATCGCTGTGGCTGGCCAGGCCAGGTGGCACATACCTATAATCCCAGTGGCTCTGGAGGCTGAGGTGGAAAATCCTGACTTCAAAGCTTGCCTCAGCAATGGTGAGGCGCTAAGGAACTCAGTGAGACCCTGTCTCTAAATAAAATACAAAATAGGGCTGGAGATGTGGCTCAGTGGTCTAGTGGTCCTGAGTTCAATCCCTGGTACAAAAAAAAAAAAAAAATTGCTGTGGCTGGTCTTGACCTTTTTTTTTTTTTTTTCCTTAAAGAGGAGCATATCTAACCTCAAAAAGAGAGCCAAAGAAGAACATCTAAAATAATAAAAGGAGCTAGGCATGGTGGTGCAGTCCTGTAATCCCAACAACCTGGGAGGCTGAGGGAGGGGGATCCCAAATTCAAAGCCAGCTTCAGCAATTGAGGGCCTTCACCAACTTAGTGAGACCCTGTCTCAAAATTAAAAATTAAAAGGGCTGAAGACTTAACTCAGAGGCAAAGCCCCCCTGGATTCAATCCTCAGTACCTAAATAAGTAAATTAAAAAATTTTTTTTTAAAAATGAGGGGAGTGGGACTCATGTAGCTCAGTGGTAGAGTACTTGCCTACCATGTGTGAGGCCCTGGATTCCAGCTCTGCAGAAAATAAAAATAAAAACACACTCAGGCTGGAGATGTGGCTCAGTGGAAGAGTGCTTGCTTAGCATGTACAAGGACCCAGGTTCAACCTTCATCACTACAAAAAACAAAAACAACACCAAAAACAAAATAACCCAAACACACACACTTGTAATAATAAGGTGAAGCATATGGTTTGTCTGCTTATTGTAGAGGCATATGCATGCACAGAAGCTGATGTCAATGTGATACCAAAAGCTTGATCCTTGTCCCGGATGCCAATCCAATATGAGGACATGGTTTTAAGAAAAAGGAAAAAGAAGTTTTTTTGCTTTGCTAGCAAAGGTGAACAGGGGACTCCTGTCTCAGAGGCTGTAAATCTGCCCATCAAGGGGAGTAGGGGATTTTAAAGAGGTGATTCAAAAGCTACATTCCACATGTTTTATGGCAAAAGGTGGCTGTCCTAGTTGTAATTCCTGTGTTAATTTGGTAGACAATCATTTCTGAGATATTCTGGTGCCATCCTTGAGTCTGGATTGCTTGGTTCCTGTTGTGGCTGTGTGTTCCAGGGCAGATGACTGCCTAGGATGGGAAGAAAGGGAATCCTGTTTCCCTGAGATTAGGGAAAGGGGGAGATTAGGGAGGAGCAGGTAGAGAGGAAGAGAAAGAAACATGTCTGTTTTAAAAATAAATTGCAATGGGAGCAGCAAGGGCTATATTCAAAGCATAAAGTGGACACTGTTACAAATGTGGCATCTCTTTGGGTAAGTTATAGAAAGGCATTTTGTTCTAAATTCTTCATTTTCTTGTGCTCCAACTTAAGAGCCTTCTTAAGAGTTTAGGTAAAACTGGAGATGCAAGTAAGCAACACTGGATTTTTCATTTAAAAGCAACATGAAAGATCCCAAATAAATAGGATCTTGAAGTCCATACTTCTATTATAGGGCTTTTCAGGGTGAAATCAGCTGCACATGAGGACAAGAGGCATCTTTTTCTCCTGAACATCTCCCTACCATGCTACAGGAGTCCTTCAAAAACACTAACTTGGGCCTGCAAGGTAATTTGTTGCAGAAACAGAGGTCTCGGTAGAAACAAGGGTCCCCAGGGAACCCCATATCAGGACTAGCAGGGCAGCTTGGGAAGAGAAGAGTGGAGTGATCATAAGGATTGGGTGAGCTCATTATACAGGATGCACGGAATGAGCAAAATACAGATTGGAGCTCTGTCTCCGTTCCAGTTAAGCACCAGCTACCTGAAAGCAGTTTACAACAGAAGGCCACCCTCACCTGCCAAAGCCTGCAGGTCTTGGGACCAATCCCTGCCCTGTAGCTATTTTTAGCCCTGGTTTTCAAGAGCAATCTGGAATAAAAGTTAAGACATTTTTCTACCTAGAATAAAAGGTCATCCTTTTCCCCTTTATTTCTTGATTTTTACCCTTTATTCTGCAGTCACTGTTAGTGCGCGTCCTGGACATAATAAAATGTAGCCAATTAAGTCACACAAAAGCTTGTGATGAGTTGGCACAGCATTATCATGATTCATAAGAGGACAAGCAGAAGCTGAAAGGAGGTTGAAACTGGTTTTCTTTGCTTTAGAAAATCCTAATTCCTTTTTTTTTTTAATGATCACTTTAGCTATGCATTTTTATTAAAAGCCTCTTAACTCCAAATTGAGTAAAGATTTATTTCTTTCAAATGTGTGCAGTAACTGGGACTCATGGCATGATTTCAATGACTACGCATGCTCCCTTTAAGTCAGTGTAATTTCTAAATCAAAATATTTTGAAGCCAGCAATAAATTAATTACAACTTTAGAAATCTTGGTGCTCTAATTTGTAGATGGGATTCTTTTCTTCATTGGTAATGTTGGCTGGTGTTATGGTTTAGATAGGAGGTAGCCCCCAAAAGCTCACTGCAAGAATTTTTTTTGTATTTATATTTTTTTGTATTATATTTTTTGTATATATATATATTATATATATAATTTATATTCTTTATTTAATTTATTTACATGTGGTGCTGAGACTCGAACCCAGTGCCTCACACATGCCAGGCAAGTATGCTACCACTGAGCCACAGCCTCAGCCCAACACTGCAAGAATTTTGAGAGGTAAAATGATTAGATCGTGAAGGTGTTACATAATCAGTGGATTAATTTTACTGATATGGATTAACAGGATGGTAACTGTAGGCAGGTAAGGTGTGGCTGGAGGAGGTGGGTACCTGGGGGTGTGCCTGTGGGGTTTATATTTTGTCCCTGGTGAGCAGAGCTCTCTCTGCTTTCTGGCTGCCGTGTTCTGAGCTGCTTTCCTCCTCCTTACCCTTCTGTCAAGGTGTTCTGCCTCCCCTTGGAGCTATGGAGCCATGGAGTTGGACATCTATGGACTCAGACCTCTGAAACTGTGAGCCAAAATAAACATTTCTTCCTCTAAAATTGTTCTTGTCAAGTCTTTTTGTCACCGAGACAAAAAAGCTCACACACACACACACACACACACACACACACACCACACAGCTGGATTGTGTTTTTATAAAGCAGCGTGTGAATTGGTGAAATTTTCTTGGATCCCCTTTTCAGATGAATATCTCATAAGTTGAAGGGGAAAGAGAGGAATTGCAATGTCACAAAGATCACTTGAGTCTCGGGGATAATGTGAATGTCCAATGAGTAGATCCAGTGAGAGGATCTATTATCTATCCATCCCATTGTGACAGGAATACAGCCGACTCTCAAGCTGACCTGGCTCTACCACTGTGAACCTGGATGAATTGCTTAAGTCTCCAAGTCTTTATTTTCTGTTTTCAAATGTGTGAAGTGGGAATATAAAAGCCAGTTTGCACCAGATTGTTAAAAATATTTCATTAAGCCAGGCACAATGGTGCATGCCTATAATCCCAGTGTCTTAGGTGACTGAGGCAGGAGAATAGCAAATTTGAGACCAGCCTCAGCAATTTAGCAAGGTCCTAAGCGACTTAGCAGGAATCTGTCTCAAAATAAAAAGGGCTAGGGATGTGGCTCAATGGCATAGGGCCTTTGGGTTCCATCCTCAGTACTCCCCCCACCCAAAAATATATATGATTTAAATCTGCTAGATAAACATTAGCTATTAGTTACTGGTCCAATAAGAGCTCTACTACTTATAACTGAGAGGGTTGGGTGACGCTGCTAAAAGAGTTCTGCATTTGTACAATGGAGTAGTAGGACATTTAAGGCATAGAATGGAATATGCAGAGGGGCTCACAACACGTGGCCAGTCAACCTCAGTGCTTCCTTCCTGCCCCTGTTCCCTTCACAGGGTCAGCATTGGAAGGAAATAGGCCTACCAATTTAATTTCCCTTATAGAGGTACCATTGTATCTGGAGCCCCATGACAGGAATAATTTTTTTTTTTTTTTTGTACAAGGGGTCGAACCCAGGAACATTTATCCACTATGCCACATCTTCAGCCATTTTTATATTTTTATTTTGAGACAGGGTCTTGCTAAGTTGCTTAGGGCTTCACTAAGTTGCTGAGGCTGTCTGTCTTTGAACTTGTGGTCCTCCTGCCTCAGCCTCCCAGACCAGTGGAATTACAGGCGTGCACCATGGCGCCCAGCTTCAGCATTTGTAAGATTTATTAATGTATCTGCAGATGCTCCTTGACTTATGGTGGCATCCTAATAAATGTATTGTAAGTTAGAATTGCATTCACTCTACATCTAACCTGCTGAACACCATGGCGACACCGTGTGTTATGGAGTGCCAGTGATTCCCCTAAATTTGGGGGCTGATTGGGAGTGGTAGCTCCCTGCTGCTGTCCAGCATCATGAGAAAATATCTACTGCACATCACTAGCCCAAGGAGAACGACCCAAAAACTCAAAGTGAGGTTTCTACCACATGCACATCACTTTCACACCACTGCAATGTCAAAAACAAAAAAACAAAAAACCCACAAATCAAAACACTGTAATTCAGGGATCATTTGTATCCCATTAATTAAAGTTAGAAATAAAATGGAAATTTTATCATTGGGTGCTTTCCCAGTGTGTGAGTGGTTCTGGGTTTTGTTGTTGTTGTTGTTGTTGTTGTTGTGTGTGTGTGTGTGTGTACTTGTTTATTTGATTTGGTACTAGAGATTGGACCCAGAGGTGCTTTACCATTGAGCTACATCCGTAGCCCTTTTTACTTTTTCATTGTTGAGACTTGTTTTGACCACATTGCTGAGAGTCTTGCTAAGTTGCTGAGGCTAACCTTGAACTTTCGATCTTCCTGCCTCAGCCCCTAAGTCACTGAAATTACAGCAGTGTGCTATCATGCCCAGTCAGAGGTCCTAGGTTTGATCCCCAACACCACACACACATACACAAAAATTACATCCCAAACTAACTTTTCTAAGGACATGCAGTGCTATGATTTTTTTTGGAGGGGGTACTGGAAATTGAACTCAGGGGCACTCAACCACTGAATCACATCCCAGCCCAATTTTGTATTTTATTTAGAGACAGGATCTCGCTGAGTTGCTTAGCGCCTCGCTTTTGCTGAGGCTGGCTTTGAACTTGCAATCCTCCTGTCTCAGCCTCCCAAGCTGCTGGGATTACAGGCTTATGCCACCCGCCTGGCAGTACTATGAATTTTAACACATGTACAGTTTCATGCAACTACAGAGTATTTCCCCAATCTGCTACTACACCCTCATAATCACACTCTCCTCTCTTCCCAATCACTAACTTTAATTAATGGAATACAAATGATCCCTGACTTACAGTGTTTTGATTTGTCTGATCTCTTTCCCTATAGGTTCTTCTTTTAGAATGTGATAAAAATGGAATTTTCAAGCATTTAAAGTCCTTTTTTTTTTTTTTTTTTTTTTGTACCAGGGATTGAACCCAGGGGTGTTCAACCACTGAGCCACATTTCTAGCCTATTCATTATTTTGAGCCAGGCTCTCACTAAGTTGCTTAGGGCCTCACTAAGTTGCTGAGTCTGGCATTAAACTTGCAATCCTCCTGCCTCAGCCTCCTGAGTTGCTGGGGTTCCAGGTGTATGCTCCACTGTGCCCAGCAAACATTTAGGCTTTTCAGACTGACTTCTTTTACTCAGTGTAATACCTTTGAGATTCACTCAAGTTGTAAGTCTCAATATTTGGTTCCTGCTCATTCCTGGGGAGTGCTTTATTGTGTGGACATACTGCAGTTCATTTATTCATTTCCCCATCAAGGAACATTTCACTGAAGGGATTTTTAGCTATTGGAAGAAGGGAAGGGAAGAGGGCTATTGTGAGGAGAGGGCGCCCAGCTGCACATTTGTTTTTGAATGCTGGACAGTAGTGGTGAGGCGGAATCTCAAGGAGAAAGAATAGACAGGACAGGGGTGACTAACTGGATACGGAGCCGGAGGGAGAAGGATGGATCTAGAATGAATCTCAGGTTTTCAGGTTTGTAAAAGAGAAAAAGAAAAAGCAATATGATAATTAAGTGCATAATAAATTGGGCAGGGCAGAGAAGATCGTGAAAAATAATCAAACAACAGAAGGATGAATGAACAGAATTTAGGGCGAGCATCTGTTAGCAAAATCTGATGGAATTTTTTTGTGAAAAATAATGGAACAGGCCCATAATTTTCTGAGCCTTTTTTTTTTTTTGTGAGTGCAGGCTCATGTTCATGGTTATTCCTGAACCTCTTGACCTACCGCACTCTGTCAAGTTTTTTGACAAAAGGAAAATAGGCCTAAAGAGACTCTCTGCCGTCTCCTGCAGCTCCGCCTGTCTGTCAGACCCAGGCTCCCCGTCTTTGGCAACCTCAAGGTCTCTGAGAGTGACTTCCACCCTGTCTGGAGTTGTCTTGGAGGCTGGGAGCAGACCGCTGAATTGAAGCCTCAGGGACAAGGCCTGGACAGAAGCTTGACTTAGAAAATAGGTCAGTTAGTACACACTGGAGGAGGCGGGAGCCAGGATGGCAGAGGTGAACCGATGGCCATGTGCAGGAATAAAGGGACGCAAGCAGAGTGACCAGGGATGGTTTATTTTATTTTATTTTTCACTTTTTTGTGGTGCTAGGGATGGAACCCAGGGCCTCGTACATACTAGGCAAGTGCTCTACCCCTGACTACATCCCAGTCCCTAGGAAAGGCTTTGAAGCAGGCTGTGAAGGGTCATATTCTCTCTCTCTCTCTCTCTCTCTCTCTCTCTCATACACACACACACACACACACACACACACACACTCAACTATGGCCAAAAGCAAGAGGCAAATATAATCCAGACAAGACAAAACATTTTGGGAGAAAGGTTTATTTAATAAAAGAAAAGATTATTGGCAAAACTGTAAAACCTTTTTTCCCTTCCTGGATAATGTTGGGGCATAATTGTTATCAAGTGCCAACTAGAAGCTTGGCAGTGTTGTGGGTTTTTTGAAATATTTATTACCTCATACAATCCCTTTAGGAACTCCCCAAGGAGGGTATTATTACCCGTATTTTACAAAAGAGTAAACTGAGGCTGTGTGGTGGTCAGGCACCCGTCAGGCACAGCCAGGTTTAGACCAAGTTATGTTTGACTCTGAAGTTGATGCTTTCGCCACTCATCAGTGAAGAGCCAGGATCCTGAAGGGGTTCAGTCTAAGGCGAGGGGGTGACCAAATCACTCAGAAGGGCCCTAAACATGCCTCATCTTAGGGACTGGGTGGAGAAAGGAGAAAGGAGGAGAGAAACACTGAGAGCAAGAGAGGAATTGGGGCACACAGGAAAGGAAAGACAGGCTGAGTCTCAAAAGAGAAATGCCCATGAGCTGATGGAGTGCAGGAAACATCCATGAACCACTGAGATGCAGGAAACACCCAGGACCCTGGCAACCCTGAGCAATCCAGCTGTGCCCTTATCCCCTGCGCCCTTGACCCACATCTTTACCTGCAAAGAGTAACATGAGAGCAGCATGCAAGTGCAGACCTATGTGACCCTGCCCTGGCCACACCTCTAGTCCAGCCCCCAGCAACGGTCCCTCTGTAAGACACCAAGGGTTTGCTGTCTCTCCCTCTGGAGATGGCCCACATTCTCTCTCTTCTAAGTAATATCTGTTTACCGAAATGAACCTTTCTTTGTGTCTCTGACTAGTACATTCTGAAATTCCTTTCCATCATATAAGCCAAGAATGCCACTTGTTCTGGGTCGAGGTCCCTTCTCAGGGAACTCCTTGGACCTTTGATGACAAGCATGCATGCCCTCATGGGGCAAATCCCCTGGTACTGATCTAATACAAAACCAAGAGAAACCTTCACCCATTTCCCTCAGGTCAGACCTTTTGGACTTGAATGAATGATGTTAGGAGGTCCAAGATCAAGGTCGCAGCCTATTTGGTCCCCTGGTGAGGGATCTGTTTCTGCCTTGAAGATGGTGGCTTCCCAGCCTCCAGAACTATGAGAATTAAACGTCTGCTGTGGTTCACGCCTGTGATCTCAGTGGCTCAAGAGGCTGATGCAGGAGTTCAAAAGTTCAAGGCCAGCCTCAGCAACTTATCAAGTCCCCCAAAAACTTAGCAAGACCCTGTCCCAAATTAAAAAAAATAAAAAGAACTGGAGATGTCGCTCAGTGGTTAAGCCCTCTGGGTTCAACCCCTGATATCAAAAAGAAAATGAAAGTTGTGGTAGAGGAAATCCATTCACCTCATGGCAGCCAAGAAACAAGAAGGAGGGAGAGGTGGGGCCAAGATGTACCTTTCCAAGTCTTTCTGCAGTGACTGACTTCCTCCAATTAGATCCCACCTCCTACAGTGTGTCACCTCAGTAGTCCATCCAATTATGAACCTATTAATGGATTAATCCATTGATAAGACCAAAGTCCTCATGATTTAATCACTTCCCAAAAGTCTCATCATGAATATTGCTGCACTGGGGAACCAAGCCTTCAATACACCTGTTGCTGGGATTAGAGGTGAGTACCACCATGCCACATTTTTTTTAATCCACTCATCCATTGATGGATATTTGGAAGGCTTCTACTTCTTGGCTGCTGTGAATAGTATTGCTGTAAATACGGTTATGTGAATGTCTCTTTTGTTTTTATCTACTTTTTTAAAACTTTAGCTATAGGCACACACCTATAATCCCAACTACTCAGGAGGCTGAGGCAGGAGGGTTGCAATTTTAAGAACAGTCTGAGCAACCTAGTCAGAACTTGTCTCAAAATAAATAAAAAGGTCTGGGGATGAAGCTCACTGGTAAAGTGCCCCTGGATTCAATCCTTAGAATGGCAAAACAAAAACAAAACAAAACAAAAAAACACCTATAAAAACTACCATATGGTATTAACCTGCCTCAGCGTCCTGAGCATCTACAACTCAAGTAACCGACTGTGCCCAGCTTGAGTTCATTCTGTATTCTGGATATGAAGCCTTTTTCAGATATATGGTTTGCAAATATTTCTTCCCATTCTGTAGGTTTCCCTTTTAATGTTGATGGTGTTTTTGATGCAGAAAGGCTTTTAAGTTTAATATGGTTGAATTTGTCTATTTTTCAAAATTACCTTTTTTGGGGGGAAACAGAAAGGATACTAGGGATTAAATCTAGCTTTATCCAGAGCTACATCCCAAGTCCTTCTTATTTATTTATTTATTTATTTATTTATTTATTTTGGTTGTGGGGACTGAACCCATGGAGTTACTTTACCAGCCCTTTTAATTTTTATTTATTTGTTCATTTTTACAGTACTGGGGATGCTCCTGCTTCATCTTCCCTGGTCTTGGGATTACAGGTATGCACCATCACAACCAGCCCCCAATCTTACTTTTAAAGCTGACTTCCCGGGGGCTGGGGATGTGGCTCAAGCGGTACGACACTCGCCTGGCATGTGTGCGGCCTGGGTTCCACTCTCAGCACCACATACAAAGATGTTGTGTCCGCCGAGAACTAAAAAATAAATATTAAAAAATTCTAAAAAATAAAGCTGACTTTCCACTCTATGCACCCTGTGCCTTGATCTGGTGGCTCTCAAAGATGCATGTGCTTCAGAGGCTCTTGGAGGGGTGGTAATACCATAAACTGCTGGGTCCTACCTCAGAGATTTTGATTCTGTAGATCTGGGTCAAGGTCTGAGAATGCATATATCCACAAGCTCTGGGGTGATGCTGATGCTAAGGGTCTGGTATACACCTTGCAGACTGCTCGTCCGGCCAAACTCCATCCCTCCATGTGTTCTAGACATGACTGGCATGCCACCAGAATGCCCAGAATGCCCTTTATCCATGCACCTCCTCTATGAGCTTTCACTAAACCCTCAAGCAAAAACCCTTTCTTTCTTTCTTTCTCTCTCTCTCTCTCTCTCCCCCCCACCCCCTACCGGAGATTGAATTCAGGGACACTTAACCACTGAGCAACATCCCCAGCCCTATTTTGTATTTTATTTAGAGACAGGGTCTCCCTGAGTTGCTTAGCGCTTCTCTCTTGCTGAAGCTGGCTTCTAACTCTGGATCCTCCTGCCTCAGCCTCCTGAGTAGCTGGAATTATAGGCGTGTGTCACTGCACTCGGCCCCTCTCTTTCTAAGTTCTATGTCACTTTATATTCATTTTGTCATTTACACTTCTTACTTTCAATCATACTTATTTATGTATCAGTCACATTCTTTATCAGGACTGGTGTCAGTAATCATGTTTAATTCATCTTCATATGGCCACACAATACCTATCAAAGTACCCCATCTCTACTAGATAGGTGATGGATATTTGTCAAGTGAAGGAAAAAAAATAAGAAAATACTCCATGAAGAAAAAGATAGTAGTGTTTCAAGCAAGAAAAAAAAATGAAAAGAGATAGGAAGAGGGAGGGGGTAAATGTAGTGGAGTAAAGTAGGGTGAGTGGGAAGAGAATTCTTTCCAAAAGGGAATTTTGTTTTGCCAACTAAATGGAAAGCAAAAATAGACTGGGTCTTCCCAGCTGTTCCGTTTGTCTGTTTATTCGCAGCTGTGCTAGAATTTTTTTTTTTTTGACTCAAATTGCGAATTACCATGCCAGTAAAAAAGAGAAAAGAAAAGTGAAAAAAAAGACTATTGATTTTTATTCCCACTTGGGTGTAAGTGTGGCGGGATGCAATGTTCTGGCACCTGACGGGAGGTCTGTGCTGTTCTTTTATCTATCTATCCATCTATCTATCTATCTATCTATCTATTTTGGTACTAGAGATTGAACCCAGGGGTGCCTAACCACAGAGCCACATCTCCAGTCCTTTCCTTATTTTCATTTTGAGACATGGTTTTGCTAAACTGCTTAGGGTCTTGCTAGATTGCTGAGGCTGGCCTTGAATTTGCCATCTTCCTGCTTCAGCCTCCCTGGGATTACAGGCCCAGCCGGGCATGTATGGATTCTCACATTGGCTTCTTAGTTGGATTGTTTTCAGCATGGCTTTCATGTAAAACTAGAAAAATGATGTGTAGGTCTCCTCTACTGTGCTGTGGTCTGTGGACTGGAAGCAAGCTTTTCCAGTGATTTTTTATATATATATATATATACAGGGGATTGCCTCAGGGGCACATTACCATTGAGCTATATCCTCAGCCCTTTTTTTGTATTTTACTTAGAGACAGGGCCTTGCTGAGTTGCTTAGGGGTCTCGCTAAGTTGCTGAGGCTGGATTTGAATTCATGATCCTCCTGCCTCACCCTACTGAGCTGCTGGTATTACAAGCATGGGCACCCGTGCCTGGCTTCCAATGACTTTTTGCAAAGGCTCGTGAGCCTGGGAGTGAACCCACTGCAAACACGGTGAGCCAAGGGAAGAGGCAAACGATAAAGTATACAGGGTGAATGTGCCCTGAAAACCCTGCCCAAGTCCCTGTGACGTTGTCCTCACTGCAGTGGTCTACTTTCTTTCTTTCTTTCTTTCTTTTTTTTTTTTAGTAGATGGACACAATACTTTTATTTTATTTTTATGTGGTGCTAAGGATTCAACCCAGTGCCTTACATGTGCTAAGCAAGCTCTACAGCCCCAGCCCAAAGTATTCTATTTTATCATTGCTGCTGTCCTGGATTGTTCTCTTCAGCTGTTGACATTTTCCATTTTTTTTTTTTTGTTTTGTTTTGTTTGCATGCTATTTGACACTTCAGGCAGATTCCATGGTATTATCCAGATGTTTCTATCCCCAGGTGCACAACCGTGGCACCCTAATCACTAGACATGTGTTACTCTTTAAGGGTGCATAGAAAAATGAGAAAGTTTTGAGACTTGGCCTGAAAACTTTATTTGGCCCTCACTAAATCTTCACATTTTGTAACCATTTCTCCACGGTGTGTTTGCACCTGGAAGAACTGGACATCCACTACTCAGTTATGAGCCTAAGAGTTTATGAAATTAAACGTACTTTGAAATTAATTCTTTTTTCTCATCGGATCTGTGAATGATATCTTAGCAGGCTACCTCCTGCTGTTAGGTGATCTTTGAGATCGAGAATTTGGAAGATCTACTAACAGACTTCACGTGAAACCTGAAAATAGATTTTGCATTTACATGTGAATTAATTTTTAAAAACATTTCCCTTCATAGGCTGAGAGAAGAGAGAAAGATGTCTAGGTGGGTCTACACAGTGGTAAAGTGGAGACCTGTATTTTTGTTGGTTTTTCTGGTTAGTGCTTAGGGAACTTTAACCTCAATGCTAAACATTTTGGAAGAAACTGGATATATCAAACATAAACCTTTTCTAACGTCAAATGATGGGAACTATTTAATTGCTCAACTAAAGTGAGCTAAAGTTGACTCTAAGTTGGACATAAGAGTCCCCTGTTTCTTTTCTTCTCCCTCCCTCCCTCCCTCCCTCCCTCCCTCCCTCCCTTCCTTCCTTCCTTCCTTCCTTCCTTTCTTCCTTTCTTTTGACAGTACTAGGGATTGAATGCAGGGGTGCTCTGCCTCTTAGCAACACCCCAACCATTTTCTTCTTCTTCATTTTTTTTGGATTTATTTTGAGACAAGGTCTAAGTTGCTGAGGCTTGCCTCGAATTTTCTATCCTCCAGCCTCAGCCTCCCAAATTGCTGAGATTACAGGTATACACCACCATGCCTCGCTCTTTGTTGTTGCTGTGATTCTTGTCATTCTGGGGATCAAACCCTGAGCCTCACACATGCTAGGCAAGTGCTCCCACTGAGCTGTGTCCTCCAAAATCTCTGCCTTCTCTGAAAACTTCCAATACATAGTGACGAAGTTCAATCATAAATCAGACAGAAACCTGAGAGGCAGTAAAACTGGTGGAAAAAGGATTCTTTTTGGTACCCAAAGAACTTTCTTTTCTTTTATTAAAAAATTGCATTCTAGGGCTGGGGATGTGGCTCAAGTGGTAGCGCGCTCGCCTGGCACGTGTGGCCTGGGTTTGATCCTCAGCACCACATACAGACAAAGATGTTGTGTCCGCCAAAAACTAAAAAAAATAAATATTAAAAAAATTCCCTCTCTCTCTCTCTCTCTCTCTCTCTCTCTCTCTCTCACCTCTCTCTTTAAAAAAAAATTGCATTCTAGGGCAAGGAAAGGGGAAGTACTGGAGAATGAAATTGGTCAAAAGAAGTTATGTGCATGTTCCAAAGTGTAACAACAAGTCCCACTATTAGTATAATTATAATTCACCAGTAAAAATGTTACTGTAGCTAAAGCTTTGGAAAATAAAAGCTATAACTATACTAAGAGTAGATGTGCATTGTTTGATTTTCCCAGTTCCATTCACCTCTGGGAATGGCTCCGATCACAGCCATCCTAAGACTCCTGAGCAGCAGCCCTGCTCTGACATGACCTGCCTTCTGTCTATAGCCCATTAGAGGAAAACTGGTGCCAATGATTCGCTTCTCTTTGATATCTGAACCCCATTCCAGGGAGGACTGTCAATATCCGCAACAACCACACAGCCCGAGCACCCCGCATTCAGAACTGCAGTGCCCGTTGGCTGAAGGGCACCCCTACTCGAGAACAGAGAGTGTGTGGAGTTCCTCTTCAGAGGAGGACATTGGAAAATGTGAGAGGGGAAGCCATGCTTCATGCAGACAAGGCGGATTACAGTAACTAGGAAGGAGGCCAGGGGAAGGATCTGGAGTTGGAAAGAGTCTCCTGATGATGTTGAAACTCCTGGTCCCCGATCCAATGGGCCAGCTGGTTTCCTGATTTTCTAGAACTTTATTGCTCAACTCTTCCTTGGGATCTGGGAACCAATAAATTCCATGGTTGGCCTAAGTTCAAGTTCAGTTTTCCCCCCATGACAATTTTCATTCAACATTAGACAACTATATTCTCCACCGCCTGCCTTCCTCCCAGTATCATTGGGGTTTAATTGAAAAAAAAAGAAATTGTACAATTGGATGATTTGATACACATATCTTTGTGAAATGATCCTTAAACTAATTAGCTAACTAATTTACTAATAGCCAACATCTCACAGGTTACTTGTGCCTGTGTTTGTGTGTCTGTGTGTTGAAAAGGCATAGATCTGCTCTTAGCAAATTCCAGCTACGCCATGCAGCATTGTTGACCCTAGTCACTGTCCTGTGTGTCAGGACTCCAGGATTTATTCAGCCTGCATAACTGAAACCTTTTACCCTTTGACCAACACTCCCTGTCTCCCTCTCCTCCCATTCCCTGGCACCCACCATTCTACTCTGCACTTCTAAGAGCTCAACTATTTCAGCTTGTACATAAAAGTCAGATCATGCAACATTTGTCTTTCTGACTCTGGCTGATTTCACTCGGCATAATATCTTCTGGTTTCATCCATGTTGTTGAAACAAGATTTCTCAAGGTTAAATAATATTCCACCCACATAATGGAATTGATATCTATCTGTACATATATTATATTTACATATATATACATCCACATAGATACATATTTTTTCTTATTCATTCATCTGTCAACATATAGCTTATTTCCATATCTATCTATTTTTATTGATTTATATGCTGAGAATGGAACCTAGTGCCTCACATGCACTAGGCAAGGGCTCTACCACTGAGCCACAACCCCAGCCCTTGTCTCCATATCTTGGCTATGAATGCTATAATGCATTGGGGCGTGCAGACATCTCTTGGATGTAATGATTTAATTTACTTCGGATATATACCCAGCAATAGAATTGCTGGATCATATGGTAGTAGTACTGTTAATTTTTGAGGATCCTGAATACTGTTTTCCATAATGGTTGTGCCAACTCACAGTCCCATCAACAGTGTGCCAGGGTCCTCTTCTCTTCCCATTTTCGTCAACATTTGTTACCTCTTGATCTTTTTTTAATATATATATTTTTTAGTTGTTGATAGATCTTCATTTTATTTATTTTTACGTGGTGCAGGGAATTGAACCCAGGGCCTCACACATGCCAGGCAAGTGTGCTTCTGCTGAGCCCCAGCCCCAGCTCTCTCTTGTCTTTTTGATAACAGTCATTCTAACAGGTGTGAGGTGATATGTCATTATAGTTTTGATTTGCAGTTCCCTGATGATCAGTGATGTTGAGCACCTTTTCATGTACCTGTGGACCATCTGGATATATCCTTTTGAGAAATGTCTTTTCAGGTTCTCAGTCCATCTTTAAAAAAATTTGGATTATTTGTTTTATGCATTTATTTTTTTTCTATTATTTTTTCTTTTAAGTTTAGGATACTTATATATTTTGAATATTAACTCCTTATTAGACATATGGTTTGTAAATATTTGCTATGCTGAGTGCCTCTTTATTCTTATTTCCTTTACTGTGCCGGTTTTTTTGAGGGGGTTTGCCTAGGGCATGCTAGGCAGTTGCTGTGCCTCTTAGCTATATTCTTAATCCTTTTATTTTGAGACAGAGTCTCCTGAAGTTGCCCAGGCTGGCCTCTCATTGTTAATCCTTCTGCCTCAGCCTCCCATGTAGCTGGGATTTCAGTCACCGCATCTGGCTTGTATGTCTTGTATATCTGCCAATACTACATGGTGGTTTGTTGTTGTCATTGTTGATGTTATTTGTAGTTCTGGGGACTGAACCAACACTAAGCTAATTGGAGCCCTTTTGATTTTGAGACAGCGTCTCACTATGTTGCCTAGGCTGGCCTTGAACTTGCAATCCTCCTGCTTCAGCCTCTGGAATTGCTGGGATTACAGGTGTGCACCACCACACCTGGTGAATACCAAATGTTTTGATCACCATAGCTTTGTAATATATTTTACTATCAGAAGGTAAAATGAGCCCTGTTTTATTCCACTTGGTCCATATACATTGGCTATATTTGGTCTTTTGTAGGATCGTATGAATTTTAGAATTGGTTTTTCAATTTCTATAAAGAATGTCATTGGGATTTTGGTGTGCACTGAATCTGTAGGTCATTTTGGGAAGTATGCACATTTTAACTATTAGTTCTTCCAATCCATGAACACAGGGTGCTTTTCCACTTACCTGTCTCTTTAATTTCCTTTATCATCATATTATAACTTTCAGTGTACCGGTCTTTTACTTCTTTGGTTAGGTTATTCCTGAGCATTTTATCCCTTTTGTTGCTATTGTAAATGGGATTGTTTTCTATTTCCAATTTCCTTTTAGGATAGCTGGTTTTTGTCACTGATTTTAGTGTGCTGATTTTGTATCCTACAACTTTACCGAATTTAGTAATTTAGTAGTACTAACAGTTTTTTTGTTGAGTCCTTAGGGTTTTTTTTTTTTTTTTAATTTTTGTTCATTTATTTTTTGGTACTGGGCATTGAACCCAGAGGTGTTTTACCACTGAGCTATATTCCTAGTCCATTTGTTTTTTTTTTTTTTTAACAGGACCTCATTAAATTGCTGAGGCTGGTCTTGAACTTGCAATCTTCCTGCCTCAGCTTGAGTCACTGGAATTACAGTCACAAGCATCACCTTGCCTAGCCTTGGGGATATTTTTGTTGTTTTAACACATATGATTCATGTAATCTGCAGAGGTATTTTGCTTCTTCCTTTCTGGTTTGAGTGTGTGTTTGTATTTTGCCTTTTTTCCCTTGTTTTGGTCTATTGCTCTGTGTGTTAAATAGAAGTGGTGAGAGTGGGCGTCCTTGCCCTGGACTGGATTGTAGGAGAGAAGTTTTCAGTTTTCCACTATAGGTTAGGACAGTGGCTTTTTGTTCATGGTTTTATTGGTTCAAGTACATTCCTTCTATGCCTATTCGGTTGAGTTTCTTTTTATCATGAATGGATGTTGAATTTTGTCAGGTGTGTTTTCTGCATCTATTGAGTGATATGTAGTTCCTGTTTCAGTCTGTTAATCTGGCATCTCACACTGATTGATTTGCATACACTGAAACTTCCTTGTATCCCAGGGATAAAGCTCACGTGGTCATGGAGTATAGTCCTTTTTGCGCTGTTGAATTCAGTTTTCTAGTATTTTATTGATGACTTCTGTATCTCTATTCATCAGGGATTTTGACCTGTAGTTTTGGAGGTTTTGCTGGCTTTGGATAATGCTGACCTCAAAAATGAATTTGGAGGTAGTCCCTCTTATACTTTTTGCAAGAGTTTAAGAAGGATGGGGCCAGGCATGGCAGCACAGGCCTGTAATCCCAGCGGCTTGGGAGGGGAGGCAGGAGGATGCAAACTCAAAGCCAGTCTCAGTAACTTAGTGAGGCCCTAAGTATCTTGATGAGACCCTGTCTCAAAATAAAAAATAAAGAGGGCTGGGATGTGGCTCAGTGGTCAAGCGCCCCTGGGTTCAATCCCTGGTGCCAAATAAAGAAAGAAAGAAAGAAAGAAAAGAAAAAGAAGGTTGAGATTAATTCTTTGAATGTTTGCTGAATTTCACTCATGAAATCCTCTAGTCCTGGATTCTTCACTGAGACATTTTTTAATTACTAAATTACCTTCTTATCTGTTACTGGTCTTTTCTCCCTTTCTACTTCTTCTGGGAATTTATCCATTTCTTCTAGATTATCCAATTTGTTGACATATAATTATTCACGCTCTTCCCTCATGATCCTCTTCCTTTCTGAGGCATCTGTAGTAATGAACAACTATGTTCTTGCGCCTTGCCATCTTGTCAACAAGTACGCATAATTTGTTACATAGTTGTAACAAGCAGAGGTTTCTATGATTTTACTCTGCTTTCTCTTATTTAATTGTGTAATATTAACAATATAATACAATTGTACTAGATCTGGTATATTACATATAATAAATTACACACTAAATCAGTAAAATATCACATTTAATATAATATATAGCAAGACATGCGGCTCCCTGGTCTTTAGAGTAATCACTTCCGTGCTTGTATGAGATCCTATATTCCAGTTTCTCAACACTACAGCAGCTTAGGGTTACCCCTTATTGAGTTTTCTTATTTCAGGTACTACATATATAGAGAGAATACATCTTGCTCAGGACAGTCTTGGAGAAATCATTGTCTCCTGTGGACTGATGTGAGCACTGGCGGAGAGAAGCAGAATTACTTCCTCTAAATCACACAGACAGCAGCAGACTGAGTCTTGCCCGGTCTCGTTCCAAAGCCTTCTCTACCAGGCCATGTGGCTCCTGTTACCATGGCTTAACAAATAGCGATTCCACCCTTGGTTTACAGCTATGTCACCTCCTGGGTTTTGGATGCTTTGTATTGAGGTAGTTATTTGGTATCTAATGCTTTGCCTCTGCTGACTTCAAAACTGCTGTTTTCATGTACAAAAAGCATCTACCTTAAAGCCAGACACGTATGTCAGGTTGCTGGACTCCATTTTATGTGATCCTAATGGGTCCAGTTATCTCCTTTTATGAGTTTACTCAATAAATATTTATTGAATAGGCAGCATCTATTTGATGTGAATATCTAGTGCAAATGTAAAGAAATATGATATCCTTGGGAATCTCAAGGTGAATCACCCATGGATCCTGTCTGAAGCATTTAGCCTAGAAGAGAAGAAAAGGTCAAAAGACCAATAATTACAAGAGGAATAAAGATGTAAAGTGGCTGGGCACTGTGGTGCACGTCTGTCATCCCAGTGACCTGAGAGACTGAGGCAGGAGAATTGCAAATTTGAGGCCAGCCTGTGAAATTTATTGAGGTCCTGTCTCAAATATAAATAAATAAATAAATAAATAAATAAATAAATAAATAAATAAATAAAAGGGATAGGAATATGACTCGGTGATTGAATGTTCCTGGATTCACCCCCCAGTCCTGCAAAAAAAAAAAAAAAAATTAAATATAATGAATAAAAGTAACTTTAAGTAACTTTAAGAGATGTGCAAATAGATATTGTAGAGATTCGGGGAGTAAAAGATGCCTTGCAGCTGGGAAGACAAGATAAGACCTTTAGCAACAGGATTCCTGGGCTGGGAGCTGAGCCTCAGGGAGCCTTTAAACCTGGGAAGGACAAGGATTTCTGAGGCGCAGAGCTCAGGCACCAGTGCTGTGCTGTGCATGTTGGACAGGCCAGTGTCTCTGGGGGAAGTGCTGAATGAGGGCCCAGACATCTCCAAACTGGGGGAGTAAAGAGAATCTGCATCACAGTTTATCAGCCTCTGACATGTTACCAAGTGAGAATATGGAGTCATCTTCCTTTTGGATAACATTACCTTGTGCATCTCCTCCCTTCCTTCATCCACTGCAATCTGACTTCCAACATCAGCCCAAACCCCCAGTTATCAAGTCCAGTGGCCCCTGTTGAGCTTGCATCCGACTGACATTTCGGTGTCATTGTATGCTATTAAGTATTCTCCTGCTTAAAATGCTCCCTGCCAACTGCCCAGTTTTCTATGACACCCCGTGTCCTGGCCCAGCCCTTCTTTCTCCCCGATGCACTCCCAGATCTGCATCTTCTAGTCCCTTGTGCCCTGGAACCACTGCAGTTTCCAGGCGTTCCCTCCTCTGTCTTCTCTTCTCCTCTCCTCTTTCCTTTTTCAGTTACTGCCTATTTGTTAATGTTTTCCAAGTCAGTAGTTGGGGCAGGTTGCTCTTTTTGTATTTTCCATCTCCATCTAGATATCCCACAAGTTTCTCCAGCTCAGCAACCCAATAACCAAATTCTGTTTGTTTGTTTTTTGTTGTTGTTGTTTGAGGTTTTTTTTTTTTTTTTTTTTTTTTTTTTTGGTATGAGAGATTAAACCCAGGGGCTCTTAACTGCCAAGCCACATACCCAGCACCCCCCACTTTTAAAAAAATTTTCATTTTGAGACAAGATCTCACTAAGTTGCTGAGGGCCTCACTAAATTGTTGAGGCTGGCTTTGAACTTGTGGTCCTTCTGCTTCAGCCTCCTAAGCCACTGGACTGCAGGCCTGTGCTACAAAGACCTACTCTTTTTTTTTTTTTTTTTTTTGCAGTATTGGGTATTAAACCCAAGGGTGCTCTACCATTGAGCTACATTCTCAGCCCTTTTAATGTTTTATTATGAGACAGGGCCTAGCTAAGTTGCTGAGGTTGGACTTAACTTGAATCCTCCTGCTTCAGCCTTCCAAGTCATTGGGACTATAGACATGTACCACCATGCCCGGATGTAGTACTTGGTTATAGCAACCTTATAACACTTTGTTATAGCAACTTCAATTAAAAAAATACTTTACAAGTATATAATTTTTCTCGTTTAGTTTTGTTTAACCTTAAGTTAGGCACTGATATATTCATTGGATGAATGAATTCATTAATGAGTGCATTCTTCTCAATAGATAGTCCATTTTAAAAATGAAAAACAAGGGCTGCGGTTGTGGCTCAGTAGTAGAATGCGCACCTAGCACGTGCAAGGCACTGGGTTCGATCCTCAGCACCACATAAAAATAAAATAAAGGTATTGTATCCAACTACAACTAAAAAAAATTATTTAAAAAAAAATGAAAAACAGGGCTGGGAATGTGGCTCAAGCGGTAGCGCACTCGCCTGGCATGCATGTGGCCCGGGTTCAATCCTCAGCACCACATACAAACAAAGATGTTGTGTCCGCCGAAAACTAAAAAATAAATATTAAATAAGTTCTCTCTCTCCCTCTCTTAAAAAAAAAAAAAGAAAAACAATGTTAACATCCAGCGTAGCTTCAAATCAATGGTTATTTATCTGAAGCAAATTTACTGAAAAGTAGTTTGTGGTTGTGCAAAAATGTCAGTAGTTTGAGACTGATTGCTCTTTTTGTAATTTCCAAGGGTATTTATTGTAGCATTTCAGGGTATTTATTGTAGCATCATTTACAATAGCAAAGAACTGGCAAAACCTAGATGTCTGTCAACAGAAGAACTAGTCAAATGAAGAATGTCTCTAATATCCATTTAGCTATTAAAAATTAGGTCTCTGCTCCATGGGTGAGAACAGTAAGTACAGTCCCAGATATGTAGTTTGCTATCATCCATGTAAAAAAAAAGAAAATTATATAAATATAATAAGATAGAGAAATCTCTGAAAGGAAACAGTAACGTTAGTTGCTTCTGGGGAGAAGAACCTGGTAGTCTGTAAATAAATAAATGTGATTTAAAAATAGAGTATATGAAAGAGTATACATTTAAGTTCATTCAAGTGTACCAGGAGGTTTGATGGTGTTTCACTGGTCTTTTCTCTTCTTCTGGCCTCAGGGAAATAGGCCATGATTAAAAAATCAGAGGGGAGCCAAATACTAAATGAGAGGAAAAAAAATTATTATATATTATATAAGTGGGCTTCAGTTTAAATTTTTAAAAAAGTTTAATAACCCAGACAGACCACTTCTTTCCACGTGACTCTTTTAACCGAAGCAGAACATACATCATCATAAACATGCAAATATCACCTTACTGAGGATCTAGAACTTTCCAGCACCACAGGCCTCTGCCAGGCATCTGCTCAGTCCCTTCCCCCCTTGAGGACAGCCACCATTTGAGGTCTGCCATTAGTGCACAGTTGATATGTTTTCAGGTGATTTGTCCCCTCCAAAACTCATGTGGAGATCTGATTGCCTGGGTAATACTGTTGAGAGGTGGAGCATTTTAAAAAGGTTGTCTTTCTCACAGACTGGATTAGCTCTCCCAGTTTATTCTTTATAACAAACAAGTGTTATAAAGTGCATGCGTTCCTGTCACATGATGTCTTTTGCCATATTATGACACTGTATCAGACCCTTACTAGATACAGCTGCCTGACCTTGAGTTTCCCAGCCTTCAGAAACCTCAGCTAATGAAATCTCTTTCCTTTATAAAATTTCCAGTCTCAGGTATTTTGGTGTAGCAATAGAAGATGGACTAAGAGAATGAATTTTGCCTGTTTGCTTTATGCTGTGGATTGAACACAGGGCCATGTGCATACTAAGCACATGCTCTACCGCTAGGCTACACCCCCAGCTCTTTGCCTAGTTTTGACCTTTTCTCAGACTGGGCTTTATACATACCATGGGTGTGATGAGTTATCAACAGACTCCACCTGTGCTTGTGAAGCCCAGCTACCTGACAGTCTCTTTCCTTTCTTCTTGTTGTTGTATGTGGTCCCTTTGTATGGCTTTGCCAGTTAATTTATCTATTCTGTTAATGGCCGTCTGGGTTAGTTCCAATTTGGGGGTCCTATGAATAATATTGCTATGGACATCACTGAACACATTTTCTGGTGCACAAATGCTCACCTCTCTTTTGGGTGCTGAGTTCATTTTCTATCACTGTTGTAACAAAGGACCACAGACTCTCTTAGCTTACCACAGCACGCCTCCTGCGGTCTTACAGTTGTGTGGGACATCAGCAGGACTGTTTTCCTGGAATCTCTAGGGGAGGATGTGTTTCCTTGCTGTGTTGCAGAGTTATTTCTTGCTGTTCTAGAGCTGAGGTCCCATTTTTCTCTCTGGCTGTCAGCTGAGGGTGGTTCCCACCTCTGAAGGTCTCTGCATTCCTTGGCACAAGGCTTCATCTCCATCTTTTAATCCAGCAATGATGGATTCGAAACCTTCTCTCTTCACATGTTTCCAATCCTTCTTTCATTGTAGCATTGCTCTCTGACCAGGGGGAAAGTTCTCTAAGGAGTTTTGTGATTGGATTGTGTCTGCCCATTTAATTCTGGCTCATCTCCCTACCTCAAGGTCCTTATTTTAATTACCCCTTTTCCACTTGAGGTAACACATTCAGAGATTTCCAGGATTAGGACATGGACATCTTTGGTGGAAAGGGGACAGTCTTTCTCTTTCCTTTCTTTCTTTCCTTTTCTGTATTAGGGATTGAACCCAGGGTACATGAGAGGTGAGTGTTCCACCACTGAGCTATATTCCAAGTCTTTTTCTTTAAATTTTACTTTCAAGGACAGGTCTCACTAGGTTGCTGAGGCTGGCCTTGAATTTGAAGACCTCCTGCCTCAGCCTCCTGAGTCACTGGGATTATAGGTGTGTGCCCTTATCCTTGGCTACTAAGTGATCTCCGAACTCCCAAGCTCAAGTGATCCTCCTGCCTCAGCTTCCTCCATAGCTGGGTCCCGGTGTGCTCTACCAGACAATAGTTGGTTTTTTTTTTTTTTTCCTTTTTCTTTTTTTGTTGTTTTTTAATCTTGTCATCAGCAAAGTGGGAGAAAGCAGTTACCCTACATTCTTGCCAGTTCTCAGTATTGGTAGCTCTTTTTTCAATGTTAGCCATATTGTTGGCTATGTGGTGGTAAATAAATAGTTTAATTTGTCTTTCCTTGGTGATTAATTGTGAGCACTTCTTCATGTTTATTGGCCGTTTGTATGACCTCTTTTGTAAAGTGCCTGTTCAAGTCTTGTACTCATTAAAAAAAAAAGGGGGGGGGGGTTGAGGGGCTGGTGTTGTGGCTCAGCAGTAAAGTGCTTGCCTCACAAGTATGAGGCACTGGGTTCCATCCTCAGCACCACATCAAAATAAACAAAACAAAGGTATTGTGTCCATCTACAACTAAGAAAAAAAAAATTTTTTAAAATAGGCTGAAAAGGGAGGGGGCAGGGGATTAGCAAGGAAGGTGAAATGTGACAGACATCATCATCCAAAGTACACGTATGAAGACACGAATTGGTGTCAACATACTTTATATACAACCAAAGATATGAAAAATTGGGCTGTATATGTGTATATGAATTGTAATGCATTACGCTGTCATTTATTTTTTTTAAAAAATGGGTTGAAAGCAGGTCACTTTTTGAACATTGAAAACATTCACTGGAGTGAGATTTTCCATCTAAACATATGAAAATACCTACACAGTGAAATAGGTAATTCTCATGCATTTAGAATGTTAGTAAAAGAAAGAAAATGAGCTCAACCATGCATTTTTCTTCTTAGCATTTGAAAAAAAAAACACATAACAAACAATGAAATCAGTAAGAATAACTCTGTAATAAATCTGTATAATGCATCCAGATTCATTTTCTCATTATGCTTTTGTTAAAAGTAATAAATGAAATGCTGCTCGCTAGCCTTGTTTTCATAGGCTACATTACCTTCAACAAATGCAAAAATCCAGGCACTATGCATACCAAAAATAATTGTAGTTGGGCTAATCTGTGGCATACTTCGTGAATTTGATCGTTTTTCTTCTGTGTCCACAATTACCGCTAATTTGGTGATAAATACAATACATGTTTGCCGAATGTCTAGCAAACCTTCCATCTCCCCATGCTGAAAGGCACACAGCCTTCTGGGAGTTGCTGCAGGAGTCAGAGGAGAACATAAATCCACAGAGGCTGGAGACCGACCCTGTGGCTGTTCAGAGAAAAGCAAACGGCCATCGCTGAGAGCAGAGGAAAGATACAAATCAGCCAGAGCATTTTTTTTTTTCCAAGAAGCAGATGACAAATAACCTTTCTACATTACAGAGGCCATTTTCATCCTTTGCAGACTAGACACCAATTAAATTAGCCTTCTTTTCTTTGGTGCTTTAGTACAGTAATGTGTTTCATAAAAATAAATAAGAAAGAAATGTGTTTCTTGTTTGATGCTATATCTTTCCGTGGACTAATCATGGGCCTCAGAGGGTGAGGGAGGAATAGCTACGTGCATGAGAGAGTTGAGAGGAGTTGTTGGAGAAGAGCAATGAACATGCATTAAACATCTCAGGCTAAATGGTACCCCGATTTTTTTCCTGCTTCTTGACATTTTAAATACCACTATACTATAAAAATATACGACCTTCCCCCCCAATAAAGTTTATAACCTTCAAAGATAAGACAGGCAAATGAAAGATAGAAATGAAAAAAATATAAATTTAATGACTCTTTTCTTTATATGACCATCTCAAAATTAGAGTCATATCTCATAAGAGGTGACGTCGTCTTTTTCTAATTGTAGCGAAAGCCTTCAAAGATAAAAGGTTTGACTTGCAAATATGGTACTATAAGACCATGGGGTTTTTCACCTCTTTCTCTCCTAACATACCAGTCCTGCAAAACCTGCATGTCCCTTTTCTTCACCCACCTGCCTGCCTGCTTTCCTTCCTTCCTCCCTCCCTCAAGCTCTCTCTTCCTCACCCACTCTCTCCCTCAACCCCGCCCCTTTTTCTTTCTTCTCAGTACTGGGGATTGAACCCAGGGGCACTGTACCATTGAGCTACCTCCCCAGCCCTTTTTATTTTAAGACAGGGTCTCACTAATGTGCTCTGGCTGACCTTGAACACCTTTGTGTGTACAATGTATTGTTAGAAAATTTGAGGTATAATAAGACCAATAGATCAAGAGACTATTGCTATTGAAAAGATGGTCTGTGCTGGGGGTGGTGGTGTATACCTGTAATCTCAGCAACTGGGGAGGTGGAGGCAGAAGGATTGCAAGTTCAAGACCAGCCTCAGCCATTTGGCAAGACCCTGTCTCCAAATAAAAAATAAAAAGGGCTGGGGATGTAGCTCAATGGTCCAGCGCCCCTGTGTTCAATCCCCAGTACTGGGAAGAAAGAGAGAATAAGCAAGCACAGTTAGTTGGGGAGATAATAGGAGATCTACAATGGGAGGTGGGAGGGTGTGTCTATTTTTGATTGGCTGATCAAGGAACAAAGCCATTGCTCTCTCCCCTTCCCATCTCTTTGCGCATCCATGAAAGCCTAGAAAGATCTTATTCTGTGTTTGGTTCTCCAGAGGATCCTGAATCCAAGTGCAGGTGGCTTTTGCCTCTCCACTGCCACCCTCTGACCTAGATGCTGAGGGCTTTTCACACTGTCTACGGTCAGGACAAAGCCACTCACCAGCACCTCCTTCTGCAACCTTTTTCTTAAGTTCAGTGTAGTCACAGCTTCCCGAGTGTCTATTCTGGGAGAGCTGCATTAGGTGCTGGGTGTTACTGCCCATCCTGGCTCTAAGTGCCTTGATTTTGCTCAACAGGCTGCTCAGTGACCGGCCCCCAGGCCACCAGCTAATTGTGTTAAGTGCACCTTTGATTCGCGGATCCCTTGGTTGAGTCTTCTTGTTTATTTGCTTTGTTCTGGTTCCCAGCCATTCCAGAAGGCTGAGGCTCTGGAAGGTCAGTGTCTGTAGAGGACAGGTTTATCTTTAAAGACAGCAGCTTTCACTGACTAAGGGTCATGCTGATAACTGGCTTCCCATACCATCCTACCATCCTGCTGTAATCTTTGCGTTTTTTTTTTTTTTTTTTTTTAAATAAGTGAGAAATCCAAATAAAAATCTGCTATTTTATTACTGCCCTTGAGACAACAGTGAGTGTCAGGGACTAACTTACAATTCCTTCCTAAAATTCCTACATTGAAATCTGAGCCCTTGGGACCTCAGACTGTAACTGTATTTGGAATGAGGCCCTTGAGGAGGTGATTGTGGCTAAATGAGGTCGTATGGGAGGACCTCAGTCCAAATGACTGGTGTCCTCCATGAAGAGGAAGAGACACCAGGGGCCTGTGTGCCCAGAGGTACAGCCACATGATGAGACAGCAGGAGGGTGTCCCCTGGCAAGCCAAGGAGAGAGGGCTCAGAGGAAACCTGTCCTGTGTGTCGCCTGATCTTGAACTTCCAGACTCCACAGCGTGAGAATTCCACGTATTTTGTTAAGGCGGCTCAAACAAACTAAGACGGTGAGGACGAAGGGAGCCCCCTCCCTGGCCAGCACATTTCCTGCCTACGTGAATTCTCTCTGCCATTCAGCCCGTCCCATCCTGCTCTCTCCAGACCTCGCATCTTTGCTCTTTTCCTTGAACAATATCTACCCGGCATCTATTTCCCTTCTCAGCCAATAACACCATAGTCTCCTTTAAACACCCTCATTAGACCCCCGGTCCACGCAGTGTGAGTGGGACTGAACTACACCCAGGATCTCTTTCTGCCCCCTCCACAGGATGTGCATGACCCAGGTCAGCACAGTGGAGCCGCAAGGGGTCATTAGGTTGAGGACTCCTGCAGCCCTAAGGGAGGAGATTTTTCTCCACTTGGTGACCAGGCTGATAGGATGCACATCCACAGCTCTGACTCTACCTCAGCCTTGGGAATATGCAGTGCATTCAGGAAAGCAGAGCTGAGACCATGTCTTGAAGGCATCATTTGGATTTGGTCTCTGTCCACTTCTCCCTGAGTTGACCTCTTGCCTGTTTAATCACATAATCCAATCACCAACACCCTCCCCACCCACTCCTTTTTTTACAAAAATAGGGTCAGGTTGAGTTTAACTTAACGGCCTCTTGTAGCTAACAGTTGTACTTACATATGAAACCACTTCCTAAGTCCCGACTCACACCTTGTCTCCATCACCAAACCTTTAATCGTCAACTCCACGTTGTCAACGTGGACTTTCTCACCTCTGAATCCTCAAGGAACTTCAAGTCTGTGCTGTGCAGTTCTAGATGTGACTGCACGTGCTGCTCCTGAAGCACCCCAGGAACGATGAGTTGATGAGTCTTGTCTGCCATCCTTTTCTCTCCCCCTACCACACTGTGTCACACACGACAGGCCACGGAAAAGCCCCACTGCTCTCCTGGTGTCTCATTGGTTTGTCTCATTGCTTCTTCCCAGCTACCCCGAGGGAAGATGAAATCACTAGCTGAAGGTAAGCTAGTACCTTAAGACTGGGAGGAAAGGGGCTGTGCCCTTTTAGTAGTTAGGATTCAATCTGCCTGCAGTGATTAAAAATCCCCAAGAGCTGGGCATGGTTGTGCACACCAGTAATCTCAGCAATTTGGAGAGACCCTGGTGCCAAATAAAATTAAATGAAGGGCTGGAGATGTAGCATGGTGTAGAGCCCTCCTGGGTTCAGTCCCCAGTGGGGGTGGGACAAACAAACAAAACCACCAATTAACAGTGGCTTAAATTAGATGGACGTCTACTTTTCCATGAAAGAATGGCAGCAGGTATGCCACCTGGAGACACCCAGTCCATCTCTAGGCCTCTTCATCTTGTGGCTCTCCATGAGTGACTTTCACTGCCAACACACCTCACATGGAAGCTCCCCCAGGCAGGAAAGAGGAATTTTTTTTTTCCTTTAAGAATCCCTGTTAGAAGTCGTTCTTGCCATTTCTGCTTTTATCCCAGGTGCTGGGGTTTGAGTGTGTCACCAGAAGTTCACGTGCAGAAACTTCATCCTCAAATTCATGTGTTGGTGCCACCTGGAAGTGAGACATGGAGGTAAGTAGGGTTAGATGAGGTCGTGAGGGTGGGGCCGATGAGGAGGAGAAGAGGAGTAGGGCCCCCCAAGTGGGGTGTTGTGCAGCTTCGAGATCCCCTGAAGACACTGGGCAGCCTGCGGCCCACCTGCCGCCTTGCTCTGAGATCATTTCTAAATCCTGGCTTTACATTCTGAGGTTGATGGTCATGGAAAAGTGAACCACAGGGCTCTGAGCCTTATTTTCTTTATGTGTTTAAACAGGGGTAATGAATTGCCCTTTCAGGGTTAGAACATCCAAAGATGCTTGCTTTGTGTCAAATATCCACACATTATGGATTTCATTTACTCTCTCTCTCTCTCTCTTTTTTTTTTTTTTTTGGTAGCAGTAGGGATTGGGGAGTCAACGGAGGGCACTCTGTCCTAGAACTGTATCCCCAGCCCTTTCTATTTATTTATTTATTTTTAAATATTTATTTTTTAGTTTTAGGTGGACACAATATCTTTATTTTACATTTATGTGGTGCTGAGAATGGAACCCAGTGCCTCATGCATGCTAGGCGAGCACTCTACCACTGAGTCACAACCCCAGTCCCCCCTTTTATTTTTGGACACAAGGTCTTGCTAAGTGGCCAAGTTGCTGAGGCTGAACTTCATTTATTCCTTTCTTTCGTCTTCAGTGTATAATAGTGAATTGGGGGGCTTGTCTAGAGCTGGAGATCCCCAGCTTTGTGTCAGCAGATCAGAGGTCCTCCAGGCCTGGAGAAGCCTGTCTGGGCTTACCCTGCCTTGTGCATTTACACAATCTTTGTCCTCCAAGAGTGAAACAAAGGATGATTCCAAACATTATTACAATGTAATACAAGAACTACTCTGTTTTGCACAGGTGACCTGGGTGAGCAGCAGATATTGACTCTCTGCTGCAGTGACCTGCAAATAGCAACTGTAACTTAATTATTCAGAAACATTCCAGGAACAGTCCCTGTGCCTTTGTACCACCCTCTTCTGGAACATCACAAATTATTCCCTGGGAGACTTTCAGCAAGTTATTCAGAAAGTTATTGCTCTTGGATATAGGAGATTTTGGTTCAGATACCAGGATTGTAACAGAATCAACCCTTGGTTGATTTTTAAAAATATATATTTTTTAGTTACAGTTGGACACAATGCCTTTATTTTATTTATTTACTTTTATGTGGTGCTGAGACTCAAACCTCAGGGCCTTGCATGTGCTAGGTGAGTGCTCTACTGCTGGAGCCACAACCCCAGCCCAATCCTTGGTTGATTTTTAATTGCTTCCTAAAGTTTCCTTAAGTACCAAAAAATTATTATTATTTTTTGCTTTATTCATATTAAGTCAGGCTTCTGATGCTTACAATCAGAGCAGCCCAACAGATAGGGATTCTAAATGATTCTCCCGCCTTGTGAAGCTCATCTCTTCTGTATCTTAGGTCAGGGTTATATCCATGAAGTATGAGCCTGTCCTCACAAGTTTGTCTCAATCCAGAAGAAAGCCAGAAATTTCTCATGTTTAAGAGAAGAAAAGAACTACTTATAAGAACATTCCAGCTTAGACTCAGCCAGGGGCAAATCTTAAACAGATAAATTCTACACTCCCTACTAAAATACTCTCCTCCAGTTCTCCCACCAACATACCCTTCCCTTCACACATCTTAAGCCTCACCTGGGTTAGTGCAGGCAGGCATGTCCAGAGCCATTTCCTCTGCCTGCTCTCTTGAATCCACCTGTGAATACTGTCTCTCTCTCTCTCTCTCTCTCTCTCTCTCTCTCTCTCTCTCTCTCTCTCTCTCATATGTAGAAATTCACCACTGTGACCAGAGCAACTGGGTTCCTTTAGATTCCTTTCATCTTCTGATCTCAGCCAGTGATCAGTTTGGCAAAGGGGTCTTTCTTAAGAGAAAGGCGCTAGAGGAAAGTTAGCCATATCTGTCCCTCCCTACTACCTTTTTAAAAGAATTAATCTGACACAGATTAATAAATATTTTGGAACTGCCCTTATCCTGTCTCATCTGACGATAGCCTTGCTGTCAATTCCAAAGCCCTGCATCTTCTCTCTGTATTTTTTTAAAGCCTGGTTTGAAAGATTGAAAGTTTTTCTTGTGTGTATTTCTTGCCATCTCAATTTTGGTTGTGGGCTTCTGGGCTGAAGCATGCATATTTCTGTCTTTTTGGTATGCTGATAATTCCTTATAGAAACCCTGGGGGTCATTTGTGTTTCAGAATTCAGAGAATGTTGGATTTTAGAAAGGTAACACAAAGCATTAAAAACCACAATGGGATTTCCAGAATAATAATATTTGCCTGTAATAAATGCAATAATATATTTTCATATAATATAAATATTAACACTAATTGGGATAAATAAAGATGGAAGGGCCTCACTGGTTTTTTTTTTTTTTTCCTTTCTTTCTTTTTAAACATTTTTAAATTTTGCAGATTGAACCCAGGGACACTGTATCACTGAGCTACATCTTCAGCCATTTTATTTTATTTTTATAGTTGGACACAATACCTTTATTTTATTTACTTATTTTTATGTGGTGTTGAGGATCGAACCCAGGAACTCACACATGGTAGGCAAACGCTCTACCACTGAGCCACTACCCCAGTCCATCTTCAGCCTTTAAATTTTTTTTTTTTTTTTAAATTTTGCTCTGCTGGTCTTCAATTTGGGATCCTCTTGCCTCAATCTCTCCAAAAGCTGGGATTGACAGGTAGGCACTACCATGCCTGGCTGAACCTCACATTATTTTATGTCAAGATCTGCTACCTCATGAGTTGCTGGTGCATGCCTAATTCCAGCAACTCATGAGGATGAGGCAGGAGGAATCCAAGTTTGGAGCCAGCCTCAGCAACTTGGAGTGATCTCTCAAAATATAAAAGTAAGAAAGGACTGGGGATATATTCAGTAGTAAAGCACAGGTGGGTTCAATCCCCAGTCCAAAATTGTGTGTGCATGTACAAACACACAAAGAAAATAACAAAAATCATTCATAATCTCTTTAATCAGAGGAGACCATTATGAAAAATTAATAATTTAGTTTGTATATATATATTTTTGAGGTTCTGATCTTATTTATTTGTTACTCTTAAAAATTCTTATTTTTGACTGGAGTCAGGAGTAGAATCTCTCAGAGAGGACAGCCGCGTCTCTGGGCAATCTGTTCCTGGTGTCTTTCTTTGGCTTCTTTCATTTTCTTGGCTAAAAGTTTGGCATTCTGCAGCCTCTTCCTCATTTTTCTTAGTCCGCTGTTTCTTCAGAGCAAAACTCCAGCGCTTGTGTTGCAGTGTGGAGTAACAGGGCACTGAATCTTTGTGCTTTGCTCCTGGTTTTTGTACCTTCCTTGTTTAAGGGTTTTCTGATCATGTATTGGTGGACATCATCTTCCTTAGAAAGACTGAAAAGTTTGCAGATTCTACTAGCGCTTTGGGGTCCCAGTCTACGAGGTACAGGGGTATCCCCAAGTTCAAGAATATCCTTCTCTCCTTTTTTTTTTTTTTTTAATAACCAAGTTGAGAAGCTTAGATTGGCACCCACAACGCAACCTTGTACAGATTTGCACTTGCTCTCTCCAGTTCGCCTGGGTCTGTAACAGGAGTGCCCCTGACTCAGTAGCAGGCGAACACGGCCATGGGTCAAGACACCTTGCTCCATGGGGAAACCTTGTTTATTGTTCCCCCCACTGATTGACCACAGAACCCTTCCATTCTTCACCTAGAGCACCAGCAGCCACTTCTGTGGCCATACCCTTCTCTCCACTTCGATAAGTTTCTGGTAGCTAGTGGCTGGGAAGGAGATACTCAGCTTTGTCTTGGAACAACTGATTGCCCACAAGGTGCCACAAAAAAGAGCTGTATCTTCAATTATGATTTTGCATGTATATATGTATTCATTTGTGTGTGTGTGTGTGTGTAATGTATTTACTCTAAACATATCATCTCCATTTATACTGCAGTTGACCAGTAGGTGAAATACAATGTGACCCTTTGGAGCCATCTTAGTATTAGTACCACCCTCAACAGAACTGCAGTCCTGCTATGAGGGCGCAACAAGGAGAAAGCATCTCACCTGGGCCAGGGGACAGGGACACAAAGCCTGACTGTGATTCTAAAGGCTGAAATTTCTAAAACTCACAAATGTTTTAAAAATCATTTGAAAAATACACTTTCAAGCTGGGCATTGTGGCCCACACTTGTAATCCCAGCAGCTCTGGAGGCTGAGGTAGAAGAATCAAAAGTTCAGATCCAGCCTCAGCAACTTAGTGAGACCCTAAGCAACTCAGTGAGACGCTGCCTCTAAAATATGTAAAAGGGCTGGGGATGTGGCTTCATGGTGAAGCACCCCTGGGTTCAATCCCTGGTATGAAAACAAACAAACAAACAAACAAAAACAAAAACAAGTATTCCTGCAAAAGAGTTAAGAAACTTACTAAAGTCTGAAGTGGAGAAAGTTCTAGATAGAGTCAAATGAGAGTCACTAACCAACTGGCCATAATAATCCAAGGCAAAAATATTTCACGTGTTAATACTAAGAACATATGAAAATGTGTTAGGGAGGTAAGATCAATTTGACATCCATTCAAAACTTGTAAGACTAGAGAAAAAGAAAAGGAGTCATAATAATAATACCACCCCAAACGATGACGTGTACATATGCATGTGCCACACTGGCCTATGCCTGACAGTGGGAAAGCTATGATCCTGGATGTCCTGTGATTCTGAAATTCAAGTCCCACACCTCTCCCCTCCCCCACCCACACTGGGTTTATTCTGAGGGTCTTACTGGCTTGTTTCAATCCAGAAGGAAACCAAAATATATTAAAAAGGAGCTTAAGTTTTTCCCCCTTGAGCCACTAATTGTTTTTTATTCCAGAGGTGAGCTTTGCCAATAGAAGCAAGTTCTGTAGAATCATGCAGATTAATATTTTTAAAGGAAAGTAAAATTCCATTTTAAGGGAAAGTTCAAGGGAACAATGCCAAGGTCAGCTATTTTGGGATCACAAGATAATTTTGTATCTTGAAGAATCTGTCCTGTGACTAAAACAGTTGACAGGAAATTTTAGCTATTAAAACACTATTGCAATTCTATTGTTTTGCCTGCTTTCTAAAAATAGTTCTCCTAACCCAATCTATTATCATGATAACTTCTTTTAAAGTGTTAAGTTTTAGCATGTCCAAAATATCCAATTGATCATGATATTGTTTGTATTTTAGAGGGAGATGGGTTTTTTTCCCCTTTCTATTGCAGTACTGTGAATTGAATTCAGGGGTGCTCTACGACTGAAATGGTCCCCAGACATAATTTTATTTTATCTTAGGCAGTTTCTTGCTAAACTGCTTAGGCTAATGGGGCCAAGGGTGTAGCTCAATGCTAGCTCAATTACTTGAACTGCCCCCCTGCCCCCACAATTTTCGAACTGCCTAGGCTCGCCTCAAATTTGCGATCTTCCTGCCTCAGCCTTCCAAGTAGCTGGAATTACAAGCAAGTGCCACTGTGCCCGGTTAGAGAAAGCTGTTCTTAAATAGTCCAGAATAGTTTGCAAGGTGGTCACAGGACTTCGTTCTAGCAATTTCCTTCCTGTCTCTAGTGTCATCAATTTCTTGCTCTCCCCTACATCTTATGGTCAGTAGACCATTAATTTCCCACAGTTAGAATGTAAAACCACCCCTGACCCCACCTTCGCCTCCAGCAACTGCTCCAACTCCTTCCTCTTGTTCAGAAAGAATTCCTCCGGATGACCTATCCTGAGACAGGCATGGTGGTGCAAGCCTAGCCACTGGGAAGATTACAAGTTTGAGTCCATCCTGAGCAACTTAGTGAGACCCTGTCTCAAAAGAAAAAATAAAAAGGGCTGGGGGTGTAGCTCAGCAGAGGAGTGCGCCTGGCTTATCCCCAGCGCTGCCAAAGAAACATAAAAAGTCTAGCTGTCCTGGACCTGCTCCACTCTGACCTCAGCTCTCTACCAGGCACCATAGAACTGAAATCGCCTTGGTCAAGGTTACCACTGACCCCCACTTGCCCAAGCCAGGGCTAGTCCCCTCTGCTTGCCTGTCCTCTCCAAGGCAGCTGTGGGGGACCCACCGTTGGCTCACTCTGAAGCAGGATTCTTTCTCCTTGGGCATTGTCCTCTCCCACTTCCCTGACTGCTCCTTTCTGTTTGCTTTCCTGGCTCCACTTCCTGTGTCCTACAGGTGAAAGCCCCCTTTCTCCTCTGTATTTTCATCCTGGTGACTTGTCCTGTCTCTGTCTGTAAAAGCCATTCCAAGGCTGATGACTTCCAGATTTATGATCCCAGTCCTCACCTTTCCCTCTAGTGCCAAACTCAGAAATCCAACACCCTCCTGGACCTCTCCAAGGTTGGCTGATAGGCATTTCAAATTTAAGAGGCCTAAAAACACAACTTTTTATTCATCCCCAAATTTCACCTCATAAATGTGTTTTTCCTGTGATCAGTCTTGCCTCAGCCTCCCGAGTCACTGGGATTATGGGTGTGCACCACCATACTTGACTTTCTACTGTATTGTACAGAGAATAATAAAAAGAAAAGTACACGTGTTCAATACAGTAAATTTTTTTTTCTGAATGTTTTTGATCTATGGTTGGTTAATCTATGGATGTAGAACCAGGGATACTGATGGCTGACTGTAAATGTCATCACATCCCCCCAGGAACTCAACCCAAAATTCGACTAATCTGATTCCTGGTTAAAACCCTCTGGTGGTGGGCTGGGGTTGTAGTTCACTGGTAGACCACTTGCCTAGGGAGTTCAAGGTTCTAGGTTCCATTCTCAACACCAAAATCAACAAAAACCTCCAGTGACTTCTTATTGCAATTAGAAAAAAAGACACAGTATAGATAAAGTCAATCAGGCATGACCTGATGTAGTTCCTGCCTATGTGTGTGACATCAGTTTCTCCATTTGCATTTTGTTCCCAAGACATTATAGCTGGGGTCTGGGTCCTTGCTAGTTAGCTATTTCCCTAGATCTTCCCGATTTTTTTTTTTTTTTCCTTTTGGGACTGGGGATTGAATTCAGGATGCTTTACCATTAGCCACATCCTAAGTCCTTACTTGTTTATTTTTTATTTTAAGGGAGAGTCTTGCTAAGTTGCCAAACCTGATCTCAAACTTGCAGTCCTCCAACTTCAGCCTCATGAATTGTGGTATTACAGATGTGCACCACAATGCGCAGCTCCATCTTGAGAAAGAAAGAAAGAAAGAAAGAAAGAAAGAAAGAAAGAAGGAAGAAAGAAAGAAAACTTTTTGCTTTGAAAAAAATCTTTGGTTTTGGTGTGGGAATTGAAGGCTTAACCTTGAGCCTACTAAGTCTACACTCAAACACTGAGCTATACCCCCAACCCAGACTTTTGAAAAACATAATTTTAAAGATCTCCGATAATCTTGGACAGGCAAAATTAATATTGTCAAAATGGCATTCTACCCAAAAAGCTGTATAGATTCAATGCAATTCCAATTAAAATCCTGTTGTCATTCCTTATAGAAATAGAAAAAGCAATCATGAAATTCATTTGGAAAAATAAGAGATCCAGAATAAGCCAAAGCAATCCTTAGCAATAAGAGTAAAGCAGGAGCATCACAATACCAGACCTTAAACTATACTGCAAAGGTATAGTATCAGAAACAGCATGGTAATGGCACCAAAAGACGTGTAGAACAAAGGTACAGAATAGAAGTCACAGAGACAAACCCACATAAATACAGTTATCTTATATTAGATAAAGGCATCAAAAACGTACATTGGAGAAAAGATAACCTCTCCAACAAATGATGCTGGGAGAACTGGAAATCCATATGCAGCAAAATGAAAACAAATCCCTATCTCTCACTGCGCACAAAACTCAATTCAAAGTGTATCAAGGACACAGGAATCAATCCAGAGACCCTTCACCTAATAGAGGAAAAGGTAGGCCCAAATCTTTATAATGTCGGATTAGGCCCCGACTTTCTTAACAAGACTCCTAAAGTGCAAGAAATAAAATCAAGAATTAATAAATGGGATGAACTCAAACTAAAAAGCTTCTTCTCAGCAAAAGAAACAATCAATGAGGTAAACAGAGAGCCTACAGTTGGGGAGCAAATTTTTGCCACGTGCTTGTCAGATAGAGCACTAATCTCCGGGATCTATAAAGAACTCAAAAAACTTAACACCAAAAAAACAAAACAAAACAAAACAAAACAAAAACAAAACAAAAAACCAACCAACCAACCAACAAACAAAAAACCCAAACAACCCAATCAATAAATGGGCTAAGGAGCTGGACAGACACTTCTCAGAAGAAGATATATGTTCGCTCAACAAATATATGGAAAAATGTTAAATATCTCTAGTAATTAGAGAAATGCAAACCAAAACTACTCTAAGATTTTATCTCATGCCAGTCAGAATAGCAGTTATCAAGAATACAGACAACAATAAATGTTGGCAAGGATGGTGGAAAAGGTACACTCATGCATTGTTGGTGGGACTTCAAATTTGTGCAACCAATCTGGAAAGCAGTACGGAGATTCCTTAGAAAACCTGGAAAGGAATCACCATTTGACCCAGCTATCCCACTCCTCGGTCTATACTCAAAAGACTTAAAATCAGCATACTATAATAACACAGCCACATCAATGTTCATAGCAGCCCAATTCACAGTAGGTAAACTATGGAAGGAATCTAGATGCCCTTCAATAGATGAATGGATAAAGAAACTGCGGTATATATACACAGCAGACTATTACTCAGCATTAAAAGAGAATAAAGACATGGCATTTGCAGGTAAATGGATGGAGCTGGAGAATATCATGCCAAGAGAAGTAAGCCAATCCTAAAAAATGAAAGGCCGAGTATTCTCTGATAAGAGGATGCTGTTCCATAATTGGGGGGGGCATGGGAAAAATGGAGGAACTTTGATTGGGCAAAGGGGAGGGGGGGAGGGAAGGGGGTATGGGAGCAGGAAAGATGGTGGAATGAGATGGACATCATTACTGTAGGTACATGTATGACAGCACATATGGTGCGTCGCTACATCATATACAACCAAAGAAATGAAAAGCTGTGCTGTAATTGTGTACAATTAGTCAAAATGCATTCTGCTGTTATATATACCTAATTAAAATTAATTAATTAATTAATTAAAAATATAATTAAAATTTTTAATTGACACATAATAATTGGACATAATTGGACATACGGGGCATGAGGGTGACATTTCGATTTCTTGTCATTTAAGTCACTGCTCAAATGACATGTCAAAGAAGACTTGTTTTACCAGCTAGTCTACATAATGCTTCCCCTCCTTCCTGTCACATGGGCTCACTCTCATTTCCTTGGAATTCATCATGATGTATAACTATTTTTTTGGTATGTTTTTTCTTAAAGTATCTTCTCCAATTAGAAAGTAAATTCCATGAGAACAAGGATGTCGCCTATCATTTACTACTACATCCTAGTGACTAGAACTTGGTGAGTATTTGGTAAAAATCTGTTTATGATATTTTTATGAGGGAACAAATTGATAGTTCTCTATCTGGGGAAATGCAAGCTTATTGTTTTAGTTTTTCAGGAACCTCCAATGTGCTGACAAATTCCAACAGAGGGACTTTCTACAAAGTATCTGAGTGCTACTGTTCATGATACTTCTAAGGAGGAGCTGATAAGCAACAGCTCACAAAAAAGCTGACCAGAGACAAGTGGAAGGATTGGAAGGTGATAATGAGGCACAGCTGAGAAAAGGAACTGTGTACTTTCAGTGACAGAATCTGTGCTTTCATCTTTTTTCCAAAGAAGCCTCTAGACAGGAGCAGAGAAGACAGAGGGACTAGACTTGGATTTGTACAGGGAGTGGAATAGAGAGTCGGGGAGTGGAGATCCAGAGAGTAGTCATTCACTACTGCACCCTAGTGACTAGAACTTGGTGGGTCCTTAGTAAAGAGTAGAGTGGTCCAGTTTTAGAAGGAAGGGAAGGGTGGGATACCCGGAGCAGCTCGGTACTGGGGAACAGAAAAAAACGCAGGAAGTTGGAGTTGTGGGTTTGGTTGAAAACTGTGATAATGGGGTAGTGGAGTGAAATTCCTGTTCTGGTCAAAGTGGGGGCACTTGAAGGGTGAAAATTGAGGACTATGCTATCAGACTAGAATGTGCTGGAACTTGGTGGGTACTTAGTAAAAATCTGTTTATGAGTGAATGAATAGATAATTCTCTGTTTGGGGGAAACACACAGTTCATTGTCAATATAAGAAACAGGGACAGGCCCATAATCAAATGTTAAGCAGCTCTTAAGCAAGGAAAATGAGGAAAAGTAGAAAAAAAAAAAAAGAGGTGAGAAAATGCAAAGGGTACTTGGAAAATGTTAAATAGCTTCTGTAATCCCAGAGGCTCAGGAGGCTGAGACAGGAGGATCTCCAGTTCAAACCAGCCCCAGCCTAAGCCAGGATCTAAGCAACTCAGTGAGACCCTGTCTCAAAAAAAAAAAAAAAAAAAAAAAAAATAATACTGAATAAAAAAAAAATAATACTGAATTCCTGGCCTGATCAGGAGTATCCACAATCATACAAACACTGGCCTCCTGTTAAGTCCAACCTCCTATCAAAGGGTAAGAGATAAGAATAAAGATCACAGAGGTAGATTAAGTTTAAGACTGCAGGACAACTTTCTTGCTTTCTTTTTTATTTCCTTTTTTTGGTACTGGTGGACTGAACCTAGGGGCACTCTACCACTGAACTGCATCCCTAGCTGTTTTGATGCTAAGTTGTCCAGGCTGGTTTTGAACTTGGATCCTCCTGTTCTAACTGTCCTGCTTTCGGTAATAGGCCAAATAATAAAGTAAGAAGGCAGCGGCGGCCATAGTCTTAAGAGAAATAGCAACCAAATGATACACGGAGGAGGCTTCAGGAAATGTGTTTGCCTTAAAAGGCAGAATAAATAGTCAAGTGAAATCTTTTTTGGCCACCGACACACAAACCAACTAAAAAAGACAATTTTATAAAACAGGGGGACTCTGATATAGGCTGTGATTGAGAGAATATCCAAGAATCACTGTTGATTCCGACAGGTATAACCATGGCGTTGTACACCTCCTGGAGTCTGAGGGGGATAAAACAACCCCATGTCAGGAATTTACTGTGAAGAAGAAAACTGGGAGAGAGGAAGAGATGGGCAGCTGCTGCCTCTGGGGTCTTTTGAGTACGTTTGAAAGTTTCCACATTAAGACGAACCAAACCAAACCAAAACAACTGCAGCTGAAAAAAGATCGGGGTTGCAGGTGGAGTTGGAAAGTTCATTCCACCTGTCACCCCGGGGTGGGTGGGAGCCTGGGGTGCTCCTGCTGCGGCAGGGTGGGCGGCAGAGGTGGGTGGGCTGCCCCCAAGTCCAAGGAGAGAGCCAGGGTGGCCTCTGGTCGGGGATGTGGGGCTGGGAAAGAGGAGCTGACCCCTGGGGGACCCCTTTCTCATCTCTTCTCCGAGGCTGGGAAACCCTGAGGCTCTTCTTTGGGGCGGTGCTTCCTCTGCAGCCACAGGACAGACAGACGGAAGGACAGAAGCAGCCCTCTCTCCACCCTGGGTGGCCGCTGGGCAGTTCCTGCGCCCCTGGGCAGGGTGTGAGAAGGGTGATTATGGCCGGGAGTGATGTTTGTTTTCCTAACCTCAGGACTCCCCTGTCCCCTCTGTGATCACAGCCGTCTTTCCCTGGGTGGTCCTCCTTGACAGCTCGCCCGCCCCTTCGGTCTCAGGGTAGGAAGCCAATCCTCTGTTCCATCTGCTTTCAGGACGGCCCACCTCCCGCTGCCAGCCGCGTGGTTCCGCGGATTCAGGGTTTGGAAACCTGTCTACGGTTACCGGAACAGGAGGGCCTTCTGGTTCGTGGCAGCCTTCTGGGTGAGAAGCCTGTGTCCTGGCCACCTCCGCGCCCCACTGGCCGGCCTTCCTGAGACAGCCGCGCGACCGCTCCTTGCCTCCCCCTCTTAAAGGCCGTCCTACAGGGTGGGGACCGTGTTGCGGCTGGAAAAGGGTCGTGAAGCCCTCGTTGGAGAAGCCGATGGCCCATCTGGCTGGGCTCACCACGAAATGTCCCCTGCCTGGCCTGAGGAGGCTGGAGGGTCAGGACTGAGCTGTGGTAGCAGATCCAGGAACCTGAGCTCACTGAGTTGTTTTTTTTGTTTATTTGTTTTGAGGGAAGTGGGGATGGAGCTACCTCTCCAGTCCTTTTTATTTTGAGGCAGTGTCTTGCTAAATTGCTGAGGCTGGCCTCAAACTTTCGATCCTCCTGCCTTAGCCTCCAGGTTGAGAGCTGGCCTCAACCGCTTTGAAAGCGCCTCGGCAGCTGGGCTTCTTCGCGGAGGCCAAACGTCTTGGTTCAATGAGTCCGCCCGTGACGCTTCCGAAGAAGCAGGACAGTTCTCTAGCACCTGCAAGGCAGAGTTGCCCCCCAATACCGAATGTCCCCAGGGTAGTAGGCTAGGGGCTGATCACAGTTCCCAGGGCACGCTAGGACCAGGAAGTTGAGGTGTCCTTGGGCCCTACCATCTGTTAACTTGGCGCCCCATCCCTGTCACGCACAAAGAATGCACTCCCGGACAGTAGTGTTGGAATTTTCCCGGTCTCTTGAAACGTCACATCTTTGTCCCTCTTTTCCTTTCCCTGGAGTCTGAATTCGGTTCCCGTTGAAAACCCCTAAAGGAGCTGCATCCGAATCACAAACCAGCAGCGCGCCTGCAGAACGACCATGGTCCTGAATCCACCCCACCTGTTTTTATGGAGCGCGTTCACACTAAAGCGAATGCGAACTTTGACTCGTTTTGTCCAAGAGGAAGAAAAGGATGAGAGGACATTAAAATCGCACCCTGGCGCCTTCCCCTTCGCGGAGCCTCCGCGGAGGCGGCCAGGGCACCTGTTTCCAGAGAAGCGCAGGCGCCGGCTCCTCGGACCGCGCGGGTCTCTCCTGAGGCTCACGGTGGCCTTTTCAAAGGCCTTGAGAATCAGCTCACCTGGAACCGCCTCGTTGCTGGGAGCCAGGAAGTTCACATTTTTCACGTCTGTGGATGCAATGATGCATCCAAGGAGCTGGGACGGCTGCCCACCTGTGCTGGGCATTCATCAGCCAGGCCTGAACCGCCCTGGAGATGGGTCCAGAGATGAACTCACTGGTTCACGGCCGTGAAATTCGAGGCTGGGAACCAAGACTTGGAAACCTCCGCAGAAACAATGTTGATTTTCAAGTGAGGCAGGTCTCCATGGATTTATGATCAGCCTTTCGGATAAAATGCGGGCACTCACGGGTCTACTTGGCATTCCGTCTCCCACCCCCTGAAGTCACTAGGGTCACTAAATCGTAGAAGAAATAAGTAGTACATGCTGGCTTAAAAGACAATAGGAATAAGAATTGAACTTGAAATGTTGTTTTGAGGGTCACATGAATGACTATCGAAGCTCACAGAGCATGGGCTGGGGTTGTGGCTCCGAGGTAGAGCCCTGGCCTAGCATGTGTGAGGTCCTGGGTCCAATCCTAAGCACCACATAAAAATAGAGCAGTTGAAAGTACAGCTCAGTGGTAGAGCATGTGCTCAGCACTCATCAGGCCCTGGAATTGATCCCTAGCACCAAAAGCAAAAACAACCTCTTAGAGTCAGTCTATAATTAGTGCTCTATAAGCATGCACCAGAATATTAATAGCAGTATTTCTGAGTGGTAGAATCATGAATGAGTGTCTATTTCATTTTATGTTGGGTAGGTTTAAAGTTCTGAGAATACATTTGCTTGACCTTCCTAATCTTTTTGTGCCTAGCCCTGTGCCTGGCCAATCAATGATAGCTGCTCAGTAAAGGCTGAGTTCAGCCTTCAGACTGCACTGCAGTGTGTCGCCAGCATCTCTCCCAAATATCCATGGCTACTGTCTCCTATCTTCATAGCTATTTAGTAAGTTTCTGGAACAAAGTTAGTAGAGTGAGAAGAAATCAACAATGTTTAGTAAACACAAGTCAACATGAAGGTAGTTCTCATAAAAGTGTGTATTTTTTTTTCAAGATAACAGATTCTAGACTTGCCCTTTCAAGTAAACCGGCACAATGTGGTTTGCCATAAAAATAACAAACTACTAGTTAACCATGTACATATGTTGACTCATGTACTGGTGCCCCTGGGAATGGTAAATAAATGGGATTTTGCAGAAGCCAGACCTCTGAAGAAGCAGTGAAACTGTCAGCCAAGAAAAAATGTGAACATGCCCAGCAGGGTGGTGCGCTCCTGCAATCCCAGCAATTTGGGAGGCTGAGGCAGGAGGATCACAAATTCGAGGCCAGCCTTAGCAATTTAGCAAGACCCTAAGCAACTTAGTGGGTCCATATCTCAAAATAAAAAATAAATATGACTGGAGATGTGGCTTAGTGGTAAAATGCCTCTGGATTCAATCCACAGTACCAAAAGAAAAGGAAAAAAAAGAAAAGAAAGAAAAGAGAAACATAAACAGCAAAAAAGCAGGTTACAGAAAAAAAATACAAACATGATTATGATCCCATGTGTATGTAAAACTACACAAATAAATCTATAGGTGTGCATATATAGAAAGAATATCTAAAATAAGGTATAAGTCATGGTTATCTGTGATAGTGGGATTCAGGGTGATTTTTTTTCTTACTTGGTACTTTTTTAAATTTATGTATTCCTTTTTTAAAAAAATGTTATTTGTTTTAATTAGTTATACATGACAGTAGAATGCACTTATATACTTTGATATATCATACATAGATGGGATATAATTTCTCATTTTTCTGAGTGTACATATTGTAGAATCACATTGGTCATGCAGTCACATACATACATACAGTAATAATGTCTGTTCCATTCTACTACCTTTCTTATCCCCACATCCCCTGCCTTCTCCTCCTTTCACTTCTCTCTACCTAATCTAAGGTAATGTTATTCTTTTTTTTTCCTTTATACATGTACCTTGTTGTTGTTGTTTTTTTGCATTACAATTCTTATTACACATATATACCACAATTTTTGTGTCTCCGTTTGTATATAAAGTAGATTGACACCCAATTCATGTCTTCACTCAGGCACTTTGGATAATGATGTCCATCACATTCCACCATCCTTGCTGATCCTCTTCCCCCTCCCTTCCCCTCCCACCCCTCTTCCCTATCTAGAGTTCATCTACTCCTCCCACGCTCCTCCTCCCTACCCCACTATGAGTCAACCTCCTTATATCAGAGAAAACATTGGGCATTTGTTTTGGGGGGGTTGGCTGACTTCACTTAGCATTATCTTCTCCAATGCTATCGCCATCCATTTACCTGCAAATGTCATGGTTTTGTTCTCTTTTAATGCTGAGTAAAATTCCATTGTGTATATGTGCACATTTTTTTTTACACATTCATCCACTGAAGGACATCTAGGTTGGCTCCACAGTTTAGCTATTGTGAATTGTGCTGCTATAAACATTGATGTGGCTGAGTCCCGGTAGTACTGATTTTAAGTCCTTTGGGTATAATCCGAGGAGAGGAATAGCTGGGTCAAACACAATATTTTTATTTGTTCATTTTATGTGGTGCTGGGGACCAAACCCAGGGACTCACACATGTGAGGCAAGCGCTCTACCACTGAGCCACAACCCCAGCCCCGACAGTCATGTTGAAGGTTATATTTGGGCCTCAAATCTTCTATGGCTGAGTCCCAGCAGGTCCATCCTGATCTCTTGAGATCAGTTCCACTTTTGTCTGTTATTTTTTGTTAAGGTAATCTTTCAGTTTAATCTTGGGTTCTGTGATTTTATACAATATGAAAAACCACCCTAGGGCTGAGGATGTGGCTCCGTGGTAGAGTGCTTGCCTACTTCATATGAGGCTCTGGGTTTGCCTGGGTTGGATTCCCAATATCACAAAAAAGAAAAAAATAAAGTCAAGCTGAGCACAGTGGCCCAGCTCTGTAATCCCAGCTACTCCAGAGGCTGAGGCCGGAGGATCTCAAGGTCAGCCTAGGAAACGCAGTGAGACCCTGTCTCAAAATCAAAAATGAAAAGTTCTAGGTAAGTAGCTTGGCAGCAGAGCACCCCTGGGTTCTATCCCCAGCAGCCCCAAATCAAAATGGAACAGCACAACCAGACCACTGATCCTTCCTGCTCCTGGAGTCTCGACTCCCTTAAGTCCCACATTTATGGTGCTTTCCTGTCTCCATCTTGGCTAACTCCCTAACACCCTGATGGATCCATTTCTTAGGCTAGAGCTCAGATCTCACCTCCTGTCTCTCCTTTTCACTCAGATTCTAAAAAGAGTCTTATATTCTAACCACTCTGTTTTGTTTCATTTTCCTCTTAGATAATGAATAATCCCTTTCAGAGGCAAAACCAGAGCTGTGCACTTATTTATTATTACTATTTTTTAATAAAAGAGAGAAGCTTTACTCGTAATGACTGGACTGGGGAAAGCCTCCTTTGTCAGCCACGAGTACCATGGGTAAATAAATCATGGAATTGTCATATACTGGGATACCACATAATGAGGAACAAATTATCACATGGATGAAAATCACTGACTGAGGTTGACTAAGAGAAGCCAGGGAGTAAGAGTACATACTGCAGTGCGCCACTTAAATTAAAATGAAAAACAGGGGAAATGAATATCGTCGCTGTGCACTTATTACTACATAGTGCTGTGGTACTTTGTGCCCATTCTAAACATTCACTGGAGGAATAAAAGGTCAGTGTAGAATTGGGAATGTGTTTCTTGGCTTGTTTGTTTTGTGTTAGTCAGCTTTTTTGCCTCTGTGACCAAAAGACCTGATAAGAACAACATAGAGGAGGAAGAGGTTATCTGGGGCTCCAGGTTTTCAAGGTCTCAGACCCTCGATGGCCAACTCTGTTGTTATGGGCCCAAGGCGGGACAGAACAGCACGGCAGAAGACTATGGAGAAGAGAGGCAGCTCAGGATATGGCACCAAGGAAGCAGAACAGAGAGCTCTGCTCACCAGGGACAGAATAGATGTCCCAAAGGCACACTCCCAGTGACCCACCTCCTCCAGTCATACCTTAGCTGCCTACAGCTACCACCCAATGATTCCATTGAAGTGGATTAATTCACTGATTGCGCTAAGGCTCTCATAGCCATCTCTCATAATCATTTCATCTCTTTCTTGCATTGTCTCACATGAGCTTCGGGGGACCTCATAACTAAAGCATCACACCAGCCATACGTATGTGAAAACATAGCTTAATTGGTTTCCTCTGGCCCTAATGGGCACAGTGAGCACACACAGCGAACGGAACTCCCCTCGCTGCCTGCAGTCCAGTGACTGCCTGTGAGATGTGGTAGAATAGATCCCCCCCGACTGTGAGATGCAGTCATTCATCAGCTGAGGAGGAAGATGGTCCTTAATCTTCAGGAGTTCCCAGCTTCAATAGGAAACCACGATATGTGGGGAGAAAACCTCCCCCAAACATGTGCAGTTAAACTTGGGAGACATGTATAAAGTACAGAGAAGGTGAAAAGAGTATCTTAGGGGAGTTTTGGTTAAGTACAAGTCAGGAGAAGCTTCCCTGGAGGGGAGAAGCCGGAGCCGGTGTTTGCCAGGCAGAGGGGGTGAGGGAATGAGTGAACTCACCAGAGAGGGTGCCCATGACTGGGTGCAGGCCCAGTCTTGACAATCCCAGGTCTCTGAGAGTCTGGTTGACTAGGGCACAGGCTGGTGAGGCTGGGTCCACCTCCCTGTGCTTCTGCTGCATGGATGGCTCTGACCCTGGCTGGTTCACCATTGGAGCATTGGATCTTGGGGCACCGCAGACCAGTGTGGTTGAATCTGGCCCAAATAATTCCCGATGCTCTAAAAATGGATATCCTTGTTTGGTTACTTTTTTTTTTTTTTTGGCAAGATTTCATATATATGTCGTAAATACATGTTCTTGGACTACAGAAGTGCGAGATGGCCTTATTATGACTTCACTGCAGGGATGCTTTACCTGTAGTTGCTTTCAAAATGCACTCTGTCCACCTATTCAGATTAATGTGTATTCTATCCATGCTCTTCTGTAACTTAACCCTGATTTTTTTTTTCAAATGGAAAATTTTTGAGTGGCACAAGGCTGCATCTAAGCTCCTTTGCTACTAAAGGAGCACTGGAGGTGAAACGACTCGGGTGAGCCAGCAGGGGCCCAGCCTCCGATGGTCTTGGAACCGCCCTGCTGGCTCTGGACCACCTCTCTCCAGTCTTGGATCAAGGAGGAAACGAGTTCTGTCTTGTTGAAACTACTGTTCTTTTGACTTTGGTTTTGTTGTTGTTCCGTGAGGTTGAACATAATTCTCACTGCCGCAAATTTCTGATGTGGCTGAACGGTGCCCTGCCCCCTTCCTATGTGATGCCTGGACTCCTGCTGCCTGAGAATATAACTGCATTTGCCGACAGAGTCTTCAAAGAGGTAATATGGAGTCACTAGGGTGAGGTCTGTCAGAAGACAGAAGAACAACAAATTTAGCGAAAGATCTAACTGGCTTTCTCAGTTAATCAATTTCTTAATCAATTTCTTGATTCTCAATCTGTGACCCAGCATGAGAGCTCCCACTGGGAATGGCAGGGCCATAGGGTTTGTAAGTGGAAATAGGGAAACAGAACAATAAGGAAAGAGCTGATTGGCTATGGCTACTGAGGTTACTTTCTTCAGAAAGGTTAAGGCAGGGGAGCCGTCTTGTTATGTTGACAGGATCTCCTGTGTCTTATGAAAACTAGCCAGTCTCAAGTTGCCTGCTTCCATGGCACTTAGCATGAGTGAGTCCAGTCGGGTTTGGGTCTGGTCTCCTGAGGCCTAGTTCAGGAGGTCAGGCCACAACAATGGCCTCCCATTAACCGACAGCCCTAATCCTTAGGACTGGTGTCCCTGTAAGATGTAAACAAGAACTGGGCACGGTGGCACACGCCTGTAACCCCAGCGGCTCAGGAAGCCGATGCTGGAGGATTTCAAGTTCAAAGCCAGCCTCAGCAACTTTGAAGGCCTAAGCATCGTAGCGAGAACCTGCCTTTAAATAAAATATTGAAAGGGCTGGGGATGTGACTCAGTGGTTAAGAACCCCTGGGTTCAATCCCTGGTACCAAAAAACAACAACAACGAAAAGTGAGAACACAGGCACAGAAGGAATACATCTGAAGACAAGAAATGGGCCATCTTCAAGCCAAGGTGTGAGGCCTCAAAAGAAATCAACCCTGTGACTCCTTGATACTGGATTTCTCCCTTCAGAACTGCGAGAAAATACATTTCTGTTATTTTAAGATGCCCAGTCTTGGGTACTTTATTTATTCTGGCAACCCCCGAAAACTAATATAATCTCTGAAGAGTGTTCAAATACATTAATTGACCTACTGGTTTCTTACTGATTTTGAAAATAGGTAAAATTGATTTAAAAAAATAAATCTTTAAATACCTTCACCAACATGTCTTCCAACTTTTTTCGAAAGCTCTTGTATTCCTGACATGCCTGATTAGCATGAGCAAGTTAAGTTTTACTGAAATATCCATATTTATCTTTTGTGAACATACACCATTAACTTCTTAAAGTCAATGAAAAAGCATGGATTTGAAGATTCCTTCACAGGATGAAAACCCACAGTATTCTCACCTTGCACTGGTGTGAAAAGCTCCTTGCGATCACAGTCTCCAGGCAACAGAAAATCTGTGATAAGTTGCCCCTTTGGGGTGAGGGGTGGAGGCGAGGGTTTTTTTTCTCTCTCTCTCTGCCAGCTGGGTTTTTCTCTGATTAAGACAGCACAGCACAAACCAAGAGGGGTTTGTTTGGGGTTGAAAAAATATGTTTCTGGAAGAGGAGGCCTTTATATCCTGGCACTTTGGAAATCTCTGAAAGTGGAGTGACAGCTAGCAGTGAGGAGTGCAGACCACAGCAAGCCTCCTTCCGTGTTTCTTCAGCTCCTCTTTATATAATACACCCAGGGCAGCGTCCTTCTTTGAGGGACTTCTCAATGTTAGGTATAGTTGTGGGGGTGTTGTTTGCTTTTGTTTTTAGTTTTGGTACTGAGGATTGAATCAGGGTGCTCTACCACTGAGCTATACCCCCAGTCCTTTTTATCTTTTATTTTGAGACAGGGTCTTCCTAAGTTGCCCAGCCTGGCCTCAAACTTGTGATCCTCCTTTCTCAGCCTCCCAAGTCACTGCGATTGCAGGTGTGTAGCACGTTGTCTCTTGACATCTCAGGAGATTGGTTCCAGGATCCCGAAGTACATACCAAAATCTGTGGGTATTCAAGTCCCTTATAGAAAATCGTGTAGTATTTGTATACAACTTATGCACATCCTCTGGTGTACTTTAAATCACTTCTATAGGGGCTGGGGATGTGGCTCAAGTGGTAGCGCGCTCGCCTGGCATGCGTGTGGCCCGGGTTCGATTCTCAGCACCACGTACAAACAAAGATGTTGTGTCCGCCGATAACTAAAAAATAAATATCAAAAATTCTCTCTCTCTCTCTCTCTCTCTCTCTCCTCTCTCACTCTCTCTTTAAAAAAAAATTTAAAAAAAAATCACTTCTATATTGCTTATGGTACCTAATACAAATAAATGCTATATAAATAGTTGTTACAGTGTATTGTTTAGAGAATAATGACAAGAAATATGTCTGTAACATGTTCATGTTTGCCCAAGTATTTTTCTTTCTTTTTTTTTTTTTTGGTACCGGGAATTGAATTCAGGGGTGTTTTACCACAGAGCCACATCCCCAACATCCCCCCCCTTTTTCTAAAATTTTAAGACAGGGTCCCGAAAAGTTGCTTAAGGCCTCACTGTGTTGCTGAGGCTGGCTTTGAACTGCAATGCTCCTGCCTGAGCCTCCCGAGAGGCTGGGATTACAGGTGTGTGCCACCATGCCCAGCTTCCCAAGCATTTTCTACCCGTGGTTGATTGAATCCATGAATGTGGAACCCATGGATACGGAGGGGCGACTGTACTGTCTGAGATACCCCCTGTTCAGGGCTCAGTGTGCGACCTCCTGTAGTCTCGCTCCCTCTCCTGACCCCCCCCCATCCCTGTTCATTTAAGTGTGCATTTCCTGAACATAGGAAGGCAGGAAGCCTGTTTCGCTTGCCCCATCTCAACCACATTAAAAGCACCAATCTAAAAGGCAGTACAATCTAGAAATGGAAAGGATCTTAGAGGCTGTTTGTTTCCTAGGACTGCATACCAAAGTACCACGAATTGGGTGGCTTAAGATAAACTTATTGCCTCACAGCTCTGGGGCCAGAAGTCTGAAATCCACATTCAGCCATGCCTCTGGGAACCTGGAGGGAGCCTCCTTGCTTAGCTCTTCCAGATTCTGGCGTTTGCTCAAAATCCTTGTGCTCCTCGGCTTGCAGAAACCTCACTCTGCTCTCTGCCCCGTCATCACAGGATCATCTGTCCCTCTGCCTTCTTCCTTCCTTCCTCCCTCCTTCCCTCCCTCCCCCTCTCCTTTCCCTCTCCCCCTCCCCCTCCCCCCTCTCTTTCAGCTGGGCACCATGGCACACACCTGTAATCCCAGCAGCTCAGGAGGCTGAGGCAGGAGGATAGTGAGTTCAAAGCCAGCCTCAGCAAAAGTGAGGTGCTAAGCAACTCAGTGAGACCCTGTCTCTAAATAAAATACAAAATAGGGCTGGGGGTGTGGCTCAGTGGTCAAGTGCCCTGAGTTCAATCCCCAGTACAAAAATAAACCTCCTTCTTTCCTTTCTTTCTTTCCTTTTTTTCTCTTTTTCTCTTTCCCTTTCTTTCCTCCCTCCCTTTCTTCTCTTCTTCCTCTCTTTCTCTCTCTCTTCCCTTCCCTTCCCTCCCTCCCCCTCCCTCTTTCTTTCTCTCTTGCTTTCCTTTCTTTTCTTTCCAGGGGTGGGAACTGAATCCAGGGCCTCGTGCATACTAGGCAAGTGCTCCCTTACTCAAGCTTTACCCCCAGCCCTTTTTATTTTATTTTATTTTATTTTTATTTTTTACCAAAGACTGATTTACCACTAAGCTACATCTCCAGTCTTTTTTACGTTTACTTCGAGACAGGGTCTTGCTAAATTTCTGAGGGTCTCACTGAGTTGCTGAGGCTGGCTTTGAACTTGCCATTCCCCGCCTCAGCCTCTGGGATTATAGGTGTCTGCCCTCACACCTGACTCCCCCTTTGCTTTTCCGTCTCTGTGTCTCTTCTATAAAACATCATTTGTTTGGGATTAAGGACCCACCTATTCCACTATGACGACTTCTTAACTGATCACACCAGCAACAATCTGTTTGAAACATGAGGTACTAGGGGTTAGGACTCTAATATATCCACCCATAGCCGAGACCACCTCCTCTCACTCATTTCCTTTTATAATTGTGTTTTAAAGAAAGTTAGGATCTCAGAGGTTGACTTGGAAAGTAAATCGAATGAAATAGCACATCATTACTCTTGGTACCTTGGTTTCAAGAGCCTAGAACCCATCTTGCTCCAGATTAGGATAAAAGACAATTTTGGTTCATACTCTGGAGAATTTGAGAGGTTGGGGAATCACAGTGGCCTCAGAAGCTACTGGAACAAACAAGGGGCTAGAGTGCATCAAGATTTTTCTCATTCTCAGCTGGGTGTGGTGGCTCATACCTGTCATCTTAGCAACTGAGGCAGGAGGATCATAAATTCAGCAATTTAGTGAGGCCCTAAGCAACTTAGCAAGACCCTGTCGCAAAATTAAAAATAAAAAAGGACTGGGATGTGGCTCAGTGGTTAAGTGGAAAAAAAAAGAAAAAGATTTTTCTTATTTTCTTCTTTGAGTTTTATTCTTTGCTTGCATATTTGTGTGTGTGTGTGTGTGTGTGTGGTGTGTGTGTATGTGTGTGTGTGTTTCATGGTTGGGGGTTTGAACCAGGGTCTTACACCTGCCAGGCAAGCACTCTGCCACTGAGCTCTACCACCAGCCTTTTCATTCTCAGTTGGAGAGATTTCTCCTAATGATAGCAACAAGGCTGTCCTCACTTCCCAGGTCTTATCCTTGGACTTCCTGGCAGTAGAAAACGACTGCCCTTCAGGCTGGATCCTGAGTGTGACGGGGGACAGGGTGCCTGATCACAGGTCCATGAACCTTGGCCAGTGGGCAGGAGCACTGTAAGAACCAGGCAGCTCCTGCAGCGGCCCCATAGATGACAAGACCAGGATCCGGGCAGACAGTATTATAGATGTCCACTATGAAAAGATAATTCAAGGGAGGAAAACCCAATTTTTATGTAAATTACCCAGATGGGCTCCAATGCTTATTATTCACCAGAGAAATGGCTCTGTTCTTGGCTTTGTCATTTAGTAGAGCAGGGTTACGTCTGTGCCCCGGAGCCATGACTCATGACATTTATTCAATTTGAACTCAAATAGTGATTTCAGATTAATTTGAAAATTGATTAGGTCAGATGTTTCTGCAGTCACGATTTGGCCCTTTTGGAGTAGGGAGGGGGTCAAATATCCATCTATAGATGCAGAATTTTTTGTAAACCCAGGATTTCAAACTGGCTATGGTGGCACATGCCTGTAATTCCAGCTACTTGGGAGGCTGAGGCAGGAGGATCACAAATTCAAGGCCAGCCTGGGCAACTTGGTGAAATTGTCTCAAAATAAAAAATAAAAAGGGCTGGGGATGTAGCTCCATGGTAGATTGCCCATGGGTTCCATCTTCAGGACTGGAACAAAACAGAACAGAACAGAACAAAACAAAATGAAACAAAACAGAATTTGGTCAATTAGTAACATTCGCTGGAATCTAAATATGTCCTTTTTTTTTTTCTTTTTCTGGGCATGGCACCTTGTGCGGGATCATTTCTAAAGAGTATATTTTATTGAGTATATTCCTTTAATTTACTTTAAGGCATTGTTCAACTGTGAAATAAACAAGCAACTCTTAAAATGCCAATTCACTCCAAGACTGCTGTGAGCCTGTTGAACAGGCTTATCTATTTCTAGATAATCACTACTGATTGTTTGGCTAAATCAATTATAGAAAATTAAGTCAATTTTCACCTCTTTCAGCTAAACTTCAGAAAACAGAATGATTACTGGAAACAACTTTCTTTCCTACCTAATTGTCAAAATCTCAAGGTCATAAGTGACAGATGGCTCTCCTGAGCCCAAGTCCTGATGCCTAGCTGCCAGAGAGACATCTTCATCAGGATGCATGTGGGCATTGCACACACAGTTGATGCAAAAGCCATGTACTGCCAGGTGTGACAGCACATGCCTGTAATCCCAGGGACTCCGGAGGATTACAGATTCAAGGCCAGTCTTAATCACTTAGTGAGACTGTCTTAAAATTTTAAAAAAGAGGCATGGTGGTGCTCACCTGTAATCCCAGCAACTCAGAAGCAACTCAGAGGGCTGAAGGCCAGCCTTAGCACCTTAGCAATGTCCTAGTAACTTTGTAAAACCTTGTTTCAAAATTTAAAAAAAAATTAAAAGGGAATGTGGCTTAGTGATTGAGCACCCCTGGGTTTAATCCCAAACAAACATACTGGGGATCTAGCACAGTGGTGAGCACCCTGGGGTCAATCCCCAAACCACCATGCAAACAAAAAAACAAAACAGCGCTCCCTCTCCTGGCCAATGGCATCACCTTGGTCCTTGCTGCACTCCTTTCTTTCCCCTGTATCCCTGCCTTCTAGAGCCATCAGGAATCATCCATGGCACTCCGTATGTCAGTGCTTCCCAAACTTGGGCTGAGCGTCGGAACCCACTCCTCCCACCCCTGGAACTTTGCAATCCATTCGGGCTTGGAGTCCTCTTCCTGGAGATGGGAGTCAGTACCTCTGGAAGCTGCCTCTGCATTCTGAAAGCCCCATGGCCTCCTAAGGTGATCCCAGGACTGCCAGGATTGAGGAGCCTCTGTAGAGAGGAAAAATAGGGATGGGACAGAAAGAATTTTTCCCCTCCTCCTCCTCCTCCTCCTCCTCCCCATCCCATCTCCTCCTCCTCCTCCTTCCTCCTCCTCCTCCTCTTCCTCTTCCCCTTCTCTTCCTCCCCTTCCCTCCTCCTCCTCTTCCTCCTTCTCTTCCTCCCCTTCCCTCTTCCTCCTCTCTTCCTCCTCCTCCTGCCCCCTCCTCCATCTCCCTCCCTCCTTCCTCCCCTCCTCCTCCTCCTCCTTCTTCCTTCTCCTTCCTCCTCCTCCTTCTCCTCCTCCTTCCTCCCCTCCTCCTCCTCCCTATCCTCCCTTCCTCCTCCTCCTCCTCCTCCTCCTCCTTCTCCTCCCTTCCTCCTCCCCCTCCTCCTCCTCCCCTCCTCCCTCCTCCTCCCTCCCTCCTCCTCCTCCTCCTCCTCCCTCCTCCTCCTCCTCCCTCCTTCCTCCTCCCTCCCTCCTCCTCCTCCCCTCCCCTCCCCCTCCTCCTCCTCCTCCTCCCTCCCTTCCTCCCCCTCCTTCTCCTCCTCCTTCCTCCTCCTCCTCCTCCCTCCTCCTCCCTCCTCCCCTCCTCCTCCTCCTCCCCTCCTCCTCCCTTCCTCCTCCTCCTCCCTCCCTCCTCCTCCCTCCTCCTCCTCCTCCTCCCCTCCTCCTCCTTCTCCTCCTCCTCCCTTCCTCCTCCTCCTCCTCCCCTCCTCCTCCTCCCCCCTTCCTCCTCCTCCTCCTCCTCCTCCTCCTCCTCCTCCTCCTCCCCTCCTCCTCCTCCCCTCCTCCTCCTTCTCCTCTCCTCCCTTCCTTCCTCCTCCTCCTCCCCTTCCTCCCTCCTCCTCCTCCTCCTCCTCCTCCTCCTCCCTTCCTCCTCTCCTCTCCTCCTCCTCCCTTCCTCCTCCTCCTCCTCCCCTCCTCCTCCTCCTCCCCCTTCCTCCTCCTCCTCCTCCCCTCCTCCTCCTCCCCTCCTCCTCCTCCTCCCCTCCTCCTCCTCCTCCTCCTCCTCCCCCTCCTCCTCCTCCCCCCTTTTCCTCCTCCTCCTTTGCAGTGCTGGAGATTGGACCTAGGCCCTCACCCATGCTAGGAAAGTGCTCCATGACTCAGCCACCTCCCCAACCCTCTAGATTTCTTCTCATCACACTTCAGAACCTGTATTGCTCCCCTCTGAAAACTCTTGGCAGTTTCCCACTGTCTCAGCATCAAATCCTAACTCTTTGGTGGTGTATTCAAGGCTCTTTGTGACCCAGCTGGTCACTGCTGTCACCCACCACCTCTCATCCCATGCTTTGGCCACCGTGAATGACTGGCTCTACTCTTCCTTTAAAAAGATGTGTTCTCACTTCCCCAAGACTATTCCCATCTATCATCCTGAGGTTCTCTCTTTGTCCCACACTCCCTGCTTTGATGGCTTACTCTCATTTTAAAAAGTTTGATTTTTCCCCTTTAAAAATTTTTTTTGGTGCTGAAGATTGAACCCAGAGGTGCTTAACCACTAAGCCACATCCCCAGATTTTATTTTTAGGTTTCACACTTTTCACTCCGATATAAATAGATGAATTTTGGAACTCTAAATCCAAAATGGTTTGTAGTAGATCTTTGAAACTTGACAAAATAATGTAGTTCTCAATTTTGTCTAATGTTTTATTTAGAGACAGGATCTTAATGAGTTGCTTAGGGCCTCGCTGCAGACACTGGCTTTGAACTTGCAATCCTCCTGCCTCAGCCTCCTGAGCTGGGATTACAGGCATGTGCCACCACAGTGCCTGGCAACTTTTTCCCCATTTGAAAGGCTTAGTATTAGTGGACAACAGCCAGATCAGATGTAAAAATAAAATTTATCCACGCCAGTAGCAACCTACCCAGAAAACCATTCCCTTATCTACAACTGACGGTCTGGGGAGCTGGCCTGTGTTAGTCAGAGTGCTGGGAAGTCAGGCTGCTGTCTGCTACAGTCCGGGAAGCTCAGCAGCAAGCCCTGTGACAACTGGCTCCAGATAGCCACAACTTGATTGATACAGCATCAGTGCTTTCTGTCCCTGCTTTCACCTTAGAACCACCCATGAGAAGCTAACATAAACCCCTAGCTAGTGACATAGGACACCCCAACCTCAGTGACCCCTCCAGCCTCCTACCAGTGCTCACCAGAAGCCCTTCCCTGGCCTTTCCCCTAAAAGCTTCCCACTCTCATGCTTACTTTGGGTCTCCACGTCCATCTCCCTTGCTACCAGCAAGCTCAGAATAGAGTTTGCTTTTCTCATTTGGTTGGTCCTTATTTCCTGATTTGCAAAATGTTAAACAAATTGCAAAAGACTGTATTACTGGTCTCAACTTTTTGAATATTCAGGAAATCCCCTTTTTCCTTTGTTGAATCCACTCTCTAATCTGGATAGAAAGTGATTCATCTCCACCCCAGCCTAGGGAGATGCCCAGGTCACTGGGGGAGTCTTCTAGCTCACTGTGTTGAGGTTTATACAGTATACTGCAGTGATACACGTTGTCTCTTTACTGGGTTGCTCTGTGGACACTAATTTGAAGTTACCTAGCTGTTTTAGTCAGCTTTTTCGCTGCTGGGGCTAAAAGACCTGACCAGAACAATTGCAGAGGAGGAAAAGTTTATTTAAGGACTCATGGTTTCAGAGGTCTCCATCCACAAACAGCCAGCTCCACTCCCCAGGGGCTCCAGGTGATGCTGAACATCATGGTGGAAGAGTGTGGCAGAGGAAAGCAGCTCACAGGGTGATCAGGATGCAGACAGAGTGGTCTCCACTGGCCAGATACAAATATATACCCCAAGGCCATGCCCCAGTTCCCACCTCCTCCAGCCACACCTACAACTTCAGCTACCACTCAGTTAATCCCTATCAGGGGATTCATTCACTGATTGGGTTAAGATTCTCACAACCCTCTGCCATGGCCCCCCAGGAAGCTGTCCTTCTGTTGAATACTGTACCTTCGCTCGCTCTCAATTCAAGTGGACTGTGCTTTAGTGTATATGATGGATTCAGTTTCTGAAATTAAACTTTTTATTTGCAGTTTTCCAAAAAAAAAAAAAGATTCTCACAACCCAATTCTTTCTCCTCTGAACCTTCTTGTATTGTCTCACACATGAGCTTGTGGGGGACACCTCACATTCAAACCATAACACTAGCTCATAGTGGGCAACTGAAGTTTCTAGGACCACTTTGCTTCATTACCTCAAAGGATGTGGCTACACATTGAACTTTCATCTTGTTTCAGCTGATGTTCTTCCTGGTAGAAAGGAAATGTGCTGCAGATGGTCCTGTCCCTTCTGTGGAATTCCTGCCTCTTGAGCCACCTCCTCACCTTTCTCAAACCCAGGGGTGCTTGACAACTGAGCTACACCACCAACCATTTTATTTTTGCATTTTGAGATAGGGTCCTGCTAGGTTGCCCAAGCTGCCTTCAAACTGTGATCTTCCTGTCTTAGCCTCCCAAGTCCCTGTGTGCCCCCATGCCCAGCTTGGGCCAGCCTACTAACAGCTCCTCTGGTCATTTACTTCTGCTCACTTTAACTCTAAAACATCTGCCCCCCGAGATCCGCATGTCAATTTTCCAAGACTACTGGACACCCTGATTAAGCAGTAGTGTTTAAACAGCCTGCCAATCAGGTGGGACTGGAAGGTTCATGACATTATTCTTTAAAATGAGTTGTTTTATAGAGGGCTTTTTTGGGGGTTGTTTTATTTGAAATCAAAGTTCTTAGAAGCTTCAGTGGATTTTCCTTTGACTATAGAATAAAGTTCAGCTTTCTTTCTTTTCTTTCTTTCTTTTTTTTTTTAATGCAATGCTAAGGCTTGAACCCAGGTACGCTTTACCACTGAGCTACATCCCCAGGACACCCTGCCCTTTTTTTTGAGTCAGGGTCTCACTAAGTTGCTGAGACTGGTCTCTAACTTGCAATCCCCCTGCCTCAGCCTCCTGAGTTGCTGGGATTATGGGTTTGCACCACTGCACCCAAGCTGAAGTCTAGATTTCTGAGCCTATCCATCAAATCTGGCCAAATTCTCCTACCAGAATCCTGTGCCCCAGAAAAATGGAGTGTCTGCCCCCAGTTTACACCTTCTGAAGAGGTCCCCTGCTTGGGATGTCCTTCACCCGTATCATCTGAGTAGATGGCCACATCTTTCATGCAAATCCAGAGTCAACCCTACAGTGCCCAGGGCTGGGAGTTGTCCTTCTGTGCTGGGCTCCCTCTCAGCAGTGGGGCAGTGGGCAAGTCATTGAACCTTTCTGAATCTGTCTCATCATCTGTAAACTCGGTTTACTAATAATTAGCAAATAGGTCTAAGGATTTAAAAACAAAAATGCTTATGAAAACATTCTCAGCCTAGTGTTCTCTTTCTTGACACGGGTGGATACACAGGCATTTGCTTTGTGATCATTCACTGAACTGTATATTTATGTTTGTGCACTTTTCTGTATGTGTGTGGACATCTATTAAAAAATAGAAAATATGGTCTTGCCCAGATTAATGGGGTGTTAAAATATAAATATTGGTTCTCTCCCTTGCATTTCCTGCTGGAAGGAAGGAGCTGAGTTGGATGGCTAGTGCAGGAAGGATAGATCAACATTCATAATAGTTTAAATGCACTGCCTTGAAGTCCTGGGAGCAATGAGATGAAATCCAGTAGGTATCCATATGCAGAATCCTCAAAGAGAAACAGCATGAGTCACTGAGTCAGGATGGGAGATGGGCTTTACAAGGAATTATGAGGCCAGAGCTCAGAGGCTGGACTGGGGAGGAAGGTCAGCAGCAGAGCAAATGCCCAGAATGCGTGAGAGATCTGAGTTCCATCCCTGGCACTGCAAAACAAATAAGTCAGTAAATGTCAGAAATCAGCCAACTGCAAACCTGATCTGAGTCAACATCAACAGTCTAGCTTGGCCATTAGACTCCATGAACCCTTTGTAAAACAAACAACAAATAAAGCCACCTTGGAACAAAACAGACATCTCAACACACGTTCAGATGCAGTAGAGGTATAGTGCCTGTCCCCCAGGAGTGGCGTGCTCATGGAGTCCTGACCCAGCAGACCTTGTCTGTACATATGTGCTCCGTCATGCAAGCCTCTCAGGATGGGCTTAGACCAAAGGCTGTGTCCCAAGATCAATGACTCGAATCCCGAAGGGATCTTAAACTCATTGAGATCTGGAGAATTTATCCTTAAGAAAATATGTGGAGGCTGACTGGGAAGACTTCATGTATTTGAAAGAATCCTGCAGAGATTTATTCTCTTGTTGTCCAATGAGGGAACATGAATAGCAGAGATTCTGTGACTATAGCTCATGGCCACCGAGGATGATATTTGTATTTTGGATAAAGTGATATATATTGTCTTTAGTAGATTGAGTTGTACTCCAAAAAGATATGTAGAAGTACTAACTCCTTATACCTGTAAATGTGACCTTATTTGAAAATAGTTTCTCTGTGAATATAATCCCATTAAGACGAACAAAGTCATTCAGGTGAGCTGGAATTTAGTGTGACGGGTGTTTTAGCCAGCTCTTTCTCTGCTGTGGCTAAAAGATTTGACCAGAACAATTTTAGGGGAGGAAAAGTTTATTTGAGGGCTCATGGTTTCAGAGGTGTTAGTCCATAGAAGGTTGGCTCCATTCCTTGGGGCTCAAAGTGTGGCAGAACATCATGGCAGAAGAGTGTGACAGAGGGAAGCAGCTCATGGAAAGAGAGAGAGAGAGAGAGAGAGAGAGAGAGAGAGAGAGAGAGAGAGAGAGAGAAAGAGAGAAACTCCACAGGCCAGATACAAATATATACCCCAAAGCCATGCCCCAGTTCCCACCTCCTCCAGCCATACCCTATCACTTCAGTTACCACTCAGTTAATCCCTATCAGGGGATTAATTCACTGATTGGATTAAGACTATTTCAACCCAATTATTTCTCCTTTGAACCTTCTTGCATTTTCTTACATTTGAAAGCTTTTGGGGGACACCACATCTCAACGTAACGACTGGTGTCCTTATAAGAAGGGATGAGACACAGAGACGGGGAGTAAGCCCCGTGGAGACAGACACACAGAGGGAGGGTGGTGCTGTGACCTCTGATGGAGGCACAGAACACAGCTATGCAGCAGTCAGGGAATGCAAGGATTTCTGACAGAAGCCAGAAGCGAGGACAGAAAACGTGGCTCTGCTGACACCTTGGTTTCAGACTTCTTGACTTCAGAACTGTGAGAGGGTACAAATCTGTCAAGCCACCCAGCTGGTGGCACTTGGTGACAGCTGCCCTGGAAAATTCTTACACCCAAATCCATTCCCACTCACAGCTGTGGAATTCTCACTAGTCGGATAGCAAAGTCAAGACAGGCAGCTTTACAAAGATGTCTCTGGCCCTTTCCAGTCACCCTTTTGGTGACAGTCTTGACCTGACCCTCTTATTTGGGGGACCTTCCTCAGCAATGCTCATGGCTGTCAAAGCCTTGGACATTCTGCCAAACCCCTGCCACATCCTGCATTTCCCTTCCGGACCTCGTTTCAGGCCCAGAGTTCCCGGGCTCAGAGTCGGGGGGCTCTGTGAGGCTCAGGGTCCAAGCCAGGCAGCTGCAAAGGAATCAAGAGGCACAGGGACCACTAGCCCAGCATGGGTGGGAAGGGCTCTCTGAGATGCAAACTTCTCACCTACACATGAACTTGTGGAATACACTGTCATTGGAGAGTTCAGGGACAGCCTGTGTTCAACACTCAGGCCTGGTTTGTAGATAAGGCTTCACATTGCAACAGATTGTAACATTCAACAGGCCAGAAACATGCCGAATGGGCTCATAAAGCAACTCATTTTTCCTCCCACTGAAACTCAGGAATGTCCTGTGAGGCCTTTTGCTGAGACAGGCAAATGATTTGCTTTTCAAAAAACTGTAAATCAGGACCTCCGAGTGACTGTCGCCCGAGCCTGGCTGATGGTGTACAGAGCTTCTCGGGGGCCTGGTGCTCCTTGTGGTGGCAAGAGGTGGCTCTGGAGAGCCGACATCCCGACCCAGAAAGGGAGTCGGGAAGTTCTCCGGAGGACAGCAAGTACAGCTTGGTTCTCCTTCTGACCTCCTCAAAAAGTCCCCCGTGTCCTGGGTCTACTGGGAGCTCCTGCATGCTGGCCTCCCTGCCCCCCTCCCCAGCTAAACCGCTTGACTTGATTGCTTAAATGTGGGGAACAGCTGAAGGTGGCATTTGGAGAGTTGACTGCTAACATACGTATGGGTGTGTACACCAGTTCGAAAACTGCCCCTTTGGTCTGGAAGGACATGGGAGTGGATTGAATGGTGGCCCCTCAAAAGCTATGCCCTGGCTCACCTCCCGGAACCTGAGATACGACCTTATTTGGAACAAGTGTCTTTGCGCATGTGATCGAGTGAAGGATCTTGAGCTGAGATTCTCCTAGATTACCCAGTGGGCCCTGAACCCGATGACAAACATCTTTATAAGAGGGAGGGAAGGGGAAGGCCCCGCGAAGAGGCAGAGATCAGAGTGACAGCCACAGCCAGGGAGCTCCCGGAGAAACCACAGCAGCAGGAAGACACAAGGGATGGATTCTCCCCTAGCATGTGGTTTGGATAGAGGGGCCCTCCAAAAGTTCCTGGGTTCATGCAGGAGGTGAGGTGATTAGATGGTGAGTCCTGCAGCCCACTCAGTCCACCCTAGTTTAATGGCTAACTGGGTGGTGACTGTAGATAGGTAGGGCGTGCATCTTCCCTGAAGTTCCGTCCCTTTGCTCTCTGCTCCCAGCTGCCACAAGCTGAACTGCTTCCCTCCACCACACCCTTCCCCATATTTTTCTGCCTCACTCAGGCCTAGAGCAATTCAGTCAGCTGTTCACCGACTCAATCTCTAAAGCTGTGAGCTCCAAATAAACTTTTTCTCCTCTCCATTGTTATTGTCAGGTATTTTGTTCACAGTGACAAAAGGTTGACCAATATACCTGGAGTCCTCAGAGCCAGGGTGACCCTGCCATCCCCTTAATTTCATATTTCTGACCTCCAAAAAGTTTCTGATTTTTAACCTGTGATGTCTGTGGTCATTTGTCCTAGCAGCCACACGGAACTAGGAGAACACAGGCCTTTGGGCGTAGCTGTGAGAGGGGAACAGTGAGGCCCAACGATTCCTACGCACCCCCACTACCTGTCGCCTGAGACCCTGCACACACGCAGGGCTCACCAGTGATCTCAGCCCCCTGTCAGAGGGAACATCACCACCATATTCTGGGAATCTACCCTAAGGAAATAACTAATAAAAAGGATTTAACTCTAAAACATGTTCATTAAAATTCTGTTTGGGATGGAGGAAATTGGCCTAGCCATGGGGAACAATTAAATCAATTAAGGGGCAGTCATACAAAGGAACCCTATGTAGCCCCTAAAATAACATCACAGAAATGTCCCTATTGATGTGGAAAGACATTACCAATCTATTTGTTTAAAAGTACATTATGGTATGACCTACTTTAAAAAAACACAGAGCATGCTGACCACAGTGCACACCTCTAATCCCAGAGATTTGGGAGGCTGAGGTAGAAGGATTGCAAGTTCAAGACCAGCCTGGGTAATTTAGTGAGAATTTGTCTCAAAAGAAACTTTTAAAAAGTGGTAAAAGGATGTTACTCAGTGATAGAACACTCCTGGGTTCAATCCCCACTACTGAAAAACAAACCAACCCACCCAGGTCTAGAAGAGAATGTCAGCAGTGGTTTTCTTTAAAAGAATGGGTTTTTACTGTTAATCTGTATTTCTATGTTGCCCATAATTAATATATACTTTATAATCATAGTGAAAAGTATTTATGATAATTCTAAGAAAAAGCAAAAACAAAACAAAACCAAGAATAACAAAAAAGTTTTGCTTGGGGGAAAAAAATCCTGAAACTTGTCATCAGCCACACAGTGGAGACGACCATTTCATCCTTTGGAGAACTGATTTAGGGAGACGGGTTGGAGATCCCATCCAACCATCGCTAACACCGGTCAGTAGTATTTCCACTCATCAGGGCCTTCCTGCACCTCTGTGGCCTCAGATAGTTGTTGATTGTCTTCCCAGGGCTTGGCTCCTGGGAAGTCAGAAAGAGACAGTGGGAATAGCATGTCGAAGGCCAGGGATACCGTTGGCCAACTAGGACTTCTCTGCCTGTAACAAGCTGGTGAATCTCCAAGAGACCAAGGAGACCCCTCCCATCCTGTTTGATCACGGGAACATATGATACTGTTTGAGTCGGGAACATATGATACTACTGTTGCTCTGAGAAACAGCGTTTGGGAAATTTGGGAATACTGCTTGACAAAAAACAGTTCAACTGAATTAAGAGCAAAACTCCCCAGATAGGACACGAGGAGGAATGTTTTCAGTTACACATGGGTGAGAAAGGCTGGCTGCTCTGAACCAAACATGAGCAAAAGTGAGCCTAGGCCAAGTGCAAGCCAAAGTGTCCTGCCACATTATGAACACCTGGCGAGTGAAAGCAAGGAGCCTGTTGCTGATTGGATCCTTGTAGCCGGTTGGGCTCTGGGATTTAGAAGAATGTAGACATTTTAGAGCGAGCCCTGAGGAGAGTGACAATCAACAATTATCAAGGCCACAGAGGAGGGGGAGGGCTCCATGAGTGAAAATGTCCACAGGTGTTAGCTGATGGTTTGGACAGGTGGGTTAGAAAACTGGCTCTTTCCTGAAAAGGGGGACCAGTCCTTAGGTCAGCATTCAGGAGGTGTTCCCAGAGTTCCCTGTGCACACTGCTGCTCCCAGGATGGGGACCTCACCCGCTTCTCCTCCTGCTCAAACTCAGCAGAGTAATAAGTACAGATCTCTCCCTCCCTCCCTCTCTTTTTAAGAACCTACAGACATGAGCTGTATTTGCAGCTCAGTGCAGGATTGCAGGCGCTGAGGACAGGAGGGTCTCAGCATGTTCAGGACACTTGGGGCCCTTTGCTGAAAGGAGCAGGACAGGACATCCTGCACTGCTGGGGCACTCCTGGATTTTTGTCACCACATGCTCTCTGTTCCCAGTGTCCTGGCCTCTGATGCATTACTTCTTCCTGTTGTCCTTCCCTCCACTTGCTATCCTTCCTGTGTCTGTACCAGGCCTTTAGAATGAGGGGCTGCCCTGGGGGCTTTGCAAAGGTGCTGCTTCTGTTTTTTATGGCTCTTACTCAATCTTCTCTCCTTCCCCCATGAGTGGCTCCATTTCTGCTCCTGGTGAGCTGGAGCAGCCACGTGGTCCACTCCCCACTGTGGTCTTATCCTCACCTGCTCACCAGTTTCTCTTTTCTCCCAGTAGGCTGGGAACTCTATAGGACAGAGACTGATTTTGTTCTCTATTGTACTTTGGATCCAATAGAGTGGAAGGCCACTCTATTGTGCAGGGGCTTGTTGAGAGCCACAGCCAAAGGAGCCCCAGCAAACTTCCAGCTGCCAGCTGATTGGCTCCTCTTAGTGATGCTCATTGGGCTGTTTCCCCGCCCTTTCAGACTACGGAGCTGCTCATTGGGGGACTCTTTTGGCTCCGCCCATGCAACCCAGCCAATCGGCCTCAAGAGCAGGAGGAGTGGGGGGTTGAGAGGCTCCTGGGAAGCTGGTGCTGGCAGTTGGGCTCTGAGGGAATTCCTGAAGAGCTACTGTGGTATGGCCTGTGTGTTCAAAAAAATTTCGTTTCTGCTTTTTAAAGTGGCTCATGAATTGTGCCCAGCCAGACTGTGGCAGGGGCTCTCTTGATTGGAACTTTCTCCACCTTTGTTTTCTAGATTGAAGAAGGAGATTAAGTGACTTTGGATGCCTTTCAAGGATTGAATTTTTTGGGATGTTGGTAAAATAAAAAGGGTCACAGTAACATTGCTATAGCCTGGATGTTGAATGTCCCCCCACAGGCCCAAGTACTAAAGGTGGGGTTCGTAGGGAGGTAGTGGAAACTTGAGAGGTGGGGCCTGGTCAGAGGTCCTTAGGTCATTGGAGATGTGTCCTTAGAGAGGATTCCTCTGTCTCTTTGATTCCTGGCTCATGATGTAAGCAGTTTTGTTCCTGTCATGCGCTCCTGCCATGATGTGCTGCCTTACCACAGGCCCAAAGCAACAGGGCCAATTGTTTATGGACTGGAATCTCCAAAATTGTGAGCCAAAATAAATAATTTCTCTCTATAGTTGCTCCTCTCAGGTATTTTATTATAGTTATGGGAAACTGGCTAACACAAACAAAACAGGCAAGACTTGGACAATAATATAGCATCACCATTAAACATGTTATCAACTCTGCTTGCTGTTTGACTACCTGGTACCCAGTCTGCACCCTCCCACATTTTGGATACGTGGCTTAAACTTTCTGTACTTCAGTTTCTGCATCTGCAAAATAGGGATGGTGATAGTAATTTCTTCCTTGGAGATCATGTGAATATTACACGAGTAACTGAACCTGACACATAGTAGGTGCTCTATAATATTACCACCAGTAGATGCCATGACCCCAGGGCTGCCTCTCTAACTGGAGGCCTATATGGCAGGGTCACAGGAAGTTAAAGAAACCACATATGGACAAGGTTATCAGGAGCCTCTCAGGCATTGTGTGTAGGCTGATCTGGTCTCTGGGATTTGGGTTACTGTAGAGAAACATCTGGAACACTCAGATCAGCTGGAGACAGCTTTAGATTTGGACAATAGCCACTCTCAAGTTTTGTCCCAACCAGAGTAATCTTGGCCCTCAACTTAGGCCAAAATAAAATGAAATACAGTAGGAGGAGCTTGTATGGGGGTGAGGAGCAATGCAGTGAATATCCTGTCTTTTCATGTAGAGTTTTTCAAAAATTAGATAAGATTTCATTTTAAATTTTTCTGAGGCACTCTGATGTGCCATGCAGATCACTGCCAATCAGTTGTTATTGGTGGATTACTAATGCTTTGTACACATTTTTTTCTTTCATGCAGACAAGAGTGATTTTTCAAAAAATATTTATTTATTTTTATGGTACTGGAGCTTGAACCCAAGGGTGCTCTTCCACGGAGCTACATTCCCAGTCTCTTCTATTTTATTTTTTATATTTTGAGACAGGGTCTTGCTAAGTTTCCTAGGCTGGCCTTGAACTTGTGATCCTCATGCCTCAGCCTCAGAGTAGCTGGGATTGTAGGCCTGTGCCACCATGCCTGGCAGCAAGAGTAATATTGACCCCATTTCACTGATGAGAAAAACAGAGAATACTGTTGATTGAGCTGAATTTATCTTTATTCTTTGGGTTTAACTAAACTGAAATCTCTCCTACTAGGGAGGACTTTCCAGTTGAGGCAGTGCATTCAGCAAGTGGAAGCTCGCGATGAGAGGCTGAGGAAAGACCCTGAGCATTTCTGGAGTGGCTTAGGGACTTTATGTCCTTTTGTGTGTGTGTGTGGTGCTGGGGATTGATCAGGGGTGCTTTACTGCTGAGCCACATCTCCAGTCCCCCACTTTTTTTTTTTTTTCTTTCCAGCCCTTTTTAAAAATTTATTCTGAGACAGGATCCAGCTAAATTGCTGACCCATAGTAGGTGCTCTATAATATTACTACCAGTAGATGCCATGACCCCAGAGCTTCCTCTCTAGAATTAAGGGAACTTGCCATCCTCCTGTCTCAGCCTCCCAAGCTGCTGGGATTACAGGTGTGCACCACCATTCCCCACCATTTTTCTCATCTTTAAAATGAGGCTAACCAGCCAGGCACATGGTGCACACCTATAATCCCAGCATCTTGGGAGGCTGAGACAGGAGGATGGCAAGTTCAAAGTTAGCCTCAGCAACTGCAAGGCACTAAATAACTCAGTGAGATCCTGTCTCTAAATTAAATACGAAATAGGGCTGGGGATGTGGCCCGATGGTTGAGTACCCCTGAATTCAATCTCTGGTACAGAAAAAAAAAAAATGAGGCTAACCAGAAGTCATGGTACACACCTGTAACCCTAGAAACTCAGGAGACTAAGGTAAGAGAGTTGCAAATTCAAGGTCAGCCTGGACAATTTAGTGAGCTCCTCAGCAACTGAGTGAGATCCTGTCTCAAAATAAAAAATAAATAAGGACTAAGGAGGTAACTCATTGATAAAGCACCCCTGTATTCAATTCCCAGTGCCAAAAAGCCGGGGGGGGGGGTAATAATAGAGTTGTGCCAAAGTTTCAATAAAACTATGTATGTAAAATGCTATAAAAATTGGTGTGCCATAATAAATTGTGTTGCATTTCATGTTGAATTAAGGAAACTTTATAAAAACTTTTTAAGTCAAGTTGGTGACTTGGGGGTAGAAGTTCCATCTGCCACTAAAAGGCTGACCCAGTGCATTTTTCTTGCCTGTGGCATTTTCTGCCTCTGTCACACACACGTGGTGTCTGTGATGTCCAAGGCAAAAAGGCCAGGTGGCTTTGTGGTGGGGTAGGGATGAGGAAGAGGAGGTACCATGTTTCTCTGGATTTTGACCAATCAACTAGAAACTTCAAAAAACACACTCTGAACTGCTCTCAAACCCTCATTAGCAAGCACTTTTAGCAGCATATTGCAGGAATAATTTCATAAAAAGAAAAACATCAATGCAAATGACAGAATGTCAACAATACATACAAATGTGATACCAGATCTTCGGTATCAATGCTGAAACAATATTCTGGTGCCATTCTTACATCCTCTTTTCAAAATCCTTACCTCTCTGCTGTGGGTCCAGGCTGTCTTCTGATTCCCACCCAACCTGACCCATTCTTTCTCTCTCTCAATATTGGGATTGAACCCAGGGCCACTGAACCACAGAGCCACATCCCCAAGCCCCTTTTAAATTTTTTATTTTGAGACAGGGTCTCCCAAAATTGCTGAGTCTGGCTTTGAACTTGCAATCCTCCTGTTTCAGCCTCCCCTGTTTCTGGAATTACAAGTGTAATCTCTGTGTCAGAATTATCTTTATTTTTAACCATCAACATCTATTGCTGATTTCTCCCAAACAGGCCACCCTGGGCCAGGGGCCTGTGTCTCCTAGACAAACATGGCCTGGCCTGGGGGGGGGGTGCGGAACTGGGGTGGCTGCCTTAATATGTTCCAGTGGCCCTGGGGTCTTCAGGCTTTCTCCAGGGCTTCCCAGGTCCGGATGTCCTTCTGGAGTCTGGGTTGTGTCCGACTCAGAAGCTGCCTTTGGGGAGCAGCAGTGCTCTGGGGACACAGGGAGAGGCCATGTGCTTCCTCAGCCCTGCTAAGTCCAACATCATCAGCATGTCACTGGAGGGAAACTGAGGCAAGAAGGTGGAACCCAAAGGGACAAGGGACAGTCTGGGAGTGAGGTGGGCAGGCTCTGAGATGGAAGGGAACAAGAGGGAGGCTTCCGGGTTTTTCTCCCTCCCTCCTGGCTTCTGGAAGGGTGAGCAGGAGAGGAGAGGGCTTCGGTCTGCCTGAGCAGCTCCATCTGCTCCATCTGAGGGGCTGCCATGCCTGGACTGTCCTACAGGCTCTGACCCTTGGCCCCTCCTCTGGAGGGGATGGAGACAAGATGCCGGAAGGCTTCTCCCTGTTGGGCCTTCACTGAGCCTTCTTGGTCACCCTCTGGTTCTTCAGCATAATATAGGTGATGAATAATCCCACAGACAGGAACAGCAAGAGGCCTGTGGCCGGGGGATGGCAACACGTACGCTTGAGGGAGTAAGATCTTGAGGATGACATGCTCATTGTCGATGAATGACAAGAGGATCACCCAGGCGGTATAGTAGGTGAAGATGATCAGGCTAACAGCAACAAGGCTGAGTCCCACCACCTGGTTTGTCCCTGTGGTTTGGAGAAAAGGGAGGGCTCAGAAGACAAGTGACTATCCATTTAAGTGCACTAATGGAAGGGGCATTGCGGCCAATTCACGCTCTAAACTTCTCATTCACTCAACAGCTGTACGGAGTGGTGGATTCTGCATCATCTCCAGGCGCTCCTGCTGGGCTTCAGCATTTCCACCTGTACACAGGCAGGAGAGAGCAATCTGGCTCCAAGTACCCAAGCCCCAGCTCCACAGCACCCCCAGCTCTACCCTCAGATGCCTTCAATGCCACAGGCATGAGGCCTCAGACTCACCATTACTGTGTCAGATCTATCTATCTATCTATCTATCTATCAATCATCTATCTATCTACCTAATCTTTTCAGTGCTGCAGATTGAACCTAGGGGCATTTTACTACAGAGTTACATCCCCAGCCCTATCTATTTCATTTTGAGACAGAGTCATGCTAAATTGCTGAGGCTGGCCTCAAACTTTTGATCCTAATGCACAAGTTTTGATCACAAGTTCAAGACCAGGCTCAGAAACTTAGTGTGACCTATCTAAAAAAAAAAAAAAGAAAGAAAAAAAAAAAGAAAGAAAAGAAGGACTGGGGATAAAGTGCCCTGGGTTCAAGTTCAATGCTCAGTCTCCCCCCTGGTACATTTAATGCAATTCTCTTTCTTCTGTATTGTATTGCAAAAAGCTATGCAGTCAGGAGAAGGAGGAGGAGGAAAATAAGAAGAAAAAAAGAAGGAGAAGAAAGAAGAGAAGGGGAAGGAGAGGGGGAGGGGAGAGGGAGAAGGAGGAGATTCTCTGATGCTTGTTGTGGCCTGGATGTGGTCTGCTTGTGAAGGGTTTATGTGTTAGAAGCTTGATCCTCAGTGTGGTTTCTTGAAGTGGAAAACTTAAGAGGTGGAGTCTAACAAGGGGTTATTGGAGGCACTGCCCTTGGAAGGGATCAATGCAGTTCTTAGGGAAATGAATTACTGTGAAGATGAGTTGTCATAAAGGAGCAAGCTCCTGTTTTGTCATGTGGTCTGTGGCTCCCACCATGATGCTGTCTGATGTGATGTGACATAGCCAGGCGGGCCCTTGCAAGAGTTAGTGCCGTGCTCTTTGGACTTTCAGCCTTCCAAACAGTGAGCTAAGTAAATTTTTTTCTTTGTAAATATGCCCTCATATATTTTGTTATAAAAACATAAAACCAACTAATACGGTACTCTTTGCAATAATTTTCAAGATAATGATATTAGGTTAAAAAGCAAAATACAAAATGATCTTAATGTGCCACTGAAATAAATCACAAAAAATGGTGACATTGGGTGTTTTTAGGAAGAGAAACCTGATGTGGAACCAGTGTGGAGGGTGACTGTGTATTAGTTTCCCAGAGTTGCTATAACAAAGTACAAAAAACTGGGTGACTGAGGGCAACAGAAACATATTCTCACTCAGTTCTGTAGATTAGTCTGAAATCAAGGTGTTGGTAGAGCCACGCTCTCTGTGTCCTAGGGGAGAACCTTCTTTGCCTCTTCCTAGCCATTCTTTTTTAAAAATTAATTTATTTACTTATTCTAATTTGCTATAGATGATAGCAGAATGCATTTCAATTCATAGTACACATATAGAACACATTTTTTCATGTCCCTGGTTGTACACAAAGTATATTCACACCATTTGTGTCTTCATACATGTACTTAGGTATAATGATGTCCATCTCATTTCAGTGTCTTTCCTACTCCCCATGCCCCCTCCCTGATCCTCCCTCCCCTTTACCTTATCTAAAATTCCTTCATTCCTTCCATGCTCCCCCGCTCCCATCCCCATTATGGACCAGCATCCACATATCAGACAAAATATTTGGCTTTTAATTTTTGGGGAAAGGCTTACTTCACTTGGCATGATATTCTCCAACTCCATCCATTTATTTGCAAATGCCATGATTTTATTCTCTTTTAATGCTGAGTAATATTCCATTGTGTATATATACCACAGTTTCTTTATCCATTCATCTACTGAAGGGCATCTAGGTTGGTTCCACAACTTAGCTATTGTGAATTGTGCTGCTATAAATATTGATGTTAGCTAGCCATTCTTAGTGCTCCTTGGTTTGTAGCTGTATTGCTCCAATCTTTGTCTTCGTTGTCTCATAACATTCTCCCTGTGTGTCTGTATTCAGATTTCTTCCTTACCATAAGGACACCAGTCACATTGGATTTAGACCCCGTTCTAGTCCAGTATGACCTCATCTTAACCTGATCTCTGCAAAGGACCAATCTCCAAGCCAGGCACTGTGGCATAGGCCTATAATCCCAGTTTCTTGGGAGGTTGAGGCAGGAGGATCTTAAGTTTAAGGTTAGCCTTGGCAACTTAAGGAGACCTTCAGCAACTTAGCACTATCTTGTGAATTCAATCCCCAGAACAACAACAAAAAAATTTTAAAAGACCAATTTCCAAATTGGTAACATATACAAGTTCCTGGGAGACATGAATTTTGGTGGCACACTTATTTAACCATGTTCAGCAACTTTTGGCTGCAGGCTCTTTCGTGTGCGTGCGTGTTTGTGTGGTGTATTGCTTGGGATGCAACTCAGGGCCCTGTACATGCTAGTTAAGTGCTCTAGTGTACATGCTAGTTAAGCCATCTCTGCAGCCCAGTCTTTTGTGTCTTCTGAATTTTGCATATTAAGTGGATTACTAGGCACTCACTGCCCATTTGATGGCTATAATATACTTTGGCCTCATTTAATTGCATAAAAACAAAAAAGTGTTGTGCCCCAACACTACCTCCTTTTCCCTTTGAGCCATGATTGCAGTAATTCCCGAGGCTCTAAGTCCCCTACAAGCAGAAGCCATCTCTGGTTTTGCTCTAGTACAACCCCAGTGCCTAGTGCATAGTGCCTTGGTCTCAACAAATATTTATTTAAAGAACGGATTCATTGGGACTGGAGTAGTGGCTCAGTGGTACAGCATTTGCCTAGCATATGTGAGGCCCTGGGTTCAATCCTTAGCACCACATAAAAATAAATAAATAACTAAAAGATCCATTGACTATATATATACACACACAGATGTATATAAAATATATTTAAAAATGGATTCATGGATAAGAAGGGATGAATATTTTGTTTGGATTCAAATACCTTGTTGGAAATAATTTTGAGCACTGGCATCTTTAAGTATGAAGAACAAACGGCAAATAGAAAAGATGATAACTTGCATGTAAGTATCCTGTGGTTACTTGTAAAGCTCTTTTACGTATGTGTTAATGTGATCCTCACACACCCTTGAGAGGAAAGCTGAGACCCAAGGAAATCAAGGTTCTCGCTCAAGTTCACAGGACTAGTAATTGGTCTGTTAGAAGCCAAGTCTCTTTGCTACTGTTGGGCTTTGGGGCTTTTTCTGCTTTCAACAAACAGGATTTGATGAAACACAGTCCTGCCTCAACAACGTAACCAAACCTACTGTGATAGAAATCTCAGTAAAGAAAAAGGCATCATATTTCTTTTTCAAAATAAAAAAAAGATGCACTTAATAATAAGAGGTTAAAATTCCAATTTAATGTAGAAAAGTCACACACACAACAGCTTTTTCCCTAGACTAGAACCTAAAATTAGAATATTTAACTATTAAATATTTTGGTATGTGCTACATTTGCTTAAAACATTTGGCCCTGAGATGCATGAAGTGCATTTTTTTTCTAATTATTATTATTCAGTAGATTTTGAATGTTTTTATTTTCCTATTTCTTACTTAGGATATAGTCTCATCATAACGAACATTTTCCATTAAATTCTGAATACAAGTCAACTTTTCAAGTGCTCTTTATCAGGAGTTGACAAACTCTCCTGAAGCCTGTTTTTTTTTTTTTTTTTTTGGATACTGAGGATTAAACCTAGGGGTGCGTAGGGCCTTGCTACATTGCTGAGGCTGGCTTTGAACTTGTCATTTCTGTCTCAACCTCCCAAGTCACTGGGATTACAGGTGTGCACCATGGTGCCTGGCTCTGAAACCTAATTTTTTTTTTTGAAGTTCAAGAGTTAAGAATAATTATTACATTTATAAGACTTGTGGTAGACTTCAAAGGCATGTGCATATCTTTCTATCATCTGTCACTTATCTATCCATCATCTGTCATCTATCTATCTATCCTTGTACTCATCTATCTATCTATATCTTCGGGACAGAAATCCTAGCACTTATCAATATATTCATGTATTTCCTCTCATTTCTCAAAGGATTTTATGGAAGCAGATGACCCTCAATGACTCCATAGACTTCTGCATCATATGCTCCTTCTTCCGTTGTGAGAGTGCAGCACCCGTGGCTTCTGAGTTGCTGGCAGGATCATGGCGCCTCACTGATGTGTTCATGCATGGCCAGAGACAGGATGAGGGGCACAGAGGGCGAAAGCTGGACCAGAAGAGCACCCTCAGCTAAGAAAGGTGGTTTACAATTTATTGAGAACTTCACATTTCATGAGTGTGTTTTAGTTCCCTTTGTCAGTGTTCCAAGTAGTCCTTTGCTGGTCTGTATGATGTTAGCTACAGAAATATCAAAACAAAATAGCAGTCCAAGTAGAAGCTTAGCAGTGATTGGTCAGGCCAAACTTTGTTCTCTGGTGTCGTGTGGAAACAGATGTTCTTGCTTGTTCCTAGAGGAGATGCAGAGGCAGGCCTGGGGTGGGGTGTGCTGGGAAGCAGTCAGCAAAGAAAAATCCAAAACCAAAACTAAAAGAAGAGATTGAGTTCTAATGGCTATTGAGATTTGAAAGTGGCCTTGTGATCTTCCTGCCTCAGCCTCCCGAGCCTCTGAGATTCCAGATGTGGACTGCTGTACCTGGCTACATGTTCCCTTTTTATAAGGAAGCCAGTCCTATTGGATAGGTGCTCACCCTAACTATCTCTTCTTGTTTACTCTGCAGAACACCCTACTTCCAAATAAAGCACTGGTGGTTTGTACTTCAACATGTAAATTTTCTGTGTGAGAAGAACACAAGTCAGCATGTAACAGAGAGGGACAGAGGGGACATAAAGAGATGGTTAATAATCTGAAATGGTCACTGGAGGAGATGAGAGAGAGTTCACCACAAGCAAGTGGAAAATCAGCTAAACAGTATGAGCATCCAGCTGAGGTTTGAAGTAAAATAATAATAAAATAGCTAAAATTTATTGAGCTTCTACTATTTACCAACCATTATGTGGCATGGTTTTTGGCATAATCTTATTTAATTCTTCCAAAAATCTTATAAGCACTATTGCTTTCCCTGTTTTACAGGAGGGGAAGGAAGTGATACCCAGGTGAGTAATTTTTCCAGCTGTGTTTATCAGCCTCCACGTAGGAGCAAAGACCCATGGATGGCAGGAAGGAGTCACAGTGCAGGTCTGCCACTTGAGATACATGGAGAGGGCCTGAGATAAGAAGATTAAAGGTTTATTCATTGTCTCAGCAAGATGTTAGTCCATGGAAAATTGGGTCAGGACTGGGGGTACAATCCAGTGGTACAGCAGTTGCCCAGCATGAATCAGGTACTGGATTCAACCCCCAGCTCTGGAGAAAGAGAAAATAAAAAGAAAAAACAAAAAAGTTCAGGGGACTACTCATAAGATCCAAAGTGGTGCTGTGCACAGAACTGCCATCTTGGAAATGTTCCATATTTCCCGCTATCTAGGCAGTAGCCCCTACCCACACGTGGCCATCCTGTGCTTGGGGACTGAGTTTTACATTTAAATTTAAATACCCACCTGTTGCCTGAGCCCACTTACTGTCCAGCATATCCCAGATCTACAGCGGGCTGGAAACCAATACTAGTGACCTGGCTGCACTCGGACCCTTAGAAACCACGTGACAATTGGGACTGGATTAGGTGGGCCCGAATTCCACAGTCCCAGGGTCCTTCTGGGAAGAGAAGACTGAGCTGGGAGTGCCTGGGTCACAGAGGCCGGGACACACAGGACTCTCTCCTACAGGGCTCGGAGGAAGCAAGGTCCCGCCAGCTCCTTTCTCTCTGACTTGGAGCCCCCAGGACCGTGACAGAGAACACAGCTGTTGTCTGAAGGCACCCAGTGTGGGGCGCTCTCCTCCAGCAGCCCTTAGAAAACAAGCACTTTCATTTGGGCGAAAATAAAAGTCTCTGGTTGTGCTCTTCTTCCGACTTCCGGAGCTCTCCTCCCCGCTTTCTGTGAGCCTCTCTCCACTTCCTGTGAGCCTCTCTCCGCTTCCTGTGAGCCTCTCTCCGCTTCCTGTAAGCCTCTCTCCACTTCCTGTGTGCCTCTCTCCACTTCCTGTGAGCCTCTCTCCGCTTCCTGTAAGCCTCTCTCCACTTCCTGTGTGCCTCTCTCCACTTCCTGTGTCCTCCTCCAACAACCCCCTCCCACCCCAACTTGTCTGCACCCACATCCAACCTTACCGCTTCTCTCCAGCCTCGGAGACTTGGAGGAGGAGGAGGCGTTTCACCCCTTGTTCAGTGTCAACCTTCCACTACCTTCTCAAGAGGCCCTTCCACCCCTCAGTCTCTCTCCCTGGCTTACCCCTGCATCCCAAGTGCTCTCCCCTCCTGGTCCCTCAACTGTTCCCTGGTCCCAGTCAGACCTCTGACTCCGCCAACCAGCTTCCGCCAACCAGCTCCGCTGAGGTCATCAGTCAACATCAAGTGACACTTTTTGCCCTTCTCCTCCTTGAGCTCCTCAGGACTCTGGCCTCTGTGAACTGGTTCCTCCTGATTGAACCTGCCCTCTCCTGGCCTCTGGAGACCCTGCCGGCTTTTCTTGGTTTCCTTTGCTCATCTGTCTTACCTCTAATCCATGCTTCCACGCTGCTGTTTCCCAGGGGTTCTGTTCTTTCTGGTCTACAACCTTGTGGGTAATCTCATTCACACCCTTAGATTGAATCCAGGGGCACCTTACCATGGAGCCACATCCCCAGCCCTTTCTAGTTTTTATTTTGAGACAGGGTATCACTGAGTTGCTTAGGGCCTCACTAAGATGCTGAGGCTGGCCTCAAACATGATCCTCCTGCCTCAGCCTCCCTAGTCACTGGAGTTACAGCTGTGCGCCACTGTGCATAGTTTTAAAGCTCCCCATATGGAGAAAGGACGGTTCGAGATGTGGAGGCTGGATGAAGGGGCCCTTCCTTGAAACTTCGCAAATATTTGCCAATACCTTTCCATTACCTTTAAGTTTCTTTAAATGGAGCCTTTTGTTGCCTGTAGCTAAGAGTCTCATTTGGTAAGGCAACCTCCACTTCTAATGCTGTGTCATAGCTGTACCTCAGAACCGGCTCTCTGCCTGTCCCAATCACACTTCTCTACTCCCGAAAGGGAGAAGGTTTTTCTTTCTTTTCCTTTTTTCTTTCTGGTGCTGGGGGTTGAACCCAGGGTCCCAAGCATGCAATGCGCATGCTCTACCCCTGGGTTACACCCCCTTCACGAGGAGTGTTTATAAAGCTTCTCCTCTCCCACCTCCCAAACAAGTTGTATTACCTTCTGCCTGTAGGGGAGCTTTTCTCCGAAGTCAGTCATTCTCTGTAGAGTAAGGCCGATTTGATTTTTAGTCCCCGAAACAGGTGGAAAGGTGAGAAAACCCAAAATGTAAATTTGGGGAGTGCTCCCGGGGAGGGTGCTGCAAGGAATTATCCACAAGTTAGTGGTTTAAAGTGACAGAAATGTATTCTCTTAGGGCTCTGGAGGCCAGAGTCTGAAATGGAGCTGGCAGCAGGTCAATCCCTCTGAAGGCTCTAGTGGAGAACCCCTCCATCCCTTCCTCTTCTGGGAGCGCCAGGCATTCCTTGGTTTGTGTCAGCACCACCCCAGTCTCCGCCACTCTTTGTGGACTTCGCCTCTGTCCCCAAGTCTTCTCCCCCGTTGTCTCACAGTTCTGAGTATTTCAGAAAACATGTGCTAATGGAAGAATGCTCGAAGCTGGATTTAGGTCGCACCTCATCAATCCAGGATGTTTTCAAGTTGGGATCCTTAATTATATCTGGAAAGCCCTTTTTTTTTCTTTCTTAATTTTTTTTTTTTGTTGGGTTTCAGGGTGGATATTAGAGATTTAACCCAGGGCCATTTACCACTGAGCCATGTCCCCAACCTCCCCCTCCCCTCCTCCCCCACTGGGGATTGAACTCAGGGGTATTCGACCACCACCCAAGCCACATTCCCAGCCCTCTTTTGCATTTTATTTAGAGACAAGGTCTCACTGAGTTGCTTAGCGCCTCACCATTCCTGAGGCTGCCATCCTCCTGTCTCAGCCTCCCAAGCCGCTGGCTCCCCAACCCTTTTTTTTTTTTTTGTTTTAAGACAAGGTCTTATTAAGTTGCTCAGGGTCTTGTCAAGTTGCTGAGGCTGGCTTTGATCTTGCGATTTTCCTGCCTCAGCTTCCCAGTCTCTGGGATTGCAGGCATGTGCCATGGAACCTGGCCAAGACCATTTTTCCAAAAATGGTCACCTTCACAGGTTCTGGGTGGACATCTCTTTGGGGGGGCACTCTTCAGCCCACAACAGATACTCTACTACACAAATGTCCTCCAGGAACCCTCTACCAGGATCCCGGATCACTCCCCTTATCATTTCTTGGCTGGCTTATTCTAAATCATGCCCTTTTGCCCCACCTGCTGTTCTCTAGTCTGTCCCTTGGGCCACACTGCGATGCTCTTTCTGCAACGTGAGAGGGATCACCTCACAGCCCTGCTTAAAAAGCATGCTCCTGAAAAGCAAGACCACAGTTCTCTGAGTATTTCAGAAAATATGTGGTAATGGAAACATTTCCCAGCTTTCAAATGACAGAGAATCAGCTCCAATTTGTAGATTAGAGCAATTTAAATGCATTCATCTGGGCCACGTCTGTGCATAACCTCCCATTCTGACGCCTGAATTAATGAATTAATATCAGGGCTCCAGGTTCTATCCAGCTGCTTTATCTAATTGGATGCGAATTAAGTATGCATACTTAGTAAAGTGAATTTGGATGCTCTACAGTTCCTCAGAGGAAATAAACTTCCAAATGGCCAACCCGTTCCCTTCGACCCTAGCGTTGATGATTTTCTTAAATTTCCCACACTTCATCACAGATTGAGAATGCAGAACTCCCACCATTCGTGGACTAGCACCAGGGCAAGAGATGGTTAGTCCAGGCCCAAACTCAATTCACTTGAGACCGTGCAGACCTGCTTTACTTCTGCAAATGCACAAAATGAAATTGAAATGAATAATATTCTGTAAAGCTATCTGATTGGTCCTTATAAAATACTAATCCTCAAGGATGCACTAGACATCACTGTTGGACTACTTAGATTTCCAAAATCACTAAACAGATGACCAAAGTTTCTAATGGTGATTCATGAGCCATCACCATTGGGAAGCAAATTGTGTTTTAAAGAATCTAATTGTATCCCTGGAGCTTAAGACAATAAAGGATTAAGTCATGAACCAGAAAGTCTCAAAGTTATCACCAAGTTGAGTCTTTCTTTTTGGGTCTGTCCAAGCCAATGTGGCCAGATTCCTGGCAGGACCATGCCCAGGACTGGGCTCTTTATCATGTACCACTACAGCTCAGCATTTGCCTTGAAATCTCCTGAGATAGCAAATGACAGAAATTGTACTCAATCTGGAATAATGTAAAGGAGTGTTTCTCTTGGCTCAGTAATTGAGAAGCTTAGGGAATGGTTTGGCTTTAGTCCTGATTGAAACCAGGGGCTTAAACAAATATTGTCAGGACACGGCTGCTTCTCCACCTCTCCCTCTCCTCTCTTTTCTCATGGTGCCTCTCGCCAAGTGGTACCTGGCAGGTTGCAGGCTTACTTCCTAGCAACTCAGCAACCTCAGTGGAAAAACTAGTACTAGCATCCCTTGGCACTCATAGGGATTGGCTGCAAGAGGCCCTCACCAGGATGCCAAAATCTGCAGAAGCTCAAATTCCTTATATAAAAAGTGTAGCATTTGCTTGTAACCCATGCACATCTCCTGTGTGGTTTTAGTCGTTTGTTTTTTACTGGGGATTGTACTCAGGAGTACTTTCTCATTGAGCCACATCCCTAACCCTTTTTAGTTTTTTTAATGAGATGGGGTCTCACTAAGTTGCTGAGTCTGCCCTCTATCTTGCCGTCCTCGTGCCTCAGCCTCTTCAATCAGTGAGATTGCAGGTGTGTACCACCCTGTCTGGCTAGTTTTGGATCTAGACTGTCCCCAAAGCCATGTGTTGAAGGCATGGTCCTTATCCTGTGGTGCTACTGGGAAGAAGTAGAATCTTTAAGAGGCGGGGCCTAGAGGGAATGAATTAGGTCACTGGGGTGGACCCTCAAAGGGTATTTTGAGAACATGGCTCCTTCTCTCCTTTTTCTTTGCTTCCTGGCGGCCAAGAGGCGAGTAGCTTGTTCTACCACAGGCTCCCTGCCATGAGATGCTTTCTTGCCACATGTCTAAAAGCAATGGATTTGCCCAACCATGGACTGAAACCTTCAAACTGTGAGCCAAAATAAACCTTTCTTACTTATCAGTTGATTATCTCAAGTATCTTGTTACAGTATCAGAAAGCTAACACACCCTTCACCAGCATTTCCTATGATATACATTCCTAATCTCTTATTAAATTAAGAAAAATAGCCTCTCCCCCACCCCAAGAATAATTAATTACATTATTTTGTCTCAGTAAAAATATTAGCAAGAAGAATTTCAATGTATTTTATAATTTTATATATTTTTAAACTTTATATAGTAAATATATACACTTTTTATTTTGTACCAGGAGTGCTTTACAACTAAGCTAAATCCCCAGTTATTTTTATATTTTATTCTGACACAGGGTCTTACTAAGTTGCTTAGGGCCTCACGAAGTTGCTGAGGCTGGCATTGAACTTGCAGTTTCTTGCTCAAGAATGGACAGATGTGATTTCCTAAAGGAAAATGATGGTGTGGTTTCTAGAAAAGAAAAGGATTGTATCCTGGGCAGGCAAAAGCAATACATCTACCCCAGCCAGAACGTGAATGGGCAGAATGCAGAAAATGTAACGAGAGCTCTGTCAACATTTTTATTGTCTAGTGGCTCAAAGGGAAGGAATTCATTGGTGTAAGTTCATATATGTATCTACATTTGTGTGTGTGCCTGTTTTTTTTTTCTCCTAAAAGAATCAGATAGGAGCAATCAGGTTTTGCGAGTCCTGATTCCACAGAGACATTAATCACATATCACGTGAACTCTAATCATCACGCTATAATCTGCCCTAAAGTTCAGAGCCTGACAATCTACAGTTTGCTTTGTACCAAAAAACCACAGCCCTGAACTTCATCAGATGTGGCCACTATGAGGTTCTGAGAAAGCCACGGGTGGTTTTCAGGCCTATTTATGATGAAAACTGAAGCCACGAGGGCTGATTGGCATCTCCTGCACATTAGCTCTAGTGTGACTGTCATCACACCATGATGGACAGCCTTTTTGAAGGACCCACAACTCCCTTCCCACCTCCCTCTTAGACCTGACCTGTAAGCACTGCCCCCGCTCCACCCCCCACTCTGCAGTCTGTGACAGTTGGCAAGGCCAGCGCTTGCCACTCCTAGATTTGCTTTTTCTGCACTAGGAAGAAGCCGCCACTGACCACTGGTTTATCAAGTACAATGTGTCTCTTTTGAAAGCCTAGCCATGCGTTCTGGGGACTACATACTTGAGCTAAAACAACTATCCCCTCTTACAATCCCCACAGTAGGAAGGCCACCTCCACAAGGTCTGTTCATTAACACAATCCTGTCTTCATAGGCTTCCTGGACAAATTTAAGACAGGATACTTGGTGCTTCCCCTGACCCCCAAGTGCTGGGGATGGAACCCAGGGCTTTACACATGCTAAGCAAATGCTCTCCTGCTGAGCTACATCCCCACCCTTAAGATACGATATTTGAATGAAATCTACTCATATATCCATCTGATTCTCCATTGACTGATTGAATCCCTTTCAGACCTTTTCTTGAAGATGGCCAATCTGGCCTGCTTAGACCCCTCCATGGAGAGGACAGCTGCTATCCAGAGCCCCTTTTCCTCTCAACAGCTTCATCAGGAGAAGGCTCTCTCCCACCCTGAGCGACACTTGCTTCTCACCAACTCCCATCTCGCGTCCTAAGGCAGCCATGCAAGTTTGGCGGAATCTTCTTACCTCCTTTGAGTTGTAAATCAGGGTTTTCACTTCCAAAGATTTCTTGGGTATCCCTTTATGGATCCAGGCTCATCATCTTGTTTCAGGTCAGTAACAAGGCAGGCTCCCGGAATGTGACTCTGGCTTTGGTATGAACCAAACTCGTGGATTCACCTGACAAAGTCTAGACTCCAGAGTTTGTTAGAAGAAGGAGGAGGAGGAGGAGGAGGAGGAGGAAAAGCCATGATAGAAAGAATTTCAGGCCTGTAAAATGTGCCAAGGAGTGTTTATACAACAAGATTAAAATTTAAATAAAGAAATCCAAGAGCAAACTAAACTACAAGTCACAGTTCTAAGTGCGACCTCAGATAGACAGGTGAAAGGACAGGTTCCACTTGATTTGACGGTGCACACAGTTACTTGAGGTTCCCAAGCAGATGGCCATCCCTGCAGGATGTGGCCTTCAGGGACGTCTAAGTACCACGCTCATCCTGAGAAACTCAAGTTCGACGGCACGAGTGACTGCCGCAGCTCAGGCAGTGCCCTCATTTCAATGGCCAGGAGTCCTGCCATGACTGTGACCTCATTCAGGTCCAACTTACAGCTGCTTCATTGTGACCCTCTTGGCTCGGGCCACTACCCCAAAGCTATTTCCCATTCCACGAGACAGCAAGCTCATCTGCGAGTTTTTATCACATTCTTAGAGACATCTGTGATATGCCCTCCCCTCTTCCACGAAAATCTCAAACTTCTGAAGCAAAGTGCGAACGCAGTCAAGTTTTCCAGAGAACCAGGGACCTAATTTGCCCAGTGACTTTGGCTTATAGTGAGGGTTAAATAAAGTTGGAAAAGGAGGACAGAGGGACCATGGTAATATATTCAAATGATTCATTAAAAACAAATACAAGAAGAAGCTTATGTAGGAAGAACATTATGCAGTTTATAAGCAAAATCCATGCTTTATAAAATGTCACAGCCCTGTGTTAAGTAAATGTTAATTTTAAGGCAAATTGCTTTATAAGGTATGTCTATGATTATAAAAATAAAATGGGTACTTTAAAACCTATAATCTAATATTAGATGCTACAACTCTTTGGGTCCCGGCTGTTTTTATAATTAGCCAGGAACAAAAATGGGCAGATGGTATAGGCTGGCAGCCCAGAGATGCAGACAAATGCCACCGTCCAGACTCCAGACATTTCTTACCTGGACCACTTTAATTAGCTCCCAATTGGTCTCCCTGCCTCGTGGCTCTCTCTAATCTACCCTCTCCAGGGCCACAGGGCAATCTTTGTTGAAAATACTTCTGTGGCTCCCTAGTGCCTTGTGAATAATGTCTACAATTTCAATGTCATTCCAGCTCTCTCAACCTGGTCCTAACATACCTTTCTAATTTCACGTCCCCTCATGTCACCAGACACTGAATAATCCCCTCCATTGGAATCCAACTAAGACTCTCGTTTATGAAGTCATTGAACCATGGAGCACACCCCTCTAGAAATCCTCTTTACAGCAGGATTCTGTGAGGGAAGGCTGCCTTTTCCAAAGGGGGCTCTGCCTGTAGAAGTATCCTTCTCCATTACTCTCCTTACAGCATGGATGTTTGTTCCATGGAGCTGTGGCACTGGGTCCCCTCCCTTTGAAGCTACTAAGGCTTGGAATCAGCCTGATCAGCGAGTTTGGTGGAAGCAATGCTGTGTGCCTGTCAGGCAAGGTCAGAACAAGGACGGAACTTCTATCTGGGTCTCTGTCTTGGGATGCTCCTCCTGGATCCCAGCCACCATCTTCGAGGAAATTCAGGGCACATGGAGAAGCTGTATATGGGCATTCCAGCCTCCAAGGCCCCCAGCTGAGAGCCTGTGCCCATGGTCAGACATGTGGGTGAACAGGCCTTCTGATGAGTCCCTCCCACTCTTCAGCTTTCCACTGAAACTCTGGTCACTGCAGAGCAGAGACAAAACTGCTCCCTCTGAGTGTTTCCAAATTTCTGACCCGTAGGAACCATGAGCAATAATAAATGGCTTTAAATCATTAAGGTATAGAGTCATTTATTGAGCTAGAATAACAAACTGATGTGGGCTACTTACCTTGCTTCACTCCCCTCAGGTGACCACTCTTGGTTATCAGTCGATAGAATCCAATGATGCAGATATCTACATACAGGGCTTGTAAATTCAGGACATCCTCGGGAAACAAAGAACATTTGGATCTTTATGATGAACCGAGGGGTATACTTGTTCATGCATGTTGCTCAGTACCTTAGTACCTTAGTACCTTAGTACCTCAGCTATATATATAATGCATATTTCCATGTAATGGGTGACATATGCTGGTGGGTGGAGCTCTGGTCCCATCTTTGGCTCCAGCTTGGTGACTGCTGGTGAGCCGCATTAGTCAACCTGTCGTTGAGGAGAAAGGCGTCCTTGGGCATACCTGGATTTGCATTTGAGCTTCTTCTGTACCATGTCCTAAGCTCTTCTTTTCCCAGGATGTTTGTTGTAGTACTTGAAACTTCTGTTGAAGATTCTTAATACCATTTCTCCTCTGTCTCTATTTCTGCAAAATGATAGCTTATCTTGGCCTCCAGTTCCAAAGTTTTGTCCATTGGTTTGAACAGTGATTTGCTCCATTGAAGATCCGATTCGTTCCTAAGACCTATGTAATAACTTCATATGGATGTTCCAATATTTTTTAAAAATCCAATTCCTAGGTCTCTTTTAACCACTACTTAACCACTGAGTCACATCCTCAACAACCCCTCACCCCTTTTTTAAAAAATTTTGAGACAGGGTCTTGCTAAGTTGCTGAGGGACTTGATAAGTTGCTGAGGGACTTGATAAGTTGCTGAGGCTGGCCTTGAACTTGTGATCCTCCTGCCTCAGCTTCCCAAGTCATTGGGATTACAGACATGTGCCACCATGCCTGGTTCCTAGGTTGATTTTTCAATGGTATTTTTTCCCCAAAGGTACACATCCATGGTTTTTCTGTATCCCATGGGCAGTTAGAGCTCAGCTGTACTCTTGTTGGTCTTGCCGGCTCCTCTGGTTGAGAACACATGGATATGCCCACTCTGATGCCTGCTCCGAGCCTGCATTATTGCCAAGGATTAGGGAGATAGGAAAAGGAACATTTGAAAGTCCATGACCTTCGATGCAGACTTGAGAGCGGATATCTCTTCGGAGTCTGGATGCTCAGGAGAGTGGAGTCTTGGCTGTGTAGGGGGTGGGGACCTGGAGGAAGAAGATCTGAGAGTCATGCCTGTCTTCTCAAACACACTTTAATTATACTGAAATAAGGCTGTGTGTCACCTGGGGGAGTTTTACTGTGTTTAGAGAGAAATCATGAACCCAACGGTGAAGATCTAACTTGGGAAGAACCAGCAGGGTCACCTGCTTGCCTCTTCTTCTTCCTGCCCATGTTCCTCAACCTCCATCCCCAGGAGAAGACAGCATCATCTGTCACCCAGTAGGAAGTGGCTGCTCTTTTTAGATTTCAGTCTTTTCTTTCAGGTTAATTGCTTTTTCAGGTTGAAAACTCCTTGGAGGTTTGGTTCTGAGGTTCTCCTTCCTGCAGGATGGAGCAGCAACTGAGAGCACTGGTTTAGGGGTCCCACAGACCAAAGCCCAAAGCCCAATTTACTCACTTGCTGCACATGAGCAAGTTCCTGAACCTCTCTGGGCCTGACTCCTGCCTCTTCCACGAGGATCATCATCTCACCCTCACAAGGGCCTTGTGACTCAAGGCACAGCAGGGAGCTGGGCATGTAGCAGGCTCTCAGTAAAGAGCAGTTGTTAGTACCTCTAGAATACCACGACCACAACAGACAGTTCTTGTCGAGTTTCTCATTGTATAAACGAGGCAACTGAAAACTAGGAAGATAAGATGACTTACTCCAGGTGGTCTAATTAACTGGAGTAAAATCTGACCATTAAAACCAGGGTTTATTTGAACCCCAGAAATAATGTGGATGAGGTTGGGGAGATGAATTTATATTAGATGAGTCAAAAATTTGTAGGTCTTTTTAAAAATTTTTATAATTTTTGTTTTTTATTTTTGGTACCAAGGATTGAACCCAGGGCTGCTTATCCCTGAGCTACATCCCCAGTCCCGCCCCCTTTTTTTTCTTAAATTTATTTTTTATTTTGAGAAAGACTGGCCTTGAGCTCACAATCCTTCTGCCTCAGCCTCTGGAGTCGCTGGGATGACAGGGGTGCACCAGAGTGTCCTGCTGCAGGTGTCTGATAATTCATGTGCTTAACTTTTTTCTCTTTAAAGTGGTAAAATATACACCAAACCAAATTGCTCGTTTTAATTCCCTATAAGTGCACAGTTTTGGGGCGTTAAGTATGTTCACGTTGTGTAGCCATCACGGCCATCATCCCTGGAACTGTTTCCATCTTCCCAGGCTGAGACTGTATCCCCAATAAACCATGGTTAATACACTTTTAAATCAGAATCAAGATATTTCAAATTAGGAAGTAGGTTCTAGGGTAATCTAGCATGGGGTTATGACTTAAGAATCTCACGCTTCTCCTTCAACTATTGGTGGATCATTGCCTCATTTTAAATCATTTTTACTTAGGAACTCTTTATTCCTTCTCTAGACCACAGGGTATTTTCTGCTTCCCCTCTCCATTCCTGGTATCTTTGTGCCCTGTCCTGGGCCCAGCTGGAGAGGAGCCCTGTGCCCTCTAGGATGCTTGGCTTTTCTGTCTGTCTTGTTACTTCAGCTACCGTTTCCTACCCCATCTCTCCAAGACTCTTTGGTCACCGGAGTCCCTCTTAGAGTTTGCACAGATACAATGTAGTGATTGAGGGAAGAGACCAGGGCTGTCTCCTCCTTCTCCAGGAATGACTGAATTTGACCTGATACACGGAGAACAGTAGCCTCAAACCAGTAGCCACAACTCATACATGGGAAGCTGTCAGGTCAGGTCGCAGTCACAGCCCAAGTGAAAAGCAAAATCTTCTCACTTCAAAAACTGCTGCCACTGCCCGAGCTTCCATGAAACAAAAGCCACTCTGCCTTTTGCAAGAAAAACAAGAAAGGGTTTCTCTGCCCCAGCATGCTCTTCTCTCCCTGGTTTCCAATCAGGTCTGACAACTTCAAAGCCAAATGTCAATCCTGATCCACCCAATGTCCATTTTAAATGCCTCCTTGTACGTCTCTGGGGTCAGGGGAGGGGTGATAGTTAACAGTTGGGTGCCGAGGGAAATGGAAGGTTAATGTGCCTTACGTGGTCATGCATCTCAGGAGCATAAATGACAAGACGCAGTGATAAGAGCAAACAGAATTTTAATAAAAAGACATCAGGTCGTTTGCTCACAGCTGTGATTGGCAGTTGCTGGGGACCAGCGCTTGTCCTGCTTCCCAAAGGAGCCACCAGCCAGCGGGCTTATCCTCCCCTGGGGGATGCTTAGAAGGACTTCATGTCCTTTCCTGATTCCAAGGACCAGGCTCCTCATAGGACTCTGAGTCAGTCTCTACAAGTCCTTCTTTTAGGTTTGTTAGTTGTTGTTGTTGTTCTTCTTCTTCTAAATATTTTTAGTTATAGACGGACACAGTACCTTTATTTATTTATTTTTTTTTTAATGTGGTGTTGAGAATCGAACCCAGTGTCTCACATGTGAAAGGCAAGTTCTCTATCATTAAGCCAAAACCCCAGCCCTGTTAGTGCTTCTTAATCACATAAAAATGATTTTTAGATCTCAATCACCCATTTAAAAACAATTCTGTTAGGAGAATATTGATAAGAATACAGCCTAGCCACCAGTCCTTTACTCTGTGCCAGGCACCGTGGCAAGCACATTGCCTTGTTAATGGCTTATCTTCAAGACGACCCTATAAAGTAACCATCATCGATGACATGGAAACCCCAGCATTGTGAGGATGAACCACCTGCCCAGGTTGCACAGGCAGGCAGCAGCGCTGGGTAGATGGTCAGGCCAGCTGGCTCTGCCACTCCATCTGGATCCACTCCTGAGGAGGGCATTTTTGGCTGTCCACCATGATGTTGGTCACACGTGCTAAGTTGTAGTCACATTAAAAAATGGACTGGGGGACTGGGGGGTGTGGGGGTGTGGCTCAGTGGCAGAACCCTTGCCTAACATGTGTGAGGCCCTGGGTTCCATCCCCAGCACCACACACGTAAAAAAATAATAAACAGTGAACATAATAATCATTTCAAAAATTGAAATACTAACAAAAAAGTCTATTTCCAAAATTTTAGTGTAAAAATAAAGACAACACGTAATCTTGTATTTTAGATGAGCACGGTCCTAGCACCATCAGGGAGGCTGATGGCTCCGCAGTCTTTCCTTTCCTCTGGAGTATCTCATCACGAGTTCTGTTACCTCAGTTTAAGCCATTTTTCTGCTTGCACCAGTGCTAGCCAGGGCTGCCTCCGCACAGGGCTGTCTCTGGGGGACCAGCTGGGCTGGGCAGGAGGGCAGCAGCTGTCACCTTGAGAAGGCCTCCTGCCAGCCCAGTGCCTTCCCTCTGTCTCAGTCTCTGGAACCAGGTGCTGTTACAATGGAGACACCCTCTGCAGGGGGGCTGGCTGCGTTCATCAGTGACACTGTGATGCTCCCAGGGAAGGAATCTCCTCGGCTCTCCTTTTCTAAGGATGTCTTGGGGGAGGTGAAGGAGTCAGAGATTGTTCTAGAGTCAGCTTCCTCCAGGAGGGTCAACAGTTTTCCAGGAAACCAAAGACTGGCCCTTGCATTGACCTGGGCCATGGACTGTAAGTCCAAAAGGCAGGGTCTTGCGGGTGGCCGTGGCTCTTTCCCCAGGAGGCAGCTGCACACGTGAGGTTTCCTGCCCATGGAGGCCCAGGATACACCTGTACTCGGCTCCTGGCAACCTCCGGTGGGGGCCCCAGAGCAGGCAGGAACTGTCCAGGGCTTCCTGGGCCCTAGTTTCTCAGCCCACTTTCCTCTTGTTTCTCCCTCCCTCCCTCCCTCCCTCAGGTGGACTGAGCCTGTCAACCCTCAGGCTCACAGCCTCCACCTGGTTCAGTGTCCCACAGGTAGGGCAAGTCTCTAAGGAAGCCTTTAAGAATCGTTCACACCATGTCACTGTTGGATGCTGGATGTGCTCCTGCAACTGTAAGGGGACCACGTCTGTCCTTTGCTTCCATTTTCTACTAACCTTGAGACAAGGCTTCCCTCTCCTGATGGTACCCGGCTCAGGAGTTCTCTCTATCCTATTTCCACCTGCCATCCTGGGTAACTGGAGTGTCCACGTTGCTAATGAATTGACAAGAAAAGTGTTCAGCGGCTACCATATGTTGCTAAGCAAGGCCAGGAAGTAATATTTCTGTTAGTGCTAAGGACAGTGATAATACTAACACTCAGTAGGTGCTACGTTCCCAGCCCACGGTGTGCAGGTTGTGAGTGGAACCAAATTACTCCCTGGTAACAACCCTGAGAGGCAGGTGCTATTATTCCCATTCTATAAAAGAGGCCAATAAGGCTGGGAGAGGTTAAGTAACTTGCCCAGCATCACACAGCTGGTTACAGGTAGAGATGATATTCAACCCCAGCTCTGATCTGTCACTCGATGCTGTACTCCATCAAGAAGGGAGGTGACAATTTCCTGTACAATATCCTTGGTGAGTCCATCCCTAACCCATGCGGCCACAACCTCCTGCACCTCCACCACCACCCCTGCACCCTCTCATCCGGAGTTGGAGCATTTGTGTGGTATGTCTTCCTCTGGGGACGAGGGCTCCTGGAATCTCCCTCCCATTTCCCTGATTTCTGGCTTGGGTCCTGCAGCTGCTCTTTACCTACTAAATTGGGACCCTGGAGAGTGCAGTCACCTGGCCCTGCCATGTCTGCATTCTCAGGGCCAGGTGAAGGGTTGGCCTCATAGGAGCACCTCGAACAGTGGGAAGGAAGATGGAAGGAATCCCCCTCCTGAGCCCCTCGGCAGGTGTGCCTGGCCTCCTGCAGATGTCCTCTCCCCTGGCTGCTTCTGCCTGGAACCCTGCTCCCCACTGCACCAGGGATAAGGAACTAGTAATGCAAGTGTCTTAATTTGAATTCAATACTCCATAAAAAATTTCTTCATCTCTTAAAACAGTGATTCAGAGAAAATTCCATCAGACCACAGGATTTTAAACAAGATTATCCCAAATATATCATGGTAGCAATATTACCAATTTCCAAGTTGATTTACTGCTCCATTTTGATCCCACATTTCAGCCCATGGACTGGCATCTGGGCTTGTGGCATGTATTTGGAATGTGCGTGACACTGGTAGATTTGCACAAGCAGTCACTCACTGCATATGGGCACCAAGGACGGCTGGCATCCTGGGGCACTTGCCCACTCTTCTCTCACCTGGGCGAGGGCCCTGGGCTGAGAGGCTGCTTGTTCTGTGCAAGAGGGCACAGGCTCTGTGTTATAGTTCCTCTCTTGCTCTTGCTGGGGACAGTTAGGCAATAGTGGGCAGTTTTCCCAGGTCACTCAGGCGTGTGGGGTCTGGGTGGCCACACAGCTGCACAATCCATGCTTTGTTAATTATGCCTCCAAATCATTTACCCCACAAGTGGCTTTCCTCTCTTTGAGCTTTTCTCACTCACTCCATAATGCTGGCTTGGCCTTGGCCCAAGGATCCTAAGGACCTTCGAAGAAGTATCACATGTGGGACTTTGGGCATGTCCCCTCAGCTCTTCAAGCCTAAGATTCTTTAGCTATAAAATAGGAGAAAATGACAAGAATCCACTTCCCAAAATTAAATAATATGTGAAAAATGTTTGGCGGAAAGTCATCTTTCAGTAAATGTTAACAATTATAAGAAGATTGACCAAAAAGACACCCAATTTACTGGCTTATTTCCTGCCATTTATGTTCCCCTGCCACTGGGCACCTTCATTGGGAAGCTCCTTACTGAGGCTGGTCACTACCTGGTCTGGTTGCTGACCTGGGTTCAGGTGTCTACCATCAGGTGTCTGTACAGAGGCAAGACATCTTCCCAGGTCTCTGTTCCCACTTCAAAATCTGCCAAGAGCCTGGAATTTACATTTTGCGTTCTCCTTTAGGGTTGATTGATACTGCCAGCTCACTTGGACTTTTTATTCTCCAGTTGCAGACTTCTCTAAGGTTTGGATGGAGTTTCTTTTTGTGGATTATCTTCCTGGGTGTGAATGGGATCACACCATGGTTGGAAAGGCCCAGGATAGGGGAGGCTTAGAGGGACAACATATTCTTTTATCCTTAAAACCTTCTGTGTTCTAAACAGCTGCTTTGAATCTTCTAATTGTTTTCTTTCTTTCTTTTTTTTTTTTTTAAAAAAAGAGAAACCCCAAGTTAGTATCTTCATGCTTCCAAATCGTCACCCACTAGGGGAAAGAGTTGCTTTTAAGAACTTTTTTAAAAATATATTTTTATTTTTAATTGCCACACAGTCATAGCACATATTTATAGTAGGGTGCTGTATGACATTTCAATATAGGTACACAGTCTGTGATGATGTTGGGTAATTGCTGTATCTATCACCTGGACATTATCATCTCTTTGTGTTGGGAGCATTCAAAATCCCCTCTACTAGCCATTTTGAAACATGCAACTAATTGGTGTCGACTTCAGTTATCCTGACGCTCTACGGAGCATTAGAAATTATTCCTCCTAAGAAAATGCTTACCACTCGCTCTCTCCCTCTGCGCAGAAGCAGGTCAGGGATGGGTGGAATTCTGGATGCTGTGTGCTTTCTCTGTGCTGTCTCTGGGCTGCAGGAGGAGCTCAGATGTCTCAAATAGTGTGATTCCCCCCTCCCCTTCTCCCCCTCATTTTGGCCATGGCCCCATCTGTCACTTTTGCCTTGATGAGTTCAGAGTTGTTAAAAACCAGACCCCACCGCAGATTGATCTCTCCCTGCGAGAGGTTGGCTCCTGGGCCGTGGCCACGCCCCCTTGCTGGCCCATCCTGCCTCCTCTGCAGATCCGCCGGCCTCCCAGCGCACTCATTACCGGAGCTCGGGCCTCCCACCTCTCCTGGCTCCCGGCCTCCCTAATTATTCAGCACTTAAGTGGACTTTTCTGTCCATCTGTAGTTTGTTGTGGATGTTTCTGTTCCTGTCACTTCTGTTTATACGTATTTACAGTTAGATCAATTATCTGTTCTAATGACGAGCTAGGTGGCATGAATAATTTAAAACTACTTTTGACTATGGAATACATTTTTGTACTCACATATGAGTTTGGGCGTGCCTGATATTCTGGAAATTCAATTTTTCACTCTATGTAATGAGGCCACCGTCTAAAATGCCTCACAGGAGAGGGGGGCTGTTCAGTGGGTCTTTCCCAGTGGCCCCTGAAGTCTCTGGATTCCAGCTCCATACTGGAGTTAGAAAGCACCACTTCTCATGTAGCTGGCTTGCAAGGAGCCCAGGAGAGCCTTCCTGGTGCTCCTGGGGTGTCTGCCTCTGCTCTTTGTCTGGTACACATTGTCTCTATCAAGGGGGGAGTCTCCGGGAGGCTGATTTAGAGGAAAATTATCAGGGCTCATGCAATTATCCCAGGAAGAAAAATTCCTTAATTGTCAGACTTTGCCAAGCGAACATTCATTAACCGGGCCTGCTCCTAAGTACATGCACAAATGTAATCAGTCTGGTGGTTTTGAAAAATCGTCTCTTCACCGTCCTTATTGTAAAATGCGTAAGCAACATGATATATGATTGAAAACGTTGACTGACTTTGAACTCTCAGGTCCGTTGGTGTAAACATAGATGCCCACACAGGATTAGGTAAACAGATGACATTCCCCTTGATGTTCTGGGCAAAGCTTTGCAGCCTCAAGTGTGCAATGAGAAATATTTAAGTTGAGCTGATTTGTTACATAAACACTCTAACCTCAAGCTCAATCTAAGCAATTACACCGCTCTCCTCTGAGCTCTGCTGTGCCAGAACAGAGGGGGCATGGGTGGTGTCCAGAGTAAACCTACTTTTACTCTCATTTTAATCCCGGGATGAATATGGTTGATGGCATATTTGAAAATTCAGATTTTTAGAGCATTTCAGGAGACTATCTAGTAGGAACCCAGGGTGTTTAATGGCTTCTAGGACCATTTTTGGAGAATCCTCCTATCTTCCTTAATCCACTAAGCCCACTATTTTTTTGGGGGTGGGGTGGGGTGGAGTACCAGTGATTAAACCCAGGGGTGCTTAACCACTGAGCCACATTCCAAACATATTTTATGGTTTTTAAAAATTTGAGACAGGGTCTTGGTAAATTGCTTAGGGCCTTGCTAAATTGCTGAGGCTGGCTTTGAACTTGTGATCCTCCTGCCCCAGACTCCCCAGCAGCTGGGATTACAGATGTGTGCCACTGCCTCAGGCTTGCTGTCATGCCTTGGCTCGGGGCGGGGATAGAGACTCAACCCTTCCTGGATTAGCAGATTTAGTGATCCTCTTACTTCAACCTCCCGAGTTGCTGGGATCACAGCATGTGCACCACCATGCCTGGAAAAGGGCTGCATTTTAAAGAAAGTATCTAATGAAGGTGCTCCTGGGACCAGCTTTTTTTTTTTTTTTTTAATTAAAAGTCATGATTCTGAAACATCTTTGTATTACAAAAACTGGCCTAAATACTAGGGGATCACTTAGTACCTGCCTAGAGAGGTTGTCTATGTTCAACTACTTCATATGGGCTTAGCTTAACTTGAATACACCAGATATGACCTGGTGTTGCTCCGTGAAAAGTGACCATTGCAGCAGAACAGGGGCTCCAGTCATGGACACAGGGAAGCAATACTAGGTTAGATGGCCTCACTTTAGACCCAGGGAGTTGCCTACTCAGAGCTTCAGTGGCACAAAAGATTAAGGATTGAGATTGGTGGCACATGCCTGTAATCCTAGAGACTCTGGAGACTGAGGCAGGAGGACTGCAAGTTAGAGGCTGGCCTGGGCAACTTAGAGAGGCCCTGAATCAAAAAGTAAAAAGACTGGGGTTGGGGCTGTGGCTCAGTGGTAGAGAGCTTGCCTTGCATGTATGAGGCACTGGGTTTGATCCTTAGTACCACATAACAATAAAAATATTGTGTGTCCATCTACAACTAAAAAAAAAAAAAAATTGAAAAAAAAACCCCCAAACTGGGTATGTGGTTCAATCTTCAATTAAAACACAACAAAGGAATAGGATTGAAATACCTAGGATGGTGACCCACTTTGACAAAGCTGAGTTTATAGGAAGGTGGCATGGTTAAATTTTTTATTCCTTTTCTGTTTCATCTTGAAGACTCAACGATAGGGTCCTATTCTTGTTTGTGAAGTTTTTTTTTTTTTTTTTTTTTTTGTACTAGGGATTGAACCCAGGGATGCTTAATCACTGAGCCACATCCTCATCCCTTTTCTCATTTTTTTTGAGACAGAGTCTCACTAAGTTACTTAGGGCCTTGCTAAGTTGCTGGGGCTGATTTTGAACGTATGATCCTCCTGCCTCAGCCTCCCCAGTTGCTAGGATTACAGGTGTGTGCACCAACCTCAGCCAGTTTGTGAAGTGTTTTCTCCATTATTTTTTGTTCATGACATCCACCTTCTGGTATAGAAATCAGTCATCTTACTGAGACTTAAAGAGGGCTCAACAGTCATCATTAAGAATGTTTCCTTGGGCAATCCCCTAAATATATAGTCATTTTATATGCATGTTCTCTGTTCCGAACATGAAGCACCTGTAAGCAGCATCCCATAGCAATTGCCAAGTAGTGGAATGGACATGGGCTATTTAACTCTGTCCCATCTACGGTGACCAATGGCATCTGACCAGGGCTGTAGACACCGACTTGCTTTTAGGAAATTCATGGACTGTGGCAGAAGTCTTGCCTGGTTCATTCTGGGCACGATGGCACATACCTGGGAAGCTGAGGCAAGGAGGATCACAAGTTCAAGGCCAGCAACTTAGTGAGATGAGATCCTTGAAAAATAAAAAGGACTGGGGAAGCAGCTCAGTGGTAGAGCGTCCCTGTGCTCAATCCATAGTATCTCAAACCAAAACAAAGGAACAAAAACAGTTTTTCCCAGCTCTTGAAGAATAAGTGTGTGAACCCAAATTAGAACCCCCAAACCATCAACAGCTTGATGTGGAAATGAAATCTCTCTTTAAAGTAAGTTCTCAAGCCAGGTGTGGAGACATGCACCTGTAGTGCCGGCTACCTGAGCTCGGGAGTCAGAGGTCAGCCTAAGCAACAGAGTAAGAGAGAGTGTGTGTGTGGTATTTCTCAAGGTGTGATCTGGGGGTTGTAAGCAACCCACCAGGGACAGGGTGTAGGCCATCAGATCTGAACTGTGATTTCTTAAACTTTTGGTATTTGTGCATCTCAGTAATTTCTCATGACATGAACTAAAATCTTTTGCTTAGTAAATTCTACATCGATCCCAATTTTCCCGCACCATCTAGATGAACTACAATTCAATTCAATTCTGACACTAACTACTTGGAGTTAGCAAACACGGCACAAATTGAGGGCAAGGTTCTGAACAGGGCTGCCTTCATTCAGATGCCCGTTACAAGTGAGCTAACACATGCTTAATGAATAAATGGATGCATTAATTCACTCTGAAAATGTTTATTGATCAACTAGTATTTCCTCAGTCCACTATTCTGCAGGTTGGAGATACAGTGAAGAGCGCCCTGTGGCGATTGAATCTGTGTTTTCTTCTTCAAACATTCTGCTTCACACACAGTAGTTACCCAAGATATGTTTGTAGGATGAATGAACAAATTAGTGAATTAAAATTTTATTTCACAGTGTAAGATCCTTTATCATGAAAACCGTACAGTAAGTTCTGGCATTGTTGTCACCCAAACATGTGGTTGCCAGATCTAGGATGCAAGCTGAGGTCCTGGGCGAGCTGGGGCCGGGGCATGTGTTGCTGGGCAGAATCTAAAGCCACGGTATGAGAAGCCCCACCCCAGCACAGGGCAGTGGGGGCAGCCAGCTGCAGGCTGGGGTTGAAACTGTTAAGCAGGCTGGACATTGAAGTGTACACTCTGGGTCAGGCTGGAGGAACTGGTGACAAGGCCACCTGAGCTACCCCAGGACAAGAATCTCTATTAGATATAGCCCAGGCATCCTCAAAGGGCTCTCAGCAACCTCCTGGAACACAGACACAGGTAGCCAAATTCCAGGGAAGGCAACACTGCCCCAGAACCAGGGTTTAGGCTGCTAGAGTTTTTTTTTTTTTTTTTGGCTACTGGGGCTTAACCCCGGGGGCAGTCTACCACTGAGCTACATTCCCAGTCCTTCTTATTTTGAGACGGGTCTTGCTAAGTTGCCCAGTATGGCCTTGAACTTGTGGTCCTCCTGCCTCAGCCTCCTGAGTTGCTGGGATTATAGGTGAGTGCCACTGCACTGGGTTGCAGTGAAATTTCATATCTAGTCCCAGGGGTCATAACATTTTTTTGTGCCATGGACCCCCTTGAACAGATTAGTGGATCCGTGTACCCTTTATTGGAATAATGTTTTAAAATGCCTGACCTAAAACACTATGATTGGAAGCAGACCAGTGATGGAGAAATGTGATTATCAACATGTTGAAAAGGCACAGTTGGTACAGCTGTATATATGCCTGTTTACATATGAAGCAAAGAAAGTGGCAGATCTAATAACTGCCATAATTTTGATAGTGAAGAGCATAAATGCTACCATGCATATCTGTAGGAACTGATTTCTACTGATGACATAATAAAAATAACACCTTGAATCACTGCCGACATGCACAGCAGAAGGAAATACTACTTTGCAGTTGGAGCTTAGTGAAAATTAGGATAGGTGGTGATTTTCTTCACTATTCCTTCAAGTTCACACACCCCTGAATCCTAGTCATCTTCCTTGTTTGACATATAGGTGTAAGACACTTGAGTGTCTATGCCTACACTGGGGATCAAGGCACTGTATCAAGACCTGTTATTGACCAGTTGTTCTGTCTCGATGCTGAACTTCTTCAGAGCATATGGATTACAGATTTGTAATACATGCACTTTTTTTTTTTTTACTCCCTATGCATACAACTGTATAAAAATCAATGTACAAATATGTGTATGAGGATTTTTCTGGAATAAATAAGGTAAGCTTAGTCTACCATTTTGTTTGAAGGCAAGTGTACACTCTGATAAAAACTAAGCTGCGGTCAGTATCAGATGGGGAGACCTCTTTAAACACCTGTTGGGACGCATCCTTTATGTTACTTTAATGAAATTAGCACATTCTAGTCAAAGTAAACAAAGTAACCTTGGCAATTGAATAATGAGTATTAATTGGGGGCAGGGTATAGATTGGTGGTTGAGTGTATGTTTAGCATGTGTGAGGCCCTGGGTTCAATCCCCAGCACCATTTAAAAAAAAAAAAAGTATTAATAAATAGCTTGACTGATCGCCCTGCTGCCAATTCCAGGTTCACCTCCACTTCTGTATCAGTGGATCTGTACAGTGTTGTTTGAGCTTTCATGGGTGATCCTTCTGGCCCGGGACGTCTCCTTTCCACTACCAGCCATCAGGTAGGGCAGGGGACAATTGTTGTGTGCCTGGTGTGTAGCTGGGGCCCTTTACCATTTCTGTACATTCTGAATATAGAGGCAGACAGAAATCAGGATCTGCCCTTCTTGGAAAGATTTCTAGCTTACACTTACTCACCAGGCCAAAGTTTATTCTAATTATTATTTTCCTTCCCACATTGTAGTTTCAGAAAAGATGGTTGATAATTGGCTTCTCCCAATCCTCCCCTAAATAGTTCAGTTGTCCCTCAGTATCCTGGGACATTCATTCTGGAATTCCCTACAGATGGAAAAATCCGAAGATGCTCAGACTGTGTTTTCATAGAACCTACAAGATCCTCTTTATACTTAAGATCATTTTTAGTTATTTGTAGTACCTAACATAATATAAATGTTATGGAAATGGCTATCTTACGGCATTGTTTAGGAATAATGATAAGGAAGTATGTACTTGTTCAGATGTGGTTTTCTTTTTCTGAATATTTTTGATCACTGGTGGTTTGAATCCATGGAGGTGGAACCACAGATACGGAGGATGGACTCTCCGTTGCCCTTCATGGACATGGAGGATGGACTCTCCTTCTTCCTGCCTGTGAACACCTCTTGTCACTGTGGGTAGAGGAGCCTGTTAGTCCACTTGCCAGGATCTTCCTTCCAGCTGGGGACTGCGCATGTCTCAGCAGGAGTGTGCTCTCCACACAGTAGGGTGCTCTCCACACAGTAGGGCAGCCAAGGAGAGAAAACAGGTGAGCAGAGCCGCAGGGGACACCAAGAGGGTTAAAAATGAGCCCCCAACTGGGGAAAGAGTTTGAGTCCCCACAACACCTAGAGCCTGGGTCCTGCCTGGGAACGCACTGAGGAAGACTTCCGCACAGAGGGACGGGGCTGTTGCTCTTTGGAGTTGAGGAGCTGCCTGGTGAACCCAGGAAGGAAGGACGCCCTTGGCCTACAATCTTTACAAAGTACGTTTTCCCCTAGAATGCTTTCAGAAATAGAAAATGACACTTTAAATGACAGAGGAAATAATAAAAACATGAAGAGTGAAAGCAACATTTAAAAACAAATCACTTCTTGGGGCTGGGGTTGTAGCTCAGTGGTAGAAAACTTTCCTAGCCTGTGTGAGGTACTGGGTTCAATCCCCAGCACCACATAAAAAAATAAATAAGTAAAATAAAGGTACTGTGTCCACCTACAACTAAAAATATTTAAAAAAGAAAAGAAAAGAAAACCCTCAAGTAGCTTTTATTAAAAAGCTGAGACAGGCTGCTTCCTGGTACATTATGTGGACGGTGAATTCGCCTTAAGGGCTCCTAACCATCAGATGGATTTACCTCCAGGAAATGCTGGTGGGCTGTATATTTTGGGGGGTACCCTCAATAAAGGGCAGGGACAGGGAGGGGACATTTGTTATTCTTGGGCCAGGCAGCCTTTGAATGGGGAGCCCTTTCAGTTATCAAACAATGTTTTGGAACAAACTAAATTGTTCATAAAGATACATTATGGGCTGAGTGGGGTCACTGGAGAGGGCAGTACAAGAGCCACAGGAAGGACTCCACAGGACGTGCCTCAGGGTCATTTAGGGTATTTATGGTGACCATTTTACTTATACTGCTTAGAGGACAATCACTCCTTGTTAGTTCCTGAATCCTTGGTTTTGTGTTAACTTTTACATGATTTTATATTATTGTAGGAAGAAAAGGAAACAAAGAAGGGTCAGGAACTCTCAAGAGAGGGGAACAGGCCATAAAGCATTCTCTACCAAGAATGAAGGGCTGGGCCAAAGGAAAAACATTTGCCAAACACCTGACCTTTAAGAGCTATGTTTCCTAGCCCTATGGGCCCTAGAAACCTCAAATAGCACTGGAGATTCATTCACTGGTGGAAGGAACTAGCACATATCCAGTTGTTTTAAGTAAGTGAGGTCAACTTCACTGGCACCAAAAAGCAGCTCTGGATGTACAGCGCACTTTGTTCCAAGAGACCCCGCAATTCTCCAGCAGTCAGAAGATCTCACAGTTGATCAGATATTTCTAGGCATGTTTCATTTCTTCGCTGTCACATTTATAAAGCTCTGAATGCATTCACAATTTCCAGGAAAATGGCCTCAGGTAACAACCCCACCAACTTCACATGGACAGTGACCTTCAGAGAGCAGTTTTATCTGGCACCAAAAGCGGGGTTATTTTTCTAGATATGTTTATTTTTAGCTCAAAGACAAAACAGGGGGTGTAGCTCAGTGGCAGAGCACTTGCCTAGCATGCATGAGACCCTGGGCTCTATCCCAGCACTGGAAAAAAAAAGGGGGGGGGACAAAATAAGAAACTCTGTAGTGGAAAATGTACCTCTCAGTTCACACTCTTGCCATCCCTTAGTCCTCATAAAATAAACACTCTAAGTATAAGCAGCAGAAAATAATGTAAACTCTGCAGAAGCAGAAAGTAAATTTGTTTCTTTCAGACTCGCTGGAGGTCCTCTGCTGCAAACAGAATTCACCATGAACCGAGGAGAAGTCTTTGGCCTATTTCATCATTTCCCCGACATTGCGTAACAGGCATATTTCAAATTTACTTTTTTCTCCAACTGCAGCAAAAAGGCAATGAGTCTTGTTTGAGGAACCTGAAAAAGAAGAAAAAAAAATGTTTTAGTAGTAGAAAAACTTTTGGGGTTCAACTGTTACTATGTTGCACTTCTGAAGTTTGGGGCCAGGAGAAAATTCAAGTGACTTCATTCATAAAAAAGCGCCAGGACACTGCAGGGAAGGTTTTCCCTGGGGGAAGACAGACGGGGATTTGGCCTCAGCATGGCTCCTGGATCCAGCACCTGAACTTCCCAACAGATTCCAGAATTTCCACGACTTCCAGATAATGGTCCGCAGGATCCTGTGGACGTTTAGGATTTTAGATTAGGAATCTGGCTGCCTTGGATTTCAGTTCCTCTCTGACATAGTGGGCACAGAAGGCAGGGTCTGAAAATGCTCTGGGGACAAGAGGAAGTGGGTGGACCTGGGACTTCCTGTGGTTAAAGCTTTGTTGGTTTTTCTCAGAGAATACTAAGATCCTTTGCCCACCTTAAATCCTGCAACCTTTTAGAAAGAGAAAGTGATCAGACTACATTTTAAAGATACCAGGGGCTGGGGTTGTGGCTCAGTGGTAGAGTGCTCACCTGGCATGCAGGAGGCACTGAGTTCAACCCTCAGCACCACATAAAAATAAAATACAGATACTGCGGCCACCTAAAACTAAAAAAAAATATATATAAAAGATACCAAAAAGCAGGGTGGTGCACCCCTGTAATCCCAGTGACTCGGGAAGCTGAGGCAGGAGGATGGCAAGCTCGAGGCCAGACTAGGCAACTTAGCGAGGGCCCAAGCAACTTACTGAGACCCTGTCTCAGAATAAAACATAAAAAGGACTGGGGATGTGGCTCAGCGGCAAAGCACTCCTGGGTTCAATCCTTGATACCCAAACAGAAGAAAAACAAATGAAACAAAACACCAAAGTTCCAGAAAAAAAAAAAAATCCTTCACCATTGCAGGAAAAATGGAGATGCAAGCACGTGGCCTTTGATGTGGACGACACCGGGAAGGGTCTCTGTGGGCCACCAGAGCTCACTCTGCTGAAATGCAGTGACCTGGCCTCTCACGGATGACTGAGCCTTATGGAGGTGCAGGGGACGCTTGATGGGTTTAAAAACACAAGACAGAGACAGAGAGGGGACAGGAACTTCAATACTCCCTAACATTGGATTCCAAGTCAGGGGAGTAAATGGAACACAGAAGTGTTACAAGTATAATAAACACGAACAAATAGAAAAAATTTGGGATGTTAGGGAGGGGGTGCACCTGTGCAGCCCCTGCCCCAGAGACATAGCCAGCATCACCTCGGTGGCTCTAGTGGCTGTGGACATGAGTCCAGTGAGCCCTGGGAGTGAGGGGTGCTGGGGGAGAGGGGGGTGGTTTTGCTGGCTGGGGAGGACCTGTTGCGGAGCCACACTGCCTTTGTCCTCTGCAGTATTGTGGTTAGAGGGGCTTAGAGTTTGTGTTCTGTGTTCTCCCATTTTAAGGAAACTTGAAGGGTTGGCAAAAGTAGAGAAAGTCTGATTATAGATGGAAAAAAGAAATCAGACGTGCAATCGCTAAGGTGAGAATGTAAAAAGCAATCAGTTGTTTAGTCAGTGGGAAAGTAGATTGGAAGGCAGAATATAAAACATTCTATTTTGGTTATGGAATGATAAGAAATAAAAAAGTGCCCCCCAGATGCCTTTGAAGGGGATCTAAGAATGTCACAATTGTTGCCTCAGCTTCAGAACATCTCATTTTAGTCAGAAAGGGGAGATTTAATTATCACCATCTTTCAGATGCCAGTGAGGACGGTTTAGGTAGCAGGACATCCATCCTACCTGGACCCTGCCTGGAAATGGGAGAGGGAGAAGGGGTGTTCTACTCCTAGGAAGGCCCAGGGTGAGGCCTGGACCTCTTTCTTAAAGCGCAAGGGTGATGAGCAACTTTTGAGAACCTATGTGAAAATATAAGGTTTCAAGACCCAAATCATAAAGTGCAGGTGCTCTCCTGGGGCATCCTGCAACCCTGTGGTGTGTGAGCTGGGGCTGGACAGGCCCTGTCCACAGAAGGGCTGGTACAGCTCTACCCTACTCAAGGTTCATTCATGAGCCAACTGCAGTACACACACCCGTGATCCCCAGTGACTCTGGAGGCTGAGGCAGGAGGACTGCAACTTTGAGGTCAGCCTCAGCAACTTGGCAAGACCCTGTCTCAAAATGAAAAGGGTTGGGGATATAGCTCAGTGGTAGAGCACACCCAGGTTCAACCCTCAGTACCCAAACCACAACAATAACAAAAGATTAATTTATAAATATTAAGTCCCTTTGACAGTTTCTGCCCTAAAAGCAGTTTAAAGAAGAAATGAGCTGGCATCATGCTTCTTTCTGTGTGCATGATTCTAGAAAAGCAGTTCTCTGGTAGATAACTCCCAGCGATAGCAGGGATAGAGTAAGTCTGATTCTGTCCTAAGCACAGCTTTGCACATCAGAATGAAGGGAAGGAGGGAGGACCCGAGTTCCTCAGGGAGCTTCACAGTGTCTTCACTTGGACGGACCCAGCCAAGGCTCAGAAATACGATGAAGGTTCAGGATGAGAAACCAGAAGAACAGAACAAAACAAACCCAAATCCAGTCCCCTCCAAACAAAAGAAGGAACAGCAGGATCGATTTCAATGGGACAAAAACTTATTGTAATTCTCACTGTTCAGTGGCATCTGAAGGAAGGAACCAGGCCCTCATCCAGCCTGAGGAAAGCACCCCAGGGAAGTCTCGGGACAGAGGAGCCGAAGCTCAAATCCCCTGCGACTTCTTGGATCTCACGTCCATATTCAGCCTCATGCATTTCCTAGAGGGGTGAGGCAGGCAGGAAAGGCCAGGAGGGGAGGGAGGAAGGAAAGCAGTCACCCACTGCCTGCTGTCCTCTCCCCACGGGGACACATCTGCACCACGGTCCTTGGAGAATAAGGAATGTGCTGCTCAGCAGCTCAGGGTCCAGGGCCATCTGGGGTCTGGTCCCTGTGACGTCAAAGCTGGCGCATCAGACGTTTCTTTTTCTGATGCCCAATCCAGTCTGAGCCGACGGCCCTTTAAGGGGTCTTATCTTTATTTATTTGTTTATTTTTTAATTTTTTGGGTACCGTGGATTGAACTCAGGGGGGCTTAACCATTGAATTACATCCCTAGCTCTTTTTTTTTTGTTTGTTTTGTTTTTTATTCAGAGACAGGATCTGGCTGAATTGCTAAGGGCCTCACTAAGTTGCTGAGGCTGGCTTTGAACTTGTGATCCTCCTGCCCCAGCCTCCCAAGTCGCTGGGATCGTAGGCATGTGCCACCGTGCCAGCTATTTTTTCTATTGTTAGTAGCTGCAGACCTCTGACTGTTGGTGAAGTGGTCTCTGCTCCCAATGAGAGGCGCAGGCAAGAGAAAGAATGTTTGCTGGATTATTATGTTGAATAGCTGCTGCAGGAGCATTGCTGAAGGGGTCTTAGCCCTTTTCCATTGTTTGAGCAGGTTCAGGTGAGGGATCTGAACTGCTTCCCAGCAGAACAGTATTTAGCAGCTCATGAAGAAGCAGCCTTAGATAAACAAGAGCAAAAAAAATGCAAACTAGAGAATTAAGAGGTAGCTCCATATGCTTAAAAATAATTTTGATAAAGTTCTACCTTTTCATACCTGCATAATTATCTTTAAATGATCATAAATATCTTTAAAAACTCATCCTATTCAACTAGCTGGTATTAAATTTCAGAACGGATGGAAGTCCATGCAGCCTGTGATTGAAGTTAAATGGTCTGGGGGAATAAAGGGTGCGTGAGAGTGAGAGTAGGTGGGTCTGGGCTGAATCCTGGGGTCATTAGCTGTGTGATGTGAGTGGGCTGTTCCGCTCTCTGGGCCAGCATTTACACAGCTCTGATATAAGAATACTGCAAACCTGTGGGTCACAAGAGAGGCAGTGTGGGCAGTGGGAAGGCAACCAGTCAGTCCCATGGCCCTCAGCCTCTGCTTCTTAGTGACCGCCAGGGAAGGACTGGCTTTCCTGAAGCCAGTGGCTTCTCAGGACAACTGTCCCAGAGGGTGTTGTGACCCACCGTGGCAGGTGCTGAGCATAGTGGGAGGTGACCACTGCAGCCCAGTGTCCGACCACAACTCCTGCTGGATCCTCAGATGACCCCAGAGGAACCCTTGTTGGGGAACCCGGCATGTCAAGAAATGAAGGGCCTGGGCATGCGCATCACCAAGGCTGGGGGCACGTCCCTGGGCATCACCATTGGGCTCATGTGACCTACTTGGAGAGCAAGTGAAAAACGACCGAAAGGCTGGAAAAATACTATTCAAGAGAGATGAGAGAACTGTACACACTTGTTCTGGAGACAAGTGACAAATGACAGAAATGTACCATACAGGGCTGTGACATGAGAAGAGAGATTAGTTAGGACAAGGGTCAATTTTCGGCTTAAGAGAAATGATGTTGTTATTTTCTGAAGGCCAGGCTGGGAAATCTGAGACGCTCACAACACAGAGTCAGAACAAAGACCCAAACCACCCTGGTACCAGCGTTGAGGGGGCTCCTTTGTTAAACTAGCCCACTGCATTTCTTTTCTGAGTTTTCTTTTTCAGGAACGATGAAGATAAAACACGTCGTTATGGATAAACGTGGACCTGCTTCTCAGCAGCAAACACATAAGCACCCCCGAATAGACCTCACAGCACAAGACAAACAAGTCCACCCCTTTTCTTGACAGCAATTTATGTAGGCAGCTCCTTGCCTTCGTCCCCACAGCCAGCCCTCAGGCTATAGTGAGGAAGACTTACAGAAAATCGAAAACCTCCCCCCTTGCGGACTCCTGCAGTCAAGTCATGGTCTTGCAGGCCCAGCTTGGGCCTCACTGAGAGTCGGCTGGAGAGGGACCTTTAGGTCAGGCAAGCTCATCTGAAGGCCCAGAATGTTCTGGCAAGAGGGGGGGGTCCTGGGCTAAGGAACAGGGGTGGACGTGTTGGAGGAAGGACTGTCTCCTGAGAAGATGCTGGGCATGCTGCTCTATGAGACGGAGAGGAGGATTGGGAGTACGGCTAGTCTCTCCATGACAGGAAGTTAGGACAGAAGCCAGCAGGTGTGGCCGAGTTGCTGGCTGAGGGGTGGACAGCTCTGGGCTCAGAAGCTGCAAGTGAAGCCCCCGCCCTCCCCAAGCCCAAACCCTGTGGATCAGGAGCCAGCGAGTGCCCTGGTTTCTGCGGCTCTGTCCTCTCTGTGACTCACGGGGCCCCCTGAGTTAGAGGATCTGCCCATCTGTACATGTCCCTCCAGAAACAGGAGAGCCTAGGACACGGCTGTGCCACAGTCGAGGGTTGAATGTGACTCCCAAAGGATACATTAGAGCCCTAATCCTGAGCACCTGTGACAATGACCTGATTTGAAGATAGGGTCTTACGCAGAGTAACTTCGTGAAGATGAGGTCATTGGTGAAGATGTGGGGAAAAGGCACGCTCATACATTGCTGGGGGGACTGCAAATTGGTGCAACTACTTTAGAAAGCAGTATGCAGACTCCTCAGAAAACTCGGAATGGAACCACCATTTGACCTAGTTATCCCACTCCCTGGTTTATACCTAAGGGACTTAAAATCAGCATACTACAGTGATGTAGCCACATCAATGTTCATAGCATCTCAATTCCCAATAGCTAAACTATGGAACCAACCTAGATGCCCTTCAACAGACGAATGGATAAAGAAAATATGGTGTGTATATACACAATGGACTATTACCCAGCCTTAAAGAAGAATGAAATTACGGCATTTTCTGGTAAATGGATGGAACTGGAGAATATCATGCTAATCCCAAATAAGCCAATCCCCCAAAACCAAAGGCTAAATGTTTTCTTTGATACACAGATTCTATTTCATAATGGGGGGGGGGCATCTAGGGAACAATAAAGGTATTTTGGATTAGACAGAGGGGAGAGAAGGGAGGGGAGGGGATAGGAGTATAGGAAAGAAAGTAGAATGAACCAGACATTATTACCCTATGTGCATATGACTATATGACCTGTGTGATTCTATATCATGTACAACCAGAAGAATGAGAAGTTATATGTCATTTATGTATGATGTGTCAAAATGCATTCTACTGTCACGTTTAACTAGTTAGAACAAATAAAAAAATGAATCCTAAAAAACAAAAAAATAGATGAGGTCATTATGGTGGCCCTGAGTCCAATACGACTGGTGTCCTTATGGGAAGAGAAGGCCATGTGAAGACAGACTCGCTGGAGAACCCCAGGGAGAGACTGGAGTGAGGCACTGCGTGGTGAGAATGCCCCAAGGCACCCTTGGAGGAAGTACGACACCTTGCCCCTGACCTTCACACCTCCAGCAGGGCAGGAGGGCAAATTTCTCTTGTTTTAAGCCCCCCTTCTGTGGTACTCTGTTATGGAGGCTCTAGGAAATGAACACACCTCTGGCTCATGAACTTCTACTCTGTACCAAAGAATGTGCGGCAGAGAGGTAAGAAGTTACTCTTTCAAAGGGCCTGCGGACTGACCATTAATTCCAAGTCCACACCTGGGAGTGGACCCAACTCATGGACAGCCATAAGGTAGGAACTTGTAGGAATCAAGGAAGGACTTTAATCACTTTTTTTTTTTTTTTTTGTACAGGGGAGTAAATACAGGACCTCTAAGCCACATCCCCAGCCCTATTTTGTATTTTAGAGACAGGGTCTCACCGAGTTTCTTAGCACCTTGCTGTTGCTGAGGCTGGCTTTGAACTTGTGATCCTCCTGCCTCAGCCTCCTGAGCTGCTGGGATGACGGGTGTACACCACAGTGCCCAGCAACGAATCACTTTTATAACCAGTATCAGAAAAACAAACAAAAAAGGCATTTTAACTGAATCAACAGAAAAGGAAGAAAAAGTAGAAATACAACAGCTTACCTGGAGTGGTCCTGGGAGGGTCTCCTGCAGTTAGAACAAACCTTTCACTTGCTCTGTTTCTGTGTCCAGGTCTATGTCATAAAAGCAGGGCCGAGTGGGAAGCCCCGGCATTGTGCTCATCTGGAGGGAAAACAAATGCCACAGAGTGATCACACTGGACACTGTTGGCCTGGTGACACCAATTCACCACAGCGCTGGGTCCAGCCTCGTGTAATATTAGGCTATGTATACACAGCTTTCTTTAGGTTGGCTAGCTGTTGTTTCTTTTTCTTTCTTTCTTCTTCTTTTTTTTTTTTTAATATTTCTTAGTTGTTGATGGACCTTAATTCTATTTATTTATATGTGGTGCTGAGAATTGAACCCAGTGCCTCACACATGCCAGGCAAGCACTCTTCCACCGAGCTATAACCCTGAGTTGTAGAGTTTTCAATCTCTAGAAAAGCTGAGTGTTGATTCCTGAAATTTAGCCTGTGTGCCCTCCCCATAGTCCACAGCACACCAAACCTTTTCTTCCCAGGCAAATCTTTGTGCTGAACCCCAATTCTGGATGCACGGGTTGTGCGTGTGGGTGGAGTGAGTGGCGGCTTCTCCTCACGGGGAGGTACATGTGCAGTGCAGTGCAGTGTGGAATCTGTTCTGGAGGCCCCAGGCACCTGCCCACCTCGGCCAGTCTCAGGTGTACTTTGAGCCAGGCCCTTGGGCTCAGTGTTTTGTCTGCTTTATGTTCTCAACAACCCACGGGGGAAGTACTTTCATTATTTCCATGTTACAAAGGAAGAAACTGAGGTTCAGAGAGGTGCCCAAGGGAACATGGGTAGTAAATGCCACACAGGGACTCTGACTCTGTCTGCGATGTCACTCCAACTCATGTTCCCACCACCACCTCTGTGACACACAGGGTTTTGCATGGATGACTTCATCCAGCTCCCTGCACCCTTGGACATAGGTACTGACTTTCACCTCACTTTACAGATGAATCCAGGGATGTTTAGGTAGAAAGGCAGATACTTAAGAGTACAGTCAGTGCTGGGAGCAGTGGAGCATGCCTCGGGGACTTGGGAAGCTGAGGCAGGAGGATTATAAGTTCAAGGCCAGCCTTAGCAACTTAGCAAGTCCCTGTCTCAAAACTAAAAATTACAGGAGTTGGGGACATAGTTCAGGGGTATAGAATCTCTGGGTTCGATTCCCAGCACCAAAAAAGGAAAATGAAACAAACCAAACCAAACCAAAAAAGGGTAGTTAGTGGTAGTGCAGAATGAAGCCCAGTTCCTCTCGTCTTTGCTGGGCCAAGTCTGAATGAGCACTGTAAAAGGTGCTCTTTGTCCCTAGCTTCAGAAACCACAGGTGTGCCAGGAAAACGTACTGGTTCCCAGGGATTCTCACACACTAACCCTGCTCCAGGATCTGGACTGTGAGGCTCCCGGATAACCCGCTCCTCCATTTCAGTCTTTCCTGCCGTGCCCTAGCAGTGATCTCACGGGCACAGGGGCATCTGATGGGTACCGGGGCAGTACCTGGGCCTCTGCCTAGCCCAGCTCTCCCAAGGCTAAGTGCTGCATCCCGCAGGGTCCAGCTGCCCCGGCCCACAGCGCCCCTCAGGAGGTGCAGCCAGGAGGCGGTTGGTGCTCACGGGCAACCCGGGCCAGATGGCCTCTTCCCACCTGCCCACTGTTCTCAGCAGAGGCCTGACCTCCATCAGGCCTGCAAGACACAGCTCCTCCATGCTCTGCTTCCTTTCCAGGGGATCGAAATTCACACTTCACCACCCTCTCCTGCCCCATGTATAGGATCTCCTCTCACTCAAAAGGCTGTCTGTGGCCAGCAGCAGCCCGGACGTCTGTTAGGAATTCAGAGCCCCTAGACCTGTTGGAGAAGAGCCTGCAATGACAGCAGGTGCCCAGGGGACTTGGAGGCACACTGCAGCTTGAGGATTCCCAGGGCACCCACTGCCCCTCTCCTTCAGCCCCAGGGAAAGGCAAGGGCCAAAGAACCTTTTAGATCTCCACCCCTGCAGTGCCACCCCCTTCCCACCTGGCAGCTGGTGGAGAGCAAATCTGGGCACCTACAGGCCTCATTAACGGTTCCTCTCTGCCCTGTTAGGCCTGGGAGTAGGAGTGGGGAGGGGAACAGGGCAAGGAGCAGGCGCAGCACACTGTGGTGGCTGGCGGTGGCTGCTGTCTTGTTAATGGAACAGGCCTGCACTTCAGGGCTGTATGGCTAAGAGGGCTTCTGAGGCCTGCCTGCAGGAAAGGTCCCGGAACACATTGGTGGCATCCTGGGCTCCAAATCGCCAACTACAAGGAGACTTTTTTTGGGGGGTGGGTGGTACTGGGGATTGAATCCAGGAGTGCTTAACCACTGAGCTACATCCCCAGCCCTTTAATATATTTATATTTTTATTTGGAGATGGGAGCTTAAAAAGTGGCTTAGGGGCTTGCTAAGTTGCTGAAGCTGGCCTTGAACTTGTATTCCTCTTGCCTCAGTGTCCCAAGTTGCTGGGATTACAGGTGTGCCCCATCATGCCCAGCCATAAAAGCTATTTTAAGATACTTGTACTGCAATCTGCATGGGGCTATGGAGAAGGAAACAGCATTTAATAATTTGAGAGAAATAAAGGAATGATCGTATTCAGCTGTATTTTCCCCATCCCTTAATTCTCTGGGCCCAAAGCATCCTTTACTAGTAAGGAACTCAGGTCAACACTGTGGCAGGTGCTGCTCCGGAGGCTGCAACACTATCCACTTTAAAACAGAATTCAGTAACAGGTGGGTCAAGTTTAAATCCACTTGAGGTGACAAAACCCAAGCAGAACTCTGAAGGAGGTATATGTGGGGCAACAAAAGTTCCAACCGGAGAGTCTACTGTGGATAACCCACTGTCCCCCCTGCTGTGTACCCACTCTTTCTACAGAAGAGAACAGTCAACTCTCCAGCAGGAACTTTGAGCTGATGAGAGGCCAAGACTGACGAAGGCAGGGTATATATGATCCATGTGTTCCTAGAGGAGGAGCCACTGGTCGCCATGAACCAGAATGTGGGTCTTCTGGTCTGATTCTGTGACCAAGTTGGGAGTTCAAGTCAGCTAAAATTCTTTGTGCCAGTAAGTGTGACATGTCTTTCCTTCATTTTGATTTATTCTTTCAAATGGGAGAGAAATGAGTTTAATCAAAAGATTCCCATGTGCCTTCCCAATGATGCAATAAGCCCTTCCAAGAATCTGGACTACTTATTTGGAATAAGCAAGAGCAGACGAGAAACCACACAGCACTCTAGAGCCCAGAGGCTCCCTGGCCTGTGGGTCCACAGTCACCTCTAGTCTACTCCTACGGTGGAACCTTTCCTGATGTGAGCAGAACTTACACCTTCACTTGATATTCTCTCCCCATGAAAAACTTACCAAAGAATCACAGCTCTCAGACGAGACTCAGTTCAGCACTGCAGGAAAAAAAGAGCCCAGACAGCCCTTGGGAGTTGACCCCTGGCCACATGCCCGGGGTCACTGGGCTCCGTGTTTACTTTTTCTCTGTGCCCTCTAAGGAGGCCTCCTGCTTAAAATAACCAAGGAGCCACTAAATTGTACCTACTTGTCATGGAGCATTGGTGGATTCCTTTACAAAGGCCAAGAAACTCAGGCTTTTTGCCCTTCATGACCCTAACTTTGACTATAATAAATCTCCCAAATCTTTAACTTAGGGTTAACATTAGTTTGGGGAAACAGTAGGTTCTACCAATAGCCTTTATGAATATACATTAAACACCAGTAGAGAGAAAATGGGCGGCTGGGATTGTGGCTCAGCGGTAGAGCGCTTGCCTAGCACATGCGAGGCCCTGAGTTCGATCCTCAGCACCACATAAAAATAAATAAATTAAATAAAGGTATTGTGTCCAACTACAACTAAAAAACAAATATTTAATAAAAAAAGAGAAAATGGACATATATTTAAAAAGTAGTCATTTAAGAAGTACAAAAATATTCTTGGCATGAACAGAAAAATTATTATTAAGAATTATTATTCGGAATTATTTCGGGCTGGGGATGTGGCTCAAATGGTCATGCGCTCGCCTGGCATGTGCGGGGCACTGGGTTCGATTCTCAGCACCACATAAAAATAAAATAAAGATGTTGTGCCCACCAAAAACTGAAAAATAAATATTAAAAAATTCTCTCTCTCTCTCTTAAAAAAAAAAAGAATGATTTCAGGTGGGCAGGATAGCACATACCTGCAATCCCAGTGACTCAGGAGGCTGGCAGGATCAGAAGCTTGAGGTCAGTGAGGCCAGCCTCCGAAACTTAGCAAGGCCCTGAGAAACTTAGTGAGATCCTATCTCAAAATTAAGACAAATAGATAAATAAATAAAAAGAGCTGGGGATATAGCTTAGTGGCAAAGCACCCTCGGATTCAATCCCTAGGTACACAGAAAAAAAAGTTGTTTCAAAAAACAATAGAATTTTAATTTCTACTTAACCAAAATATCATTGCAATCAGTTTTGTTGTGCTTGTGAGATAATCTGTTTTCTGATGTCTCCTTAAATCCACTACTTTTTCCTTCTGAATAAGCCATTTAATTTTATTTTGATTCAGAAGAGCAATAGCATTTTTTTATGTACGTATCTGTATTATTATTATTATTTTTTTTTTGGTACCAGAGATTGAACTCAAGGGCATTCGACCCCTGAGCTCCAGCCCCAGCCCTATTTTGTATTTTATTAAGAGACAGGGTCTCACTGAGTTGCTTAGCACCTTGCTTTTACTGGGGCTGGGCTTTGAACTCGAGATCCTCCCACCTCAGCCTCTTGAGCCACTGAGCTAACGGGTGTGCACCGCCATGCCCAGCTCTGTTTTGTTCTTACAGTGGAAGGAAATCCTCCTACGTTTTTTTTTTTTTTCCCCAGACGATGGCTAATATGTACGACAACTTGTTTAAAATACTTAACCAGAAACAAAACAAGACAAAACACTCCTGTGCTGGTTAACAGTTGTTCAAGTAAATGACATGGAGACCAGGCTAGAAGAATCCCTGAGCAGATAAAACCAGGGAGGCCCCACAGGGACCTACACCTTGCTTGACTTGCAAACACAAGGGAAACTTGACATGAACTCTTTGTTGTAAACAAGATTTTTCTCTTTGATGAAATATCTAAAAATTTAACATCTTTTTAAAGCACAGTTATTTTCTGAACTGTTTCATAGAGTGTCTGGCAATATTAGGCCCTAATAGATATTTTTTTATTATATTGTTATGGTTTTTTTTTTTTTTTTGGCGGGGGGTGGGATTGAACCTAGGGTGCTTAACCACTGAGCCACATCCCCAGCCCTTTTATATTATATTTAGAGACAGGGTCTTGCTAAGTTGCTTAGGGCCTTGATAAGTTGCTGAGGCTGGCTTTGAACTGGCCACTGGGATTAAAGGCATGTGCCACCACACCCAGCTAAAAAAATAATTTTTTTTTAAATGGGGAGTAAAACCAGAGGATGATTAGAGAATAGGACATAAACAAATGATAAGAGAGTTTCTTGGAGATTAGACTCTCTGTTTCTCCCCTTTTCCTTCTTTGGATGTTGAGGGACAGAACTGTTTATATCACATGGTCATTTAGATAATTACATGAGTAACTCTAAGATGATCCTCGAGGAAAAATGGCCCAGTGAAATGTCAAGAGACTGAGGGGAGAAAGAGGGATATTAAAAGTCAATACAGTGAAAATATATAGAGCTGCTAAAATAGGGATGTCTATTGCTTGACTTAGTAGAGATGGAATGTTCTGAATTTTCTTTCCCCCTGAGCAGTTAGGTAATATCTACCCACATAGCTTGTGGCTGCATTTTATTTATTTATTTTTATTATGATTTTTTTAATATTTATTTTTTAGTTATCGGCGGACACAACATCTTTGTCTGTACGTGGTGCTGAGGGTCGAACCTGGGCCGCACTCATGCCAGGCGAGCGCGCTACCGCTTGAGCCACATCCCCAGCCCTTGTGGCTGCATTTTAAAATGGTGTTCTCTCTGACCTATATTTAGTAGTCAGGGTCCTGTGTGGGCTTAAGCTCATTCATCTTTCATGGTGGCTGATCAACCCTACAGAGTAGACTCTCTTGAGAGCCCGGGACTCCCTGAAAGGATGCAGACTGTTTAATTCAGCTCAGAAACCTTGGCTATGAGCTCACTGAGAGAACACCAAGTCGGCCAGGACCTGGTCTGTTATGGTTTGGATATGGTGTCCCCCAAAAGCTCATGTGTGAGACAATGCAACGGAGTTTAGAGGAGAAAAGATCCGGTTGTGCTAGCCTTAACCCAATCAGTGAATTAGTCACCAGATGGGTGAAGTGGGAGGGTGTGGCTGGAGGAGGTGAGAATTGGCAGGCATGGCTTTGGGGTATATATTTGTATCTGGCAAGTGGAGTCTCTCTCTACTTTCTGATCATCATGTGAGCTGCTTCCCTCCGCCACACTCTTCTGCCTTGCCTTGAGCTCCCAGGGATGGAACCGACTGTCTATGGACTGAGACCTCTGAAACCCTGAGCCCCCAAATAAACTTTTCCTCCTCTGTCATTGTTCTGGTGGGGTCCTTTAGACATAGCAGCGAAATAGCTGACTAAAACATGGTCCCTGCATTATATTATATTTAGAGACAGGTCAACCAAACCACATAAAGTAGGCCATGGGTTTTTAATTCTTTAGCTTTTTATATCAAAGGAATAAAGTGAATCAATTCCCAGCTTATAACTTTCCGAAGTGGAGGTCCTGCTCTCAGTGGTCCAGCAGGCACTGCTCGGCTCACATTGTTCCAATTTATTTCAATGGCCTTGAATGAAAGACTGGACAAACACAGTGATTTCTCTCTTCTTTTGAAAGGGAACTAGAAATTTCTTTTAGGGGTAGGAACCCTGTCCTTAATGAACTTTTCTATTAGTTTTTTAAAAATTGCTTTGAAAATTATTTTCAGCATGGAAGGACAGATCATCCATTCCTACCAACCACCTGATGAGGTCAGCATGACCAATATTACTATGCCCCCCCCCTTTTTTTGCAGATTAGGAAAATGAAACATGGAAAAGTTAAGTAATTTGCCCCAAATCACCCAGCTCGTTGGTGGAGACAATGTGACTCTAGAGCTGGAGTCCTACCCTACTAAGCCCCGCTTGTCCCCACACTTCATGGGATATGGTGTCACTCTCTAGTCACAGGAGGCCTGTTTCAACTGCAGAGGCTGGGAAGGTGGATGTGCCCAGGTCAGAAATGTACAAGGAAATGGTATGAGTTCTCCAGGGTTCTCTGCATCCCTCCAAGCTACCAGAGAATTCGTGAAAATACATCTGTACTTTACCATTTTACCCTTGACCCTTCTCCACTTTAACATCTGTTGAAGAATGAGCTATAGAGCTTACATTTTGGATACTATCTTTCCAAATTAAATCTTAAAAACAGAGTCACAGCAGCAGTGAATCAATAATGCCTTAGGGCCATAAAAAAAACAAGGCTTTCAAAATGATAGAAATACATTAACTAGCCAGAGTGTTTCCTTATAAAGAACAGGCTTGTTACCCTTATAAGATCAGATATGGATTATTTTCACCTGTCTGAAAACTGTACCATCAGCATTATTCCCTGAAGTAACTAAAGAACCATCTGCATAATTCAGTTACAAATTTCAGGGAAGGAGTGAGGATGGAGCTCAGAGGCAGAGCTCTTACCTAGCATGCATGAGGCCCTGGTTTGATCCTTAGCACCCAAAACAAAAACAAAACAAAAACAAAATAAAATAAAAGCTACACTCTTTGTAGTTCCTAGTTAAAGTGATCAACTCTGGAACTAAACTAAAGAATTAAGACCCAGAGTATTCAAGAAAATGGGGGCAGTACTGATCAAGAACAGAGTCTGCTTAAGAGAGAAGCCTTTAGAGGTGTGACCAGGTGTGATTCTACACTGAACTGCAGGGCTGAGGGAATGAAAACAAGTCTACCACGTGCAGGTCCCACATCTCGGCAGCATCTTTACTCATTAGCTATTTGGCCTGCAGGTGCTCGCCATGAGAGTCCCCACCAACTCTGGCTATTGAAGATTTCATTGTTTGGAAGCCTAATATTAAGTAATTAAATCCTGGCATCTGAGAAGGCCCGCCCTTGAAAATTATCTGATGGTCTGGGCCTGGGTTTTATCTGTCGGTCCTACTGGTAGTAAAATCATTATTCAGTGTCCCTTTTAAGGAGGGGAGATGGAAGAGGAGCAGTAAGGGTGGGTGACAGGCTTTGCTCTGAGGGCACTGCTGCCCTCCTGTGCCAAGTACTTGAGCTTTGTTTTTTCATTTTGTCTGGCATGGCTTGGCCATATGGCAGGTACAAAGAAACCACAGCGTTTTCTAAAGGGGTTGTCCTATTACCCGTTCTTACCAGCAGAGAACCAGAGCTCCATTGTTCCCCATCCTCACCAACACTTGGTACGATGAGTCTTTTTAATTTCAGACATTCTAGGAGGGACATCATGGTGCTCACTGAGGTTTTTATTTGCAGTTCCTTAATGACTACTGATGGTAAACATAATTTTATGGGCTTTTATCATCCCATACTTTTTTGAATTAAGAGTGTTTAAATCTTTTGCTCATTTCTTAAGAGCTATTTTCTGAGTTTTAAGAGTCTATTTTATATTATAAATGCTCGTTCTTATCAGATAGACGATTGGCAAATATTTTCTCTCACTCTGAAGCTTCTTTAGTTTCCAAATATTTGGAGTTTTTCCAGGTTCTTTCAGTGTTGATTTCTGATTCAATTCCACTGTGGTTACAGAATATATTTTGAGTGATTTGAATCCTTTAAAATTTATTGAGACTTATTTTGTGGTCCAGAATATGGTCTATCTTGGCAAATGTTCTATGTACATTTGCAAAGAATGTGTACTCTGCTGTTGTTGGGTGGAGCGCTCTGTTCATGCCAATTAGGTCATTGGAGAATTGTTCAAGATCTTCATTGATTTCAGTCTGTTTGTTCTGAGAGGGGTTTTAAAATCTCTGATTATATTTGTGGATTTGCCTAATTTCCCCCTTTGCTTCATGTTTATTAAATCTCTGTTATTTTACCTACTGACACAGGATTATGATGTTGGTTGATGAAATGGCAACCCACTTTATTCTTACTTCTACTCTTTATTCTAGTTTAACACTAATGTATTCCTCCAGCTGTCTTTTGGATAGTATCAGCATTTCCACCCCTTTAACTTCAACTTATGCAGTCCCCCCCTCATCTGCAGTCTCTCCTTCCATGGTTTCAGTTACCCACAGTAAATGGTGGTCTAAAAATATAGTACAGTCCTGTGAGAGAGAGAGAAAGGGGTCACGTGCATATCATTGTATTACAGGGTATTGCTATAACTATTCTATTTTATTATTGGTTATTGTCATTAATCTCTTACCATGCCTTATTTGGAAACATTAGCATAGTTATAAAGGTATAGGAAAAGGGCTGGGGATGTAGCTCCATGGTAGAGTGCTTGCTTAATGTGTGTGAAGACTTAGGTTCAATCCCTAGCACTACAAATAAATAGGTAAATAAATAAACAAAACCAATAAATGTATGGGAAAAAACATAGTATATATAGGATTCAGTACTATCTGAAGTTTCAGGCATCCACTGGGGGGAACATGGATCATACCCTTGCTTTTATGGGGGACTACTGTATTTATGTCTTTATGTGGGTTTCTTTGAGGCAGCATGTTTGAGTCTTGTATATTTTAACCAACCTGACAATCTCTGCATTTTAATGGAGGTATGAAGACCATTTATATTTAATGTGATTACTGATATAGTTGGGTTTAAATCTACTATTTTGCTATTATTTTTCTCATTGTCCTACTTGTTCTTTGTTCCTTTCACTCCTTTTCAGCCTTCTTTGGAGAGTTTTTCTTTTTTTCTTTTTTGCAGTACTGGGGTTTGGACGTATGGAATACTATAACAACAAGCTCCACCTTAAAGCTAGATCCCCCATCTTTTTCATTTTTTATTTTGAGTTAGGGTCTTGCTAAGTCGCTAAGTTGGCTAGTCTGGCCTTGAACCTTCAATCCTCGTGCCTCACCCTCCCAAGTAGTTGGGATTACAGGTGTGCACCACCATGCCCAACTGGACTGAGTATTCTTGCTGATTTCATTTGATCTCCTTTGTTGGCTTATTAACTAGAACTCCTTGTCATATTATTTTGATGATTTCATTAGTATTTATAGTATACACATTTAACTTTCCAGTTCACCTTTGAGTGGTAGCCTACTACCTCACATATAGTATAAGGGTCTTACAAAATTGGACTTCCATTTTTCTCTTCAACCTTGTGCGATTGTTGTCATATCTACATTTCTATTATTCTTTGTTCCTGTAGTAATTGTTTTCTTTGTACTGAGGATTGAACCCAGGAGCACTTAACCACTGAGCCACACCCCCCAACCCTTTTTATTTTTTATTTGAGACAGGGTCCCACTAAGTTCCTAAGGGCCTTGCTAAGTTGCTGAGGCTGGCCTTAGAAGTTGAGATCCTTCTGCCTCAGCCTTTTGAGTGGCTGGGATCACAGGTGGGCACCACTGCACTGACTTAATTTATCTTTAAAGAGACTTAAATAATAAGAACAAGTCTTTATATGCACCCAGATAATACTATTTCTAGTAATTCTTCATTCCTGTGAATGAGGGAGATTCAGGTTTCCCACTGATATCCTTTTCTTTCTAACTAAAGGATTTTCATGAACTTGTTTTTTGTGGTTCAAATTGGCTAGTGATGCCCCCTTTTAAGTTTTTACTTATTTAAGAATGTTTTTACTTTACTTTTGCTTTTAAAAGATATTTTAAGTGTGCAAAGACTTTTAGGTTGAGAATTTTCTTTCACTACTTTAAAAACATTGACTGTTTTCTAGCCAGTGTTATTTCCAACAACAAACCAGCTGCCAATTTGTTTCTCTGAACATAAGTGTGTCTTTTATTCTCTAATTGTAAGATTTTCTCCTAATCATTGGCTTGCTTTAATTAATTTATTTACTTACTTTGTGTTAATGGGGATTGGTTCTAGGGCCTTGGGCATACCAACCATGTGCTCTACCAGTGAGTTCCACAACCAGCTCTTACCACTGGCTTTAAACAATTTGGATTAAGATGTGCATTGATAAAATTTCCTTCATGTTTTTGTACTTCGGATTTGTTGACCTCAAATCTATAGGTTTATAGCTTCCAAGTATTTTTGAATTCCTATTTTCCTCTCTAGGTATTTTTGTCCCAAAGTTCACTGATGCTGTTTTCATTCATTTAAGCCTTTTTCTGTTTCATTTTGGCAGTTACTTGTTATGTCTTCCAGTTAACTAATCTTTTCCTTGGCAATGTGAAATCTCCATTAATTATTTTTCCATTTCAGTTATTGTAGTTTCCATTGCTAGAAGTCTGATTTTTTTTTTTAAATAGTATTTATCTCTACTTAACATTTTAAATCTCTCTTCTAGCTTTTGGACATATGGAATACTATAACAACAACTACTTTTAATGTCTCTATCTATTAATTTTGTCATCTGAATAATTAATGGGTGAGTTTTGATTCATTTTCCTCATTATGGGTGGTATTTTCCTACTTCATGTCTGATAATTTTGGACTGAATGTTAGGTATTTTATCTTGTTGGGTATGAATTATTTTTGTATCTCTTTAAGTATTCTTATATTTTGTTCTGGGACCCAGTTCAGTTATATGGAAACAATTCGATCTTTTTAAGATTTTGTTATTAAGCTGGAATGAGAGCTGTGTTTAGTCTAGGATTAATTTTTTTCCCCATTACTGAGGCCAGATTCTCTTAAGAACTCTAATGAGTGCCCCTGGAAAATGAGGCTCTTCACTTTTGGTGCTAGACCCAGGCACCTCTTCTTGGCTCTGTGTGGTATTCACATACTGTTCCCTCTACTTCTTTTGGGGGATCCCTTCCCTGGCTTCAGGTAGTTTCTTCCTACCTGTGTGATCAGCACTCACTTGAATATCCAAGGAAGATGGTTCTCTCTTCTCTGAATCTCTAGCTGCCTCAGTTTCCCTGGATGGACCTCCGGCTCCATATCTTCAACTCAGGGCTTAAGAATCCTCATTAGTAGTACCAAGAGAAAGGAAGAGGAGGAGGTTCCCTCCTCCTCCTCTCTGGGTTCCCTCTCCCTACACAGCAGTCTAGAGCCTCTTTCAAGGCAGGAGGCTAGGATGATGGCAGAGCTCATCCTGTTTGTTTCCTATGTCTCAGGGGTCACTCTTCTTTTCTGCCTAATGCCGGTGTCCAGAGTGAATTTTTAATACACTTCAGCCCATTTTTAAGTTGTTTCAAAGTAAATATAGTTCCTGTTACTCCACCTTTCTTAGAATGTATTTTAAAGACTGTCATTTCTCATTGGATGAGATGATACTATCTCATAAGTGTGAGTAAATTTTATAGGCTGATGGGGGTTTTAAGGTTATTATTATTCCACTTATTACTTAACTAAAAGGCATTTTTTGGGGGAGCATTGCATAATTACAGAATTTGATTTTAAGATCAGTAGCCCAACAATAAAATTATATAAAGTCCAATTCAAAATAAATACATTGAATAAATACAATGAGCTTAAAACTAAATCATTTTCTGAAGTCCAGGGCCAAAACCTCATTCATTTACTGACATATAAAATAAATGCAGAAAACAACCTTTTTGTATAAAAATGCAATCTTTAAAAGGGGACATAAGAAATTGTGTGTTTATGGTGTCAATTGGTATATACAACTTTTTATTGTTTGTATTGCAGTCCTGTGGATTGAACCCAGAGCTTGGTGCATGCTGGGCAAGTGCTCTACCACTGAGCTACATCCCAGGTCCTATACAGCTTTTCTTTTTTTGTGGTCCTGGGGATTGAATCTAGGAGTGCTCTACCACTGAGCTACTTCCCAGGGTTTTTTTTTTTTTTTTTTTTTTTTTTTTTTTTTTTTTTTAAGTTTGAGTCTTACTAAGTGGCTGAGGCTGGCCTTGAACATCCTCCTGCCTTGGTCTCCTGAATCTGCTGGGACCACCACACCCATTCCTATACAACTTTTACAAAGAAAATTATTTATAGAAATGAATAGGAAACGAGGCCACACATATATTCTGTTTAGGTTTATAAACTAACTGAATCCTCCTCCTCCTCCTCCTCCTTTCTCTTAGTACTACTAATGAGGATTCTTAAGATACTGCTCAGTCACCTGCTTTTCTCAAACAAAGCTAAGCAGATTTCCCTGACGCTCTGTTTTTTTGGTGGGTTGGCTCCTTCATGACTTTGCTACGGACAAAAGCAGCGAGAACCATTGGAAGTTTATCATGCCTCTTTCTGCTGCCCTCTCAGTGACCTTGATGAATGAGAGCTTCCCAACCTGGCACATTCCCAAATAAGTATGTGGTTCGGGGATCCGACAAGCATCTGAATAATTCTCTAGAATGTTGAACAGAGCGATACCATCAGCCCATTAGCTATTTTCCCACAGAAATCAAGCCAACAAAGCCTGAATATATATATATATATATATATATATATATATATATATATATATATATGAATGAGAAATATAAATTGTCAACGTAGATACACTTTACAAGAGCAAACATTTCTATGCATCTCTCCTAGCCTGGTGCAGTGGTACGGTGGCACCCAGTTTTGCTAACATGTCACTTTCACTTCCTCCTCCTGCTGTCCCCATCCCCCACTACGATGTCATTTTCTGCAAACCTATAACAAATCTGGTGCTCACATGAAAATTTAATGTTCTAGCATGTTTACTAGATGTGGCAAGACTGCAAGCAACAATTAATTCATTTGCTGTTATATTTTGGGTAGAGGGAAAGTGATCTGGAGCAGAGCTTAGAATTCCCTAAATAAACTGGGGCAGGCTGCAGGCTTCCTAGCCAGCTGCTTCCTCCTGCAGTCAATGGGGATTTCCGTGGGGAAAGGGAAGGCTTGGCTATCTGCTTTGGGAAACAGTGTTCTTAGCCTTTCTTACCTCATTGCCACCAGTACTTTGGGACACTGGTAAAGTAAAAATAGTTCCCAATGAGGGAGAGGATAGGGATTCCTGAGGAGGTTTTATATGTTTATTATTAAAAGATAAAATTACACGAATCTCCCTTTTCTTCTAACTCAGGGGCTGCCAAGCTAAGGCCTGCATCCTATATCTGGCTACCTGCTGATTTTTATAAAGTTTTATTAGAACACAGCAAAAACAAAAAGCAAATCACAGCCTGCCATTTGTGGATATATGGTCTATGGCTGGCTTTGCACTTCTACAGACCTGAGAGGTTAGGATAGATCATGTCTAATCCGCTGAGTCTGTTCCACTAAGCTACTATCCAGACCTTTACAGAAGAGTTAGTTACAGACAAAAAAGAATTTATACCAAGATAGTTGAGGAACTTGAGAACAATGCGGGTATTCCATAACTTTCCCTAAAGACGACCAAGACCAGTTTGAAGATACCGACGGAACAGGAGAGGCTGGTGATGGTGTTTAAATCTAATTAGTGCTTTACCAGATGTGGTGGCACCACCTGTAATCTCAGCAGCTCAGGGGGATGATGCAGGAGGGCCACAAGTTTGAGGCCAGCCTCAGTAACTCAGGGCCTAACCCTGAACAACTTAGTGAGACCCTGTCTTAAAATAAAAAATAAAAAGGGCTGGGGATGCAACTTAGTGGTAAAGTGTCTCTAGGCTCAATCTCTAGCACCAAAATAAATAAACAAACAAACAAACAAACAAACAATTAACTGCTTCAACAGAAGCACTTTCCAAAAATGAAAGGTCAAAGAGAACAACATGGTTCATTCTCAGTATTTTAGGGAATACTGTGGGACAGGCTTTCTCAGATTAAAAGCTATTTAAATATAAGTGATAGTACTTTATGGTATTTTTACTTAGAATCTATTTCCTTGATTCTGGTTTGCAGAATACTCCATAAAACCTAATTTATATTATCTGAGATAGAAGTTTCACTTGGATGGCAGGATATAAAATTAACACCCATAAATCAATTGCACTTCTATACTCCAACAATGAATCAGCTGAAAGAGAAATTAGGAAAACCATCCATTCTCGATAGCCTCAAAAACCAACCAACCAAACAAAAAAACAACTTAGGAATCAATCTAACAAAGAGGTGAAGGATCTCTACAATGAAAACTACAGAACACTAAAAAAAGAAATTGAGGAAGACCCTAGCAATGGAAAGATCTCCCATGTTTTAGGATAGGCAGAATTAATATTGTCAAAATGGCCTTAGTACCAAAAGTGCTGTACAAATTCAAAGCAATTTCCATCAAAATTACAATGACGTTAATCATATGAATAGAAAAAGCAGTCATGAAATTCATTTGGAAAAACAAGAGGCCTAGAATAACTAAAGCAATCCTTAATGAGGAATATGAAGCAGGAGGCATCACAATACCAGACCTTAAATTATACTACAGAGTTATATAACAAAAAGGGCATGGCATTGGCACCAAAATAGACAAGAAGACCAATGGAAGAGAAGAGAAGACACAACGACAAGCCTGCATAAGTTCACTTACCTCATACCAGACAAAGGTGCCCAAAACACAAACTGGAGAAAAGACAGACTCTCTAACACATGGTTCTGGGAAAACTGGAAATCCATATGTAATAGATTGACAGTTAGCCCCTCTCTCATCCTGCACAAAAATCAACTCTGAATGGATCAAACACCTAGGAATTAGACAAGGGACCCTGTACCAACTAGAAGAAAAGGTAGGTCCAACCCTTCAGCATATTGGCACAGGAACTGATTCCCAAACACAAAACCCCTACAGCATAAGAAATTAAGTCCGTGCCACCTACATCTCAGGGCGTTAATTTCCAGGACATACAAAGAATTAAAAAAGCCCAACACCAAAAAATGAAATAATCCAATCAATAAATGGGTAAAGAAACTGAATATAACCTCTCAAAAGAAAAAATATGAATGGTCAACAAATATATGAAACTTTTTTTTTTTTTTTTTTGTGGTACGAGGGATTGAGCTCAGGGGCACTCAACTACTAAGCCACATCTCCAGCCCCTTTTTGTATTTTATTTAGAGATAGTCTCACTGAGTTGTTTAGGGCCTCGCTAAATTGCTGAGGCTGGCTTAGAACTTGTGATCCTTCCTGTCTTGCCTCCCAAGCTGCTGGGATTATAGGTGTGCACCACCGAACCTGATTGTCAACAAATATATGGAAAAATGCTCAACACCTCTAGCAATTAGGAAAATGTAAATTAAAACTATGCTGAGATTCCATCTTAATCTAGTCAGAATGGCAATTATCAAGAATACAAGTAACAACAAATGTTGGCAAGGATATGGGGAAAATGGAATGCTCACATGTTATTGGTGGGACTGAAAATTGGTGCAACCCCTCTGGAAAGCAGTAGGGATACTCCTTGAAAAACTAGGAATAGAACCACCATTTGACCCAGTTATTCCACTCCTTGGCATATATTCAAAGGATTTAAAATTAGCATGCTACAGTGACACAGTCACGTCAATGTTTATAGAAGCACAAATCATAATATGGAACCAATCTAGGTGCTCATCAACACATTGTGTTACATAATGGAATATTAATCAGTCATAAAGAAGAATGACTTTATGACATTTGCTAGTAAATGGATGGATCTGGAGAATATCATGCTATGTGAAATAAGCCAATCTCCCCAAACCAAAGGTTTAATGTTTTAGCAGCTATGTGGAAGCTAAAGCACAATAAAGGGCGAGGAGGGGAAGATTAGACTTGACAGAGGAGAACGAATGGAAGGGAGGGGGAGAAGAACAGGAAAGACAATAGAATAAATCTAACATAATTTTCCTATGTATACATAAGAAATTACCTAAGTGAACCCCACCATTACGCTCACCCACAAGAATGGGATCCTAATTATAATAAGATATACCCCATGCTCGTATAATTTTATCTAAAGGGTTTCTACTGTCATGTGTAACTAAGAAGATTATATAAAGAAGTCTCACTTGGAATCTAATTCTCTGTGAGTGTGAAAACACCTGAGTCTTGGACACCTAATGTCTTCTCACAACAAAGAGCACATGGAACCTTCTGTCCCACTTGGACCAAAGAGACACCTCATCAGGGAAATGATCCTGGACAGGCTAGCAGACAGAGCCAAGACACAGGATGCAAACTTGAGCATCATGAGGCCCTATGGGGGCAGGAGAGTGGCTTAGCTGCTAATCGGAAAGGGTACTGTCCAAAGATGAAAAGATCCAGGTAGGGCTGGGATTGTGGTTCAGTGGTAGAGCGCTCGCCTCGCACGGGCAGGACCCGGGTTCGATCCTCAGCACCACATAAAAATAAAGGCATGGTGTTGTGTCCATCTACACTTAAAAAATAGATATTTAAAAAATAAAACAATAATAAAATAAAAACTGATGTGTATTAAAAAAAAAAAAAAGAAGAGATCTAGGTTTCAAACTCAGGGGAGAGAATTGCAAGAGAAAAACAACACGGTGGGGGACCAGATTCAAGGGTGAGGAGTGGTGGGTGTGAGAAGATTGGACTTTGCATTTGGCTTTTGTCACCAATAGCCAGCGTAGAAAGGCCCTGCAGCCTATTGAGCCAGCAAGGGAGCAGCTTGCTTGCTGGTCCTTGACTTGTCCTGCTGTTCCCAGCTATACAACCTGGAGGGTTATAGGCTCCCTATCCAACCACAAACAGAGAAAGAGTATTGTAAGTGTCTAATTAAAAACTGTCTTCGGGGTGCCGTGGCACACGCCTATAATCCCAGCTGCTCGGGAGGCTGAGGCAGGAGGATAGTGAGTTCAAAGAGCCAGCCTCAGCAACTTAGTTAGGTCCTAAGAGACTCTGTCTCTAAATAAAATATAATAAAAGGGCTGGGTTGAGACTCAGTAGTTATGTACCTCTGGGTTCAATCTCTGGTATCAAAAAACAAACAAAAACCCAAACCGAACCAAACCAAACAACAACAAAACTGTCTGGTCTCTGCACGAGGTTTGGGCCATGTGACTGAACTCACTTTAGAATCAAGCCACAGCGAAAGAATCATGAGGTCCAGGTGGCTACACTACCAAATAAGCCCTCAGTGCATTCCATCCTGCTGCCCGGGTTCTCCCTTCCCAGTCTGAATTCCTCATCTTTCACCAAGACAGCCCCAAATTATGATTGATGTGAGGATTGCAATAAAATGATGCCATAGTTTTTGTCCTTTCCAAAAATTTAATGAAATCAGGCAAACTGGCATGGAATCAAAGCCGGATACCATGATCAATGCTTCAGAAGAAACAGCTGAGTTCAAAAGATACACCGCTGTGGACAATACTGATACTCTTCTTCAGAAGACGGATAATCCCCCCAGTGAGTGGAATAGGGTTGACAGTGCCAAGTGTGGGCAGGATGGCAATACTCTTGCCTGCAGGATGGCAATACTCCTAAGTTTATTACCTTTAATATGCTATCTAATTTAACGGTCTTAGGTTGTGAGCAAATGATTCTTAAGTTAAAGTATTTATGCAATTAATATCAAGCTTAAGAAATTTCTACTAAGTTAGCTTTTAAAAAATAATTAGGCTGTATACTCAGAATATTTAGAGAGTCTCCTGGGATTAGTGGCTGGAAACATGAAAAGCCCCCCAAATAAGCACTAAAAGAGAATGGAGGTCAGACAGGGGGCCGGGAACATATGGATGTTGTAACTGAACCCGCAGTTCAAGAACCTGACCCTCTGCAGCTACTCAGGGCCTGGAGGAAATGCCTCAGGATTTAAAAGATCTGACAGTATTACTAACCACAGCCAAGAACAAAAAGTGAAAAACGACCCTTGAGAATCCCGAGGTGTCTCTGTCTCCATCACTGATAAGATCTCTGCTCAAGTTCCTTTTAATGGGGCGTCAGGCAAGAGGTATCCCTGCCGCACAAGATCACAAAGTAGCTTCTACTTTTGGTGGTCAGGCAGGCTGCCCTGTTGCTACAGATAGGAAGACCAGCTAAACTTCTCTTTGTCATCTTTAGATTTAATCAAACCGAGGAACTGTTATCAGATCTGCGTTCTAGCTGTTATTTTGGTTTGTTTATCCAGAAGTCGCTTCTGTCGCCAATGGCCCGAATCAGAACTGCGTTATCTGGTTAGCATTACTCATTTCTTTTATGTAGTCATGCCTGAGAATAAACTTGTTATTCAAATGTGACTTTCAAGTCCTCTCAGATCTCCCTTAGAGCCTCACTAAAAGTTACAAATGTGCTATGAGGAGTAACCATCCGCTGTTCATACGCACCCCGGGTCCAGATGCCAAAAGCACGTGGGATACGCTGGAGTTCGTTTGGCTAGTGTACCCACAACATCAGCAGAAAAAAAGGGGATCAGTGGTGATGCCAAGCTGGCAGGCTGCCACCCCACTCCAGGTGCTGGAGAAGAACCAACTCTGAAGCAAGCTCAGGTAGATCACTGGCTGGAGAGGTTCCACTCCACGGGGTCTGTGTTTACAGATGTCATTAACCATCCACATTTCAGTTTAATAGACAATCTTATTTCTGGTAATACGGGGCAGCTGGTATCAATTACTTATAAACTTCACAAAAATGGTGACAAAAATGATTAAGTGATTTGTGATGCTTGTAACTGGTCAATCTAATTTGATTTTACAAGAATCCCATTGATTGTTCTACTTGCTAAGGTGGAATGAATACCAAGCCCTACATACACAACATGAATGAGCTACCTATGAATGAGTGACTTAGGAACTTTATGGGCCTAAGATGAGAGAGCCAAAGGCAGGAGCCCCCAGCTGGGGGTCCTCAGGCATCACAGAAAGACTTTACTCCAACTACTGACTCTTTTGAAGAGTAAGCATCAGAATAAAGATATTTTCCGTGTGTGTGTGTGTGTGTGTGTGTGTTCCCCCTAGTTAGAACATTATTTTCACACACCCAATGCTACCCAATTTGTGAATATGGGAACCTCTTTTGACGTGGGAAATGCCCCTGGGGCAGATCTATTCAACACAAAAATACACAAGGAGAAGGAGCCTCTAGAAATACAGCTGTGCTTTCAATGACTTTGTGTCTAATAAATCCTAACAGTCCTTTAACACAACAAGAGTGGTTTTTGCCTGCGGGAGACCTGTGGGTCATTCACGCTACAGACCAGGGACAGCCCGAGAAGCAGCTGCTGGGGTCCTGCCTGGCCAGCTCTGAGCTCCTGGACTTCTGTGACCATGGAGGCCTTGCACCTGGTGCTGTGGGGCAAACAGGGCCCACAGGAGGAATCCTCCTCCTCTGGGACAGTGAGTCTCCTCTGAGGGGGGCTACTACTGACAGACGGCATCATTCTGAGGGACACTGGGCTGAGGAATGGAGAATGAAAGCCAGAGGCCTGAACCTAGTGGCAGCTAAGGCCAGAACTTTTGTGTTAGTTGGGTCAATTCATTCCCTCTTTTTGTCTAAGTTGACTTTCTCTTGTTTGCTATCTTAAGAGAGTTTTTTTCTTTTTTTGGTACTGGGGACTGAACCCAGAGGCATTTTTAAATTTTGAAACAGGGTCTCACCACTTTGCTTAGAGCTTCACTAAGTTACCGAGGCTGGTCTTGAACTTGTGATCATCCTGCTGCAGCCTCTGGAGTTGCTGGGAGTACAGCTCCAGAAGAGAGTTCTGATAAACACAGTGAGCGAAGGCCTCACTGGTCCAGGGCTTTCATTGTGGAGACGGGGAAGAGCTGGTCGAGGTCGCAAGAGAAGCAGGAGAGCAGTGAGAGGCAGCTTGGGACAGGGTGGGGAGGGGGGCACAGAGCCACGGCAGCCAGAGTCCCCCTAGCCTTCTCTTTTGACAGGAAAGGTGGTCAGCAGAACCAGGCTCCTTCGGCCACCTGACAAGCACCTTTGGTAACATGCCCCCAGTGGTTAGATTGGAGTGGCACTTCAGATGCTCCTAAGTCAGATGACATCACTGGCACAAAACTGTAGAGATGTGCAGGAGGTCATTTATAAGTACTAAAACAAGTTGGGTACTATAACAACTTAAAATAACAACAACAACAAAATTACATAAAATAAATAATCCAATTTTAAAAATGGGCTGAGGACCTGAAAAGACATTTCTCTGAAGGCACACAGCCTGATGTAGTAGCCATGCCAATGATCATAGAGACCTGGAGGCAGAAGCAGGAGGATGGCAAGTTCAAGTCCAGTCTGGGTAACACAGTGAGAGACCCTGTCTCAAACTAAAAAATAAAAAATGGCTAGAGACGTAGCTCAGCTGATAGAGTACACCTGGATTCAATCTCCAACACCAACAAACAAAACAAAACAAAACAAAATAAAACAAAGCCACAAAAAACTAACACAATTTTCAAGAAGAATATACACTCACAACCTTGAAAAGTTAGAAGCTATGATTTCATTTAATATTTGAAGTTTTGGGGAATGAGAGTAAATGTTAAATCATTCTTTGCTAAATTGGTAGAAAACCCTTATTTCCAACAAGTTAAACATGATTTAACAGTTCAAGGATATTTATCAAGAATTTAAAGATGTCATAAAGAAAAAATTGGGGGTTTATGACATACAAAGTGAATTTGTTTAGAAGCAAGTTTTGTAAGAAAAACCAGTCTTTTAAAAAGACAACTCCTCAAAAAAAAAAAAAAAAGACAATTCCTCAAATTGACTGTTTTTGCCAAGTATTAGTCTATTTTCATTCTTTGATTTTTTTGGGACTTTAAAGTAGCATATTTTTTTAAGACAAACAATTTGATTCTGTATTTTGAGAAACTCTCAGTCTGTGTGAGTTCATCCAGGAGTGGCTGGTCCCAGCGGAAAGATTCATGACAAAGAAACACTGCCCATCTTTTAAAATTCCAAATAGTGTGTGCTGAGAAAATGAGAACTCCCAGAATGTTATAAGTCCCTACAATTATAATAGACTGTGCTTTATTTAAATCTCAAAGAAAAAAAATCCCAAACAAACAAACAAACAAACAAAAAACCAAACACAATGAGATCTTCAGCTTTAAAGGTATATTTTCAAACACTTCATTAACTTCCAACTCGAGGCTAGAAAGTATAATACAACAGCTGGCGCTACTCCCCCCTGCTCCATTCTTGACGTTTGGAGGTTTAATTATTCTATTTGCTTAACCATCTAAATATATTTGCATAAGTTTGCAATAGTATCAGATGGAAGCCGTCATGAATTTGTCAATATTATTTTTGGCTTATCTACATGGAAAGGAAACACGCTATGCTAAAAGTGCAAGCAAGAATCTGAACAGGGAAATAAGCCTTTGCATCTGCATAAGCCATAACTGTTGGTAACGTTGAAAGAAAAGAGAGATGGGCGTTTAACTAGATTACTCATCTTACAAAATATTCAGCATCTCCCGATGCTAGGCTGCACAGTGTCAATTAATCATGTTTGAAAGCTGAAAGAACAAAGACTGTTTAGATGACAAATGAGGCAGTAAATGAAGCTGAGATAGGAATAAAGAATCAAGAGAGGAATTTTTTTTTGTTTTAAAAATACATACATGTTTCGAGACTATACCAATGACCTGCAGCTTGTCTTGAAATTTACATTCTACTATTAAGTTTGACTTGGCACAGAATTCATGATGTCCCCTGGGACAATTTAGAATAATGCAAACTATGGCCTCCTCTTCTGAAGGGTAGATGGATGGATAGCCACAGAAAAAGAGTCAGTACATTCATGTCAATGAATCCCATAATCCAGCCATAAAAAGGCTGGAAGAGATATCAGAGAAGGTCACTTCTTTTTTTATTTTTGGGACAGGGTGGCCTTGAACTTGTGATTCTCTTGCCTCAGTCTCCCAAGTAGCATATCTTCAAGGACATGCCAGGGTGCTTGGCTTAGAAACTTACTTCTTTAGGTACCAGAGTTAACTCCGAAGACCAAAGCCAAATTACACATGCTGAATGAAATGATCATCTTAAAGAACAACTGGCATACGGGTTTCTAGTATTCTTCCAACCAAGTTAAAAGCTACTGATGAATGAAATCCAAACCGAATTAATAGGCAGCAACTTCATTTTCTATTTTTCAAGTTTTACTTTTTCCTTTCCCAAAGCTTTAGGCAAATAATTAACTGGCTTTGCATCTGCCTTATTTTCACTTCCTGTATCCAAGGGGTCCCTGGCCTCAATATACTCCTAATATACAATTTGTGTTCATCTATCTCTTCTCTACAATACAAGTAACTTGAGGGACAAGACTTTGCCACATTTATCTTTTTATTTCTTGTGGATAACAGAGTGCGTGGGAACATAAAAATCTCGAATAGACATAAGAGCAAAGAGGAGAAAAGGTCTTAATCATTTATGGCCCTTGGATTACCAAGGTTGACTAAATATGAGTGGTTGACTTAGAGGCTGCTTAGAAATTCCTACCAGGTAAAACCTTGGATGTGATCAACTCTACTTTTGAGGGTCTGGGGGAGGAGGCTCTTGGGGCAGTAAAACACATTAACCAAACTTACAAGGGCCCATCTGATAAGTCACATGTCATTTTATTTATTTATGGGCAATGTAAGACTTGGTCATTTTGAAAGACAGTTGGTGTGATGGAAAGAACAACAGATTGAAACAAAAATTTGCAGCTAAGCCACATCATGGGGGGCCTCAGTTTTCTCACTAGGCCACTGAGAGGGTTGACCGAGATGACACAGTTTGAGAAATCAGAGCTGGACTTGCTCTGGTGACCTTGGTTTTAAGGACCATTTGACATGCTCATGACTCCAGAATCATTAATTTAGAGCACAGATCTTGTCACTGAACCTTAAAATGCCCCACTGTTTAGTGGACATCTTCATTTAAACATGGCAAGTGCATTAGACTCAATAGCTTCATAATGGAATCCATTACTCTGCAGAATAGAGGTGATGTAACAGGCTCAAGAATGCTGTCATTAGAGCTTGCAAGGTTGCTATCTGGGAACTTGTGGGGGCTCCCGCCATTTCCTAAATGATAAGAGGGATCACTGTGCCCTAAACAGACCAACACTATGGTTTATGCTGAAACCTGCTTTCCTTCTGGGAGTCGAACTTTGATATGTGCAGGCAGAAGGTGCCTATGATAAACCTTGGGGACAGTTCCTAGTGAGCTTCCCTGGGGACAGCATTCCAGGTGAGGTCTCAATTCAGTGCTGGAAGAGTTAAGCACACCACACGTGGCTCTATGGGGAGGGGACTCTGGGGGTTGCTTGCTTGGTTAATGCAGCTTTGTTCTCCTCTGCTGCAACATGTCACAGCTGAGTGTAACTACATGCTGAGCTTGTGAGTCCTCCCAGCTAATCACTGAGTCTGGGGGTGGTCTTGGGGACCCCCAACAGAATTATCTTCCTTCTTTATGATTCATCTAAATAAAGGACAACCCTATTCATAGCAGAAAACGCTTGAAATTTGAGGACCATCTTAAATTCTCTCTTTTCCTCTCCTGTTGGTTGGGTCCAGTTCATTCTGCTGCCATATTCCCTCTTGTCCCCATCTCCTGCCTCTGTGTCAGCTTAGGCCTCGAGTATTTCCTGCCTTCATAACCACTACTGCCACCTAACGAGGTCTTCATGCTTCCAGTCTCGCCTTTCTCCTCTCCATTCTGCTCGGCTGCTGTCTGAGTGATCGTTCTAAAATGCACATGTATATATGACATTGCTGTGCTTCAAATTCTCAGGCACTGCGGAGTAAACTCCTGACTCCTAAGCTTGACCCTGAAGTCCTTGCATGATCTGGGTCTGGCCTTCCAGCCCAGTGTCATAACTCATCCCAAATCTCACGGCTTGTATACACGACTGCTGTATTAAAGGGTGTTAGCACTACTGTCCCAAGCCTTGATGCTTTGTACCTACTGCCTTTCTGTCCCCCATCATCTGTTCTTGTCCTTCATGATGCAGATCAGGTAACCCCATTCTAAGCCGGACTTCCTCCTGTGGACTCCTGGAGCATGTCAGCTTCCCTCTGTCCTAAGTACCAGCTTTGCAGTTGTCTATATATATATATAAGCTCTGTCCCAAGGTAGCCTGGGAGCTCTCAAGTCTAAGGTCCAGGCCTCTGTTGTTATTTTCATAGCTTAGTCTCAATAGATGAACAAGCCAATATAAATTTGACATTTGCTTGATTGCACAGTGACCCAGTTACTAAGCTGAATGGCTTCACAAATAATTCACCTGAAGATTGTGAGTCTCAAGACAGGGGCCCAGTCTCTCCATCAGCTAGCTTCTCTTGGGGACAGCAATTAAAATCTCATTCTCTGGTGCTCTCTTTTTAAAATTTCAAGTGGGCCCTACATGTCCTGGTGTCTGTGTGACTGCCTAGGTGATGTACTGAGTCCTTTACTCGGTAAACATTAACTGAGTTGGGATTTTTCTGCATGGTGTCCCACACATTCAGTGCTGCTCAACTCAGAGATGTCCCCTTGGTGACCTTGGCCTGTTTTGCCCCTCACTCAATCCTATGTCCTGCTTCCAGTGTTTGTTGTACCCTCCCTGCAATGCAAGAAGGAATTCAATCTGGACCCAAGCAAAGCCAAAACCCATTGAAAGCATCGACTTACTTGGAAATAAAATGGATGACTCCCCGGTGGATTACGTAACATGCCGAGGAGGAGCCGTCCTCCTCAGTGCCAAACCGGAGCCGCACAGCATCCAGGGAGCTTTAGAACCGGCTGTGGGAAGTGCTTCCCTCCCTGCAGCTTGATTAGCAACAGTGCCTAACATCTAAGAGCGTTCAGGAGTAAGACTTACTCAACAAAATGGTAAGATCAGAGCCTGGGGAAGGACCCGATGACGTTGACAGCACTTTAATCCTTTGTTAGTTGTCATTTCTCATCAAAAAAGTACACTTTCAAATTTCACATTCTGATTTTATAAAAATGCCAATCACATCCAGCTTAGAAATGATAGCTTCTTGGAGCTGAAAGGGCCCGGAGGACACCATCACCGTTGGGTGAGGGGACTGCTCTGTGAGGCAGGACCTCAAGTACAGGTGTCCCACTGAGCTGATTCCCTTCTCAACGCGCTGACCACTGCCCCATCCTACCCTTCATTGAGGTGCTGTCTCACTTTGATTAAGAATAAAGTTCCTTTAGAAGCTTTGTGACATGCAAAATATTGGTAAGGTACATTTAAATAAGTTAAAACGGTAAAAAGCAACCCAGGGTCCACAACTCCAAGTGTCCATGATTAAAACTTACTTGGCCAGGCTATGCCGGGGCATTCTGGCAGGGCCAGGAGTCCTCCAAAGAGGGGATCAGGGCTGTGTTGCAGGCAGGGGGTCAAGGGTGTGCCTGAGCCACAGTTTTCCCTTTTCACGATATGGCTATATCTTGGGGATAAAGTGGGGTTCTTTAGGCTAATTATTATCTATCATAATGAGAAGTTTGCAGATTTTTAATGGAATTAATGAATCTGGCTGGCTGTTAACCAGTAGATCAGCCTTAAAATCAAGGAAAATGAAACGCATTTCTCTACCAAGCAACCAACCAGTTTTTTGTTAAGATCAGAAAAGCAGCTTCTCCCAGGACAAGAGCATCAGTATCCCACCACTTCCGGCTCTTTTCTCAGCCCCAGCTCTGATCTGACCTACCTAGGGGCCTCCTGTGCTAGGTCCTGATCTTTCTAATCTCTCCGCAGCGGCAGTGAGAAGCTATTTGTATTTCATTAAAACATCACTATGGGAAACCAGCTAAGCTCTGACTGTATGGAGATGAAGCAAGAGATGAGGTCAAACCCTGACTCTCCATAAATATGCTATAAGTTGTCCCTCACTAGCAATGAAATGAAATTCTATGTACTGCTCTCCTCTAAGGCCAGACTATTCCCTGGAGTGTTTTAATTAGAAAGAAAAGGTAGAAGTACCATCTCACTGTGTTTGTGTGTGTGTGTGTGTGTGTGTGTGTGTGTGTGTATGTGTGCGCTCGTGCACATACACATTTTTTGGAGGGGGGAGTCTAGAAGCATTCCTAGGTGGCACTATCACTTCTATTTCACCCTCTTCTGGATGTCTCTCCCAGAAGGGGGAGGTTTTTGGCAAAGACTCTGAGAATTAGCTTATAATAAAACCTAAAAATTCGATGGGCAGATGCCGGGCATGGTGGTACATGCTTATAATCCCAGCGGCTCGGGGAGGCAGAGACAGCAGGATTGCAAGTTCAATTAACAATTAACAATTAAGTCAGTTTCAGTAACTTAATGAGGCCCTGACTCTAAATAGAATACAAAAAAGGGCTGGGGATGGGCAGAGTCAAGATCATGGGAAGTATATAGTGAATAAAATTTACAACTCAATCAGAGAGTAGGCATGGGATCCTGGCATGCTACAATCATTAGGGCTGAGCTTTTTATTAGCTGCAGGGGCTCCTGGCAATCGGGGCAGAGGCTCAGCAGGGAGGTGCGGAACATTCATAGGGAAGAGGCACTTTCCTTCCCTGGGGGAAGCAGCAAGGAAACAAAGTCAAACCACAAAGTTTATTGTCAGGGTGGGAAGAAATGTGTTCAATGATCAGAGCCTGCCGCATGCCAAGTGCTGGGCCTGGCATCTGGGACACAGAGAAGAGCAGCATTGGTTCTGCCCTCACAGGCCTGGTCACCAAGTGAAAAAGTAGCCGAGCACACAGCTGGAGGTCACCAGAAGTCCCACAGACCAAAGGAGTGCACAGGAGCCCGCTCAACCAGGTGCTTCCCTCTGAGAGCTTCCCGGAGGGGCACTGGGTAAGAGGTACTCAGTATCACACATGCTAGGCAAGCACAGGTTCTTCCTTACAGCACCAGTGTCCCTTGAAAGATGGCAGGGACATGTCACTGATGGCCATGTTAAGTACAGAGCTTGGAGGGACAATCTGGTGTGGGGACAGAAACCAGACCACCTCTAGAGGAATGGACAGCTGCAGATTCTTCTGATAATTCTTTCCCAAGGGGATCTTGATAAGCAGGCAGGGAGGTGACAGGGCAAGGTCATGGGGAGTGACCTCTGCCATGGCAGGAGTGCATGTACTCTACGTCCTGGGGAGCGTGTCCCTATGCCTGGCCCCATCACTCGGCTGTAAGGGCTGATGATACTTTTGTGAAATCAACACATTTAACCCACCCAAACAGAGCAGCCAGGGTGCTCTTAGAAAACAGTTCTGGACCTGCCTCAAGCTCATTGACCAATGGATGACAAGTGACTCCAAGATCCACACTATAAAGCGTGGCAGCGTTATTCTGGCTTAGAAGAGTCCCAGGACAAGCTACTGGTTGACTAGAAAAGCTACAGGAAAATCGCAACAAGACATAGTTAAAATTTTTCCCTTTGGAGCAAAACTGATTTCTGATAATCAATGGAAACAATTTCAAAACCCATCCTAAGTTACTAAAGATTTAAAGGCTACATGGAATGAATGTGTATAAAGCAATAAGGTTTGGGGTGCCATCTTTCCACCTAGTGGTATTGTTCTGGATAGATAATTTGAACCTACTCTTTCTAATGGGTTAAGTAGCAGAATCAAGGGTTACTTCCAGTAACACACAGGATGAGAGATTAAGATCACATAATCAGTACAAAGATGGTATAATATTTCTGGGGGAGATATGTAGATTGAGCCACTTTTGATCTCTATGACCAGGGTGAGTTACTGAGCCTCTCTGTGCCTTGGTTTCCTTGAGTGTAAAATAGGGACAGTGATATGACAGACCTGACGGTGGCTGGGAGCATCAGATGAGTTAATAGAAAACACTCAGAGCCTGGTCTGCCACTTAATTCTTTCTCAAGGTGGCCAACAAAGGGAACCAACTCCATAATATTAGCTCTGATGAGTTTTTTTTTTTTGGTAGTGCTGGGGATTGAACCAGGGCCTTGTGCATGCAAGGAAGGCACTCTACCAACTGAGCTATATCCCCAGTCCCCTGATGACTATTTTTGCTTTGTTTTGTTTGTTGTGCTGGGGATCAAACCCAGGGCCTCACACATGCTAGGCAAGCACTCTACCACAGAGCTTCACCCCAAGTCTTTCTATGCATTTTAACAGTGTTGAAATTATATTCCACCAAATCTCATTCCCCCCACTCAACATGAGTTATTTCTCCAGTTCATCAAACATTCAGACATATAGCCATGAAATATATGAGCTATGTGCGTGCACGCGCGCACACACACACACACACACACACACACACACACACACCCCAATCATTCTGGTCTGAAACTAAGTAGCCATTACTATCCTCAACTCTCCTTGCAATCTGTTTTTTTTTTTAAGAATACACATTACATTTAAGGGAAAAGCGCTAATTATTTTTGGGCCAGAAAAATGTTCATGGTCTCAATAAAAAAGATACAGGAAAGAAAAAAAAGGCACAGGAAAAAATAAGAAAGAAAATTACATGGAGGCGCTGTGCGGACTCACTGCCTGCTGCGGTTCTTTTCTAGATCAATGGTGCAGGGCGCGGGGCCTGCCTGCTGCTGACAGGCAGCGGGAGGCTGGGGCGGCAGAGCAGGCCGCGGAGGCTCCTGCACTGGAGGTGAACTGGAGCACTCCATCACTGTCCTCGGCTTGGATCTGTGATCACAAGAAGTGCCGGGAAGGATTTATGAGCGTGTGTTTTTTTAGTGCCGCAGAGATTCCTCAACATGGTTTCCATGTACCATTAACTGTTCACTGTCCAAAGAAAGGAGGATTCTGTCTGTAGTTCTAGTTCGTCAGCTTAATTATTTATTCTTTTTTTTTTTTTGAATTTTTTAACATTTATTTATTTTTTTAGTTTTCGGCGGACACAACATCTTTGTTTGTATGTGGTGCTGAGGATCGAACCCGGGCCACACGCATGCCAGGCGCCCATCATTCCGGTGGGTTAGGGCTTCTGATGGCTCACTCACTGTTTTCAGGGTCAAGCTCGATTCCCAGCTACTGCCTCTCAGGTAGCTTGTGGTCATGGTCCTACTCACGGCTCTGCTGAGAGTGCGTTATCCCTGCTCACCTCTGTAAGTGCTGCTCCTGTTTAGAACATCTGGAGGCACTTCAGGGAAGGTTCTCAGCACAGGAGAAGTGGCTCCCTTTCCTGTGTCCCTTTGCATCCTGGCACCTGGAACACTTTGTGTGGATGTATCAGTTTGTTGGCTTTCCCCAGAACTAAGCCTACAGGGCAGGGATTAGGTCTTTCGGGCTCAGTAACCTCAGCGTCTATTAGACATTCAGAGGCTGTATATCTTTGCAAAGTAAAAAAACTCCCAAAGTTCAGCCAGAGCCTCTCTCCTAGACACTAGAAACAAGTTTCTAACTGTCTGATGGACCACTTGGACTTGGATGTCAAACACGCACCTCAGCCAACATGGTGCACAAGGCCAGTTGGCTGACTGTGTTCTGTGCCATCTTCCAGATCCTCAGGGGTCCCTTGGGCTCTTTCCTCACATTCTGCCACTTGTCAGCTCCAGTGCTTCCACGTCCCTGAGTCTCCCGGCTGCAGACATCTCCCTCTCCACCTGTACCGTTGCTCTGTTGGGGCTCATTACCATACCCAGGTCTAGCACCTGCCTCTCAAGGTCTCTCAGCCTCAGTCCCTTCCCCTTCCAGGAGGTCGCTGCCAGGGTGTTCCTCTGCCCACAGAATCTCCAGTGCTCTGTCTAATCTCCTAACCTCTTCAACCAACCTTCCCAGCCTGCCTCACTCTGTGGTCTCTGTCACCTTTGAACACCTAATGCATCTCTCACTGACGCCTTTCTTCTGGCAAACAAACAGCTCCAACTGTATTTGCTTTAATTTTTCAGGTGTTTTGGTCTTTTCTACCCAACATCCTGCTGCCTCCTGAGGGCAGCGCCAGGTTTCATGCTTGGTTATACTTCTTACTGCTCAGCACACACACACACAACCCCATGAGCACACACTGACTGATTTGCCACTGAAAAGAAAGTATTATTCTTGGGGGAAACTGTTTTTTTCTTTTTTTTTTTTTTTTTGTGCTGGGAATTGAGCCTTGGGGCGCTTTACCACTGAGCTACAACACAAGTTCTTTTTACTTTTGGACACAGGGTCTTGCTAAGTTGCTGAAGCTGGCCTTGAACTTCTGATCCTCCTGTCTCAGCTTCCTGAGTTGCTGGATTACAAGTGTGCACCACTGTGCCTGGCTCCTAAGCTTTTTAAAAAATATTTATTTTTTAGTTGTACTTGGACAGAATACTTTTATTTATTTATTTTTATGTGGTGCTGAGGATTGAACCCAAGGCCTCAAACTTGCTAGACAAGTGCTCTAGCACTGAGCCACAACCCCAGCCCCAGCTCCTAAGCTTTAATATGTACAGAATATGAGAATTCTCCTTTGTCGCTTTTCACCTACTGTGCTCACAGTGCCGGCGTGAGTAATGAGCTCATCTCCATGAAGCACATGGAAGGATGTCTGGGCTTTGGTAAGAATGGTGATGACTACGATGACGATAATGGTGAATCTTGAAGTAAGGACCATAACATGTTAGTACAAAATGTGGACATCAGTTTCCACACAAAGGGCTGGACTGCTGAGCAATCTGATTTGCTGGGAGTGGTATAACATGACAAGCAAGCAGCCCTGGTATTTGCAGGGAACTGGTTCCAGGACCTTCACCCCAACCCCTACTCAAGCATACCCAAACCCATGGATGCTCAAGTCCCTTATAAAAGGTAGTTTAACATTTGCATATAACACGTACAATCCCCCCTTATACTCTGATCATCTCTAGATTACTTTTAATACCTAATATAATGTACATGCTGTATAAGCAGTTGTTATACTGGTGCGGGGATGTAGGTCAGTGGTAGAGCACTTGCCTAGTATGTGTGAGGATGTAGGTTTTATCCACAGAACCAAAGATGAAAAAAAAAAAAGTTGTTATAGTGTATTCTTCATGAAGTAACAAGAAAAAAAATAGTCTGTACATGTTCAGTGCAGACACTTTTTTTTTTTTTCCTTGAGTATTTTTGACCATGATTGATTGGTTGAACCCATGGGTGCAGAGGGTCTACTATATATTTTGTCTTTGTTCTCACTTCCATTCACAGGGCCCCTAACACCCTTGGGATTTCAGAGTGATAGGCACATCTTCTATCATTCATAATGAGCTCTTTGGATAATACTTGATTATGCTAACGAGATGACCAGGTTGGGACCCCCAGCCAGCAGCGACGTTCATATAACCAAGTCTCCTTATGAAAATAACTTTTTTTCCTCTTTTAAGAAACTTGAGTCATCCTCCTTCCCTAGCTAAATTTTAAAAATCAAAGAACACACCCTTTCTTTTGAAAACGGGTCAAGGAAAACCTACCTAATTCACCATGGATAACACCTGTCGTGTACGGTCCCCTCGCCAATGATTGGTTTAAGCTTCTTTCAAAAGACTTTTGAAGAAGCCTCCTTTAGTTCAAACTTGTTGAACTAAACATCACCCTCACTGGATCTGCAAAGAATCTGGTGGGCAACCGTATGAACTAGAGGGCCCCCAACTCCACCTCAGGTCATGCGAACGAATCCTTTTCTGAGCGTGGGTCCTATGAAGAGCCATGAAGCTTGGCATGTGCAGACCACTGATGACTTCACCTTCCCTACACATCAGACCAACCTAATTTTATCCCTGAAACTTCCTTAACCCTGTCCCTGGGGAGGTGGACTTGAGTGCAGGGCCTTTTGTCTCCTTATGTGTGGCTACTGGTGAATTACTCTTTTATTTGCAAAACTCTTCATGTTTGGGACCATCCTTCTGGGTGGTGGGCAGACTGTCTGGTTCAATAACACTGAGAAGATGAGACAGTTGGGAGCTGGGTGTAGCTCAGGGGCAGAGCATTTGCGTAGCATGCACAAGGCCTGGATTCAGTCCCCCATTGCACCCCCAAAAGGTGACAGGCTGGAGCCCTCAGTTTTACCCGCCAGCCTCTAAATATGGAGTGGATTGAGGCTGGAGATTAAAGTCTAGGAAAACTCTAGAACAAGAGTTGACAACTCTTGGGTTGGTGAGCCACCTGCAAGCTGGGAGGGTGGTACACCCAACTCCACAGGATAGAGCTGCCTCCCACACTCAGGACCAGTACAGACCTCACCCTGCGCACCTCTTCATTGGGCGGTTCATCTGCTATCTTTTACAATAACCTTTAGGGTAAACTAGTAATGTGCTTCCCTGTGTTCTGGGGGTTGTCCTAGCAAATGAGTTGAAACCAAGGTGGGTAGCAGGAACCCCATCTTTCAGTCAGTCTGGCAGAGTATGGGTAGCCCAGACTTGCCATTAGTGTCTAGAGCAGGGGCAGTCCTGTGGGACTGAGCTCTCAACCTATGGAATAGGTAGAAGATGTCAGAATTAACTGACTTATAGGATACTCAGTTGATGTCCACTGGGGAATGCTTGATTATGAATTTTCTTTTCTTTTTTCTCCTTCTTTTTCTTTTCTTTTTGGTACTACGGATTGAACCCAGGGGTGCTCTACCACCGAGCTACATCTCCAGCCACTGTAATTTTTAATTTTGAGACATAGTCTGAGTTGCTTAAGGCCTTGCTAAGTTGCTGAGGCTAGCCTTAAACTTGCAATCCTCCTGCCTTAGCCCCCCAAGTCATTGGGATTATAGATGTGCACCATGTACCTGGCTTGATTATGAATTTTCTTATAGCTGATCACAGAAGTGTTTTGTGTGGAGTATGATGGTACAGATTGATAGTTTGTTGTTTCCTTTATAGGGGGATAGTTGATCTGTGGGTCCTTATTTAAGGACATTAATAAATTAATGTATCTAGACCTGGTTTTATAGTCTTATTGGTCAGTAACTGGTTAGGAAAAAAAAAAAAAAGTACCAATTCCAAAGGCTAGAAAAAAAAAAAAAGAAAGATTTGTAAGTCCTTGAGTTTCTCCTAAAAATCTCCTAAAATGCATTTCTAGACTGGTTTTGAGTCTGGAACTGTAATACCAGGGAGTTTACACTGGCAGTGAACTTCCAAGATTCCATCGCTGGCTGGAGTTGGCAGGATGCCAGTGCTAACGAATGTTCTGCACTGGGCTTCCCACTGTGGGAAGGTAGAGAGAACTGGAGACAGATTTCCTATTCTGGAGGGGTCTGGACAAACAGGAGATCCTGGGCAAGGTGACTTGGCAAGGCTAAGGATGCTCAAAGGACAAAAGTGCACTATGCCTCAGCTGGGGAGCTGTGGGGAAAGATGCAGAGGTGTCTTTGAAAGAGAAGGGAGTGTCTGGAGGTGGGTAAGCACATTCTGGGGGTCATGGCCAGTCCTGGGAACTCTGTATCCAGGAGAAACACAGAGAAGTTTGGGAAGCGGATGATGAATTGAGGAAGCCAAAACACGGTACACACAATCCGATGCGCTCCACAACTGATTCCTCGTGTTGAGGGGACCTCAAAGGGAGACCGATATCCACAATGGATTCAGCTCCTTATATTGTCAGCTGCCAGTTTCTTCCTTAGCAGATTGTGGTACCTTTATTAAAAATGCCTAGGAAGCATACTTAATGTGGGCACCTAGCAAATTCTTATGGGGGCGTGGTTGGGAGATAGTGAATTTTTATTCTGGATCTCCCAGGAACTTGATCATTTAAAACATAAATTATTACCCTACCCTACACCTATTTTACATTGGTTCTCTGATTTTATATCAGTGAATATAGCCAGAACTAATTAAATGTTTTGGATTTTCATTGATACTCCAAAGAAAAGGATACATGATAACCAATAATCCCCAAATCATGTAACCACAAATAATTTCATTTAAGATGATATGAATGGGTAAACATAATATTCACATATATATTATATACACATATTATATATTTATATCACACATGATATATAAATATATATTACAAATTTATGCATATATAATATATAAATATATTATAGACATATAAAAGATATATATGTAAACATGTACCCATATAATTTACATACATACACACACACATATATAATTAAATTGTCCACTCATACATATCATATTAAATGAAAATATTTGTGGTAAATTTATACACACACACACACACACACACACACACATATACATAAACTGCTAACAGTTCCAGAAATTATCAATTATATGTCTTTATAAGTCACACTTCCAGTTTTAAAGGATGTGGTTTTTAAAGTTCAGCTTTCCTTTTTCATCCCTCCCACTTAACCCTGACTGACTCCAAGGATGATCTGGTTCCTTAATTTGCAAAACTGGTATTTTGGTTTATATTAATTCTGTGCTGCTTGTGATTATGTGCCTCTTAGCAAAGTATAATGAAAGTAATGAGGAGGCACAGAATAGAAAGAAGCTCTGTGAGCATCATATTATTTATGCGTGCCTCTCAGGTTCTGAACCAAGATTTATTTTAGTTGTCATTATTATACTAAGACTCCAAACCAAAAATGGGGAAAAGAAAACAAGTAGGCTATAGATGAAAGTGGAAGAGAAATGAGTATTGTATCAAGCCCTAGAAAAAAACAACAGATCAATATGCTGATTGTAGCACTAGACCCGAAGGCACTGCAAGCACCCTGTTTCTACATATGCAGAAAGTAAAAAAAAGAACCTATACATGGAAATTAATGAGAATGGATTAAAAATTCAGTGCAATAGTAGGAATATCTGGCAACACTAATACTCAATATATTTTCCTGGCTGAGGCTGATTTCATTGAGAGTAATTTTATACTTATGCTAAAAATAATTTTGCACATCAAATCGGGGAGAACAGATCCTCTAAACAAATGGATTAGACCTAGATGACCTTCTGTGCCAGAGAGGAAAATATCATTTCCGTGAGTCACAGAGCTTTTTACTCCTGTCAATGTGATAAATAATTTCTGGAAACTGAGAACCATGCTGGTCACCTTCCTCTCCCCTGAACATGCATAATGAAGACAGGAAGACTCCTTTCTTGGTCAGACGCAAGTGACTTTCCCTGGCGGAAGGCGTGGTTGCAAAGCAGCCAGGCCATCTAATGCAGAGACAGTGGGTGCCTGGGCCATGTTTGGGAGAAAGCAGGAAGTTCTGATGCAGAGATAAGGAAGGACTGTGGGGAAGGGGGACTCAGGCCCAGCAGGGAAGAGGAAACAGGCAGGCATTCAGGGATGGGGTTAGAGGACACTGGGACACCGTGCAGTGAAGCAGGGCTAAATGTGCTTCATTTTAAACTCATCAGAGAGACTGCAGATGTCAGGCCAAATCAGGGCCAAGGAGCCCTGGAGACAGGATGGTCCTTTGCAGAGACTTGTGCAGAATAAGCTATAAGTTTCTTTCTTTACTTATGGGGCTGGGAGTGGGAAGGCAGGAGAAGTGGAAATTGAGGGGGAGACGGGGACTAGGTGATTTTGTTGACAATGTGCGGGTGCCGAGCTCCTGAGTGGCATTCCAGGCTAATGAGTTCTGCAGGGTCTCCCGTGGTGGGCCCTTTGCTGTGTTACAGATTATACATCTCACTTAAAGCTTCACTCCAAGAGTAACTGTTTAATTTTCTCACGATGTAACCGGCCATAAATCTCTGCAAAATGTGAGGAGTCACGCGTTTGATTTATAAACCTACAAAGGTCTGAATGAATTCGCCTTCATGTCTAACCCAGTGGAGCAAGTGTACAGCCAGGGATTCTAAAGGAGAGGGGGGAATGTACCCCACGGAGTTGCAAAGAGCTTCATCACTGACCTGAATCAGACCCAGCGGGCAACTCGACATTCAGTACATACTTCCACAGCAGAGGGAGTGGGGGCAAAACAAAGTAAGCTTGGCTGAACAGGGTCTGGGGGAGGGGAGACAAGTGGCAGTGACTCTGCAGGATGCCCCCCCCCCCAGGCCCCCAATGCCTTCGGCATGCAGTCCAGTAACTCTCCACCCAGCACTGCCAGCACTGGCCGAGGATGACATCACTAATTCCCCAAACATGCTCCAGCAGTTTCCTGCTTTCCGGAGTCCGGCCAGGTGATGACGTCAGGGGTGCACCTGGGTAGAGATGTGGCCTGGTGAGGTCACCAGGGTGAAGACAAAGGTCACACCAGTTGCATAAACTGCTTGTTTTGCTGCTGATCTTTAGTCCCTTGTCTCTGGACAGACTTCCACATTTTGTTGGGTCTGGCCTGGGCCAATCCCAACAGGAGGGGAAAAAAATGTGTGTGTCAGCATGCAAGTGCCTTCTTTTCACCCTGTGCCTCAGAAAGGGCAGGGGGCACTGCGGGGGGGGGGGGAGGGGGGACAGAGGGAAGGAAGGAACTGCACAGAGATAAGCAGAGCAGTGCAGGCCCCCAGGCCCCAGAGCTCTACCACTGTTCCCGCCTCCCGCCTCCTACCTCCTGCATTTCTTTGCTCACCTGTCTGCGAGAGAGAAGCAGTCTGTCTCTCTGCAGTTGCACACCCTGACCTCGGTCCTGTGTGGCACCAACTGCCATAAAAATGCTAATTGTGAGACTGTTAACCCGAGACCCAGATTGCTATCCTAAGCACCCATTATAGCATAACTTTATGTCCCATCTTGGTCAATAAAAAAAGTTTATGCCCTAAGTTCTTCCAGGGCTTCACTCTTTGCCACAACATGAAGTAAAACAGTCACACCAAAAACTAAGTTCAAACAGATTAATGGCTAAGAATTCAAACTTGGCCAGATACCTCTTTTTGCCAACTGTCTTGAAATGAGTCATTGTTTAAAGAATGCCTTGTGAGAAGAAGTGGTTCCCTCGTCCTCTCTCCACCCTAAAACAGTACATAAGCAGCATCCTGGGACCCATTCATATGGAGAAAAAAATCCTGAACTTCCTTTGCAGAATTTGGGTTGAACAAACTTGAAACAGAGCCAGAAGAACCATGTGCAAGGGTACAGTTCTCATAGGCGCGTTCTAGATCTTTGTCTTTTCTTTGGTCCCAACTCTTCAGTCATGGAAACACAGAACGACAGCAGGGATGAGCAGGTGACAGGATGGACAGGTGACAGAAGGGCCTGATCTGCACATGCATGTGTTCTGAGTCCCTTGCAACTGTTTGGCTCCAGTAGTATACTTCCCCCGAGAACTTGGAGTTTATCGTCTCCCCACTGACTGTACTCTCATGTTATAAAATTGATAGCTGCCCAAGGTGGTGATGTGGACTATGCAGAAAAGCAAAGAGGAAAAAAAGCTGCTCATCGTATCCCTGTCCCATGCTAAGGTTTTGATGTCATCTCCCTGGTCTTTTCCTGCATGGAATGTAATTTACTTTCCCATAACATCACTCCATATACTTTGCTTCCCTGTGAGTAGTTTTATGTCATGAAATTTATGTCAGATGATGAAACAGGCTTTGTAAAGTATGCAAACTTAAAGACCATATCAAAACAATGTAGCCAGAAAACCAAGACCACCTACTACATATTTTTGGCATGAGATTGTTTTTTTGAGAAGTTTTATAAACTATCAGGTTTATGGAGCTCTATAAACCATCAGCTTTGAGAGGATTTTGGAAACATACCATAAGAGGGTAATTTGTAGAATAGAAGACTAGAGAACCTTAAAAAATGATGTGTTCTTTCCTTCCTCCTCCTAAGATCCCTCTCTGGTCAACTATTGGTTATAAAAGGATATTCTAAGCGGTATTGTGCTGGTCAAGAACCTGGTGCTATTTTGTAGTTTTCAGTAATCAGTTGGAAAAAATATGCCAGAAAAATATTATACAAAAGAGGCAAGAGGACATGAGAAGCTTATTAGGAATGAAGAAAGATGTTTTAGGAAGGAAAACTCAGCGACCTTAAAGCAAATATAGAAAACACGAGAAGGATGTGAGAATGGTAGCCAAGGCCTCAGATACCCCCGAGCTGAGGAGTGCAGGAAACTTCCAGTTTCCATGCAGAAGCCCTGGGAAGGGAAATGGATTCATAAAGCTGCTGATGGTAACTACTGGTTCATGTAGTTACCATATAGTAACTACTGGCTCAAGTAGTTACCATCAGTATTAGATTGGGTTGACCAAGGCCAACTAAAGCAGTAACTGTTTGGTTATACAGAATGTCAAGCAATAGTTCAAGGTAGAAAAACACGTGACCTATAAGTAAAGATGGAAAGTGAAAGTAAATATTTAGCAAGTTGAACAAGGAGGGTAGAAAGTTGGGCCCTCCAGTACTTCTGCATGTGATCTCCCCACACCAGCCACTCTGAAGAAGTTCCTCCTTCAGGGAAGGACTTGCTTATGTTGGGATTCTTCCCTTATAGACCTACAGGATTTCATGGCCTTGCCTGCCTGAGATACTTGACAACGACTTGCTGAGGAAAGGAATGAATGAGTGAACATCAGAGAAGAACGGAGAGCCTTTTCGGTTTTCAGGTGCCCGTTGGGACTTTCCTTCTGGAGTGGGTAGACAGATATGCATCTCAAGGGCACTCTACTCAGCACGTGTTGAAATGGCTAAGTGTAACAGTGATTTACTCTGCTCGAATTTTCCCACCTGAAGAAGCCAGTCCCCCCAATGTCCCCATTCCTCTTCCCCTTGGTCATCTCAGCAGGAAATTACTATCCCGTCTCTCACATGGGTGATGAAGAGCAGAGGCATTTTGGCAGCCAGCAGCAGGGCCCAGAGTGGGGCTGAAGAAAAGTAAATACCGCGCCTTATTAGGAGATCCTGGTCTCCACTCGTGCGTTTCCCCGTCCCCACACAGCTTCCTGCTCTGTCGGAGAAAGTAGCCCTCTCAGCCACCGCCTCCCAGTGCCGGTTTCCTGACTTCCAGGAACCACTGGGTCAGGCCCCGCTTCCTTCCTTCTCTTTACACTGATTGTTGCAAGAGGATTTCACCACAGTGCACTGATGCTCACCGTGTCCCTGTGTGTGGCCACAAGAGGAACGCCGGGGCACTGTGACGTCTGATAATGGCCCAGAGGGCTCCTCCAGGGACATTCCACACATTCATTTTCTAACTAGTCATAATTCAGAGAGTGACATCAGGAGCAGGCAGCCGTCCTGGTGTGCAGGCAAGATCCATGGTTGACAGAATTCTCATTTCCTAGAACAGCTGAGGTCTTTACCTGGCAATGGATATGCCGGTGTCAACAGGGGCACAAAGAGATTCATGTGTTTGTTTAGTGGCTCCCAAGATTTTATATTACATTTTGATTTTTATTTAATGATTATTAAGTGCTCAGGAAGGAAATAAGGTATCAGACAAATTCATGATCTTTTAGGCAGACCATGTGCCTGGGGATTTCACTTCTGCTCCCTCTACCAGCTGTGAGCTGCATGAAGCAGAGACAGCATCTTTATGTTGGGACTCCCTGAAACCCTGAGCACAGGGCCTTCTGCACATTGGCTGAATGAATGAACTTACTAGGTGAGCTACTGTGGGATTCTGAATCTCACACGGTGAGTCAGGACACATTGTGAATCAGGCTAACTTTCGCTTGGGGGATGTCCCCATGTCCTTCTCTCTTTGGGCACTCTTGTCTTTCCTACTGGTTCAGACCCTCTGGGCCTGTTCTGCTAGATTGTCCTCCTACTCCTGAACAAAGGCCTGTACCAACTGAAGCCCGGGAGTGGCAAGCCATCACCATGGCCACTCGAAGGCATAAAAAGCAGGATCTTCTCAATGAATCACGGCATTTGCAGGTGAATGGATGAAACTAGAGAACATCATGCTAACTGAAATAAGGCAATCCCCAAAATCAAAAGGTGGATGTTTTCTCTGGTAAGTGGATGATAATCCATAGTGGGGTGGGGGGATAAGAAAGAATGAAGGAAGTTTGGTTTGTATAGAGAGGAGTGAGGGGAAGGGAGGGGTGAGGCTGTGGGGATGGGAGGGATGGTAGAAGCAGACAGACATTATTACCCTATATACATGTCTGATTACACTACTGGAGTGACTCTGCACCATGTACAGCCAGAGGAATGAGAAGTTGTGCTCCATTTGTGTACAATGTGTCAAAATGCATTCTACGGTCATGTATAACTAATTAGAATGAAAAAATTAATTCACTAAACCCAAACAACAAAACAAACAAAAAAATCAGGCTTTTCTCAATATCCATTTTTTTTTTTTTTTTTTTTGAGATGGGGCCTCACTGTGTTGCCCAAGCTGGCCTTGAACCCCTTCAGAGATTCTCCTGCTTCATTCTCCTGGGTAGATGGGAGGCATGTGCAAGCCCCTGCACCAGGCCCGTTTTTGTTAATAAAGATATACTTATTTACAATAAAATTCACCCTTTCTAGGTGTGTAGGTCTGTCGAGTTTGGCCAAACGCACAAAGAACTACCGCCACCACAATTAAAATCGGGGAATTTTCATCATCCCCAAATGCTCATTCATAAGCCTTTTGTAATTAATCCCCTCTCCCCAATACCCCAATCCTAGCAATCGCTGACCTGACTGTACACCTCAAATGTCATCCAGTCCTGACTTTATTCAAAGCTTTCTCCCTTCAGTGACCCTGTTGCTATCCTTCCCTCCATCTCCAAACTTAGGTGCTTGGCTCGGGTGCCCCTGAACTTTCTGGGGATGTCTTTGCATCCATCCCACTCCCTGCAAACTTCCTGCTACTCGGCCAGATGTACCAGGATCGGTGTTTTCCAGGGCTCCTTCCTTTAGCCTGTCCTTCTTGCATACCCACTAGCCTTGCTCCTTCCCTTACCTAAGGACACTGTCCTCTGTGTTTCTAAAACTCACAAGGTCGGGCTGGGGTGTAGGTCAGTGGTAAAGTGCTTGCCTCACTTGCACAAGGCTCAGAGTTTGGTTCCTTGCACTATAAACCCACACAAAAAAACCACAAGGTCACCTTCCTGTTCCTTTCTTCAGAGTGCGGTGTCTGTATTTCTGATGGAGCCACATATTTTACATCTCCTCTTAACCCTTCAAACTCTCTGCCCAAGCTGGACTCATCCCTGGCCCTGTCAGACTGCCTTCTTCCTGGATCCTGTACATGCCCGATGGTACTGCCATACAGAGCCACCAAAATGGAACGGTCCCTTTCCCCTGTCCCCACTGCAGACAGCTGCCTTTAAAACATACCTCAGCCTCACCTCCACTCTGCACGTCTACCTCTGCACTGCAGTGCCGACCCTCACTGCCTTGGTCGCCAGCTGATTTAACTTGCCTCCCTGGGTCTTGATCTTTCTCTAAACTTTCTCCCCATCGCTGCCAGTGCAATCTTCCAAAATTACAAATCAGACTACGACGTTCTTCTTCTAATTAAGAAAACCCCACCCTCTGAGGGCTCCCCAGTGTGCTCAGAATGAAGGTCAAGTCCCCCGAGGTGGGTGTTTGACATCCTTAACAACTGGGTCCCATGCTGCCAGCCCACCCCACTTCTCAGCCTCCCTGTCACCTCCTGCCCCATCAACGCCAGGGCCTTGCACCATCTCAGGCAGGGACGCTGTGTACTTCTGTGCCTTTGAGTTGAAACCCACGGCTTCTCCAGCTCTGAGGTTGAGCCCTTTATGGACATTGGCCATCTCCTCTCTCTTCCCCTCCTCTGGGTAGAGCCTTGGCTTCCCCAGGCTTTGAGGGCATCCAGACACCAGAACAGCACTCTCTAGATGTCTCTGTGCTGGTCAAACCTCTGCTGCTCATACCCACCCCTCTCAGAATCCCTGTGCCTCTCGTGTGGGAAGAATTCTGTACTTTTTGACCATTCACTGATTTCCTACAAAACAGAGCCCCATGGTTGATTGCAAAAAGCCTGTTAGGATGATTTCTGTCTGGGCTCAGGTCAGTCTGTAACAACGACGACGGTAACAATAATGAGTTAGAATGTTTTTTTGTTTCCCGCCTCATCTAGGAGCATTGCATGTGAGATGACGTCAAATGTAGGCCACTGATGGAACCAAGGGAGGGCCCGCCTTGTGTGGCTAGAGGGAAGCCCACCATGGTGGATTTTAAGTGCTGTGATAAGCTGTTATTTCTCTGCTCATCTCCTGTCTTCTCCCCACCGACAGCCTGAAGTAACATACTGATCACACTAGAGCAATGCAGATTACTATGTCAAAAACGAGAACTCAGGTGACCCGTTAATATTCTTAGCCAGAGCTGCTCAGGTGATGTGCCCAGGAGGGAGGCCGAGGTGAGGCTCTGGTCTCCCAGCTCTTGAAGTGTCTGGGCTGACTTTGTTCAAGTTCAGCATGAGCAGCCTCTCCACTTCTGCTTTATTATTTTGAGTGTCATGATGCAAAAGATTGAGAAGCACTGTCCTAGGCCATTCCATCGGTCACACAGCACACAGAATTCTCCCATGTCTGCTCTTCCCTGTCCCAGGAGAATCAATTTTATGATTCTTTTTGCATGGTATTGGGGACTGAACGTTCAGCCATTTTACCACTACATTCCCAACTTTTTAAAATTAAAAAAAAAATTCTGAGATAGGATTATGTTAAGTTGCTGAAGCTGACCTTGAACTTGTGATCCTCCTGTCTCAGCCTCCCAAGTTGGTGGGATTACAAGTGTGTGCCACTGGCCTGGTTCCAGTTTTATGATTCTATGGAGCATGAACACCTGCTCTAAGAAAACAAAAGCCCAAACTACAATAGCAGAGGAGAGTTTTTGTTTGTTTTTGTGGTGCTATGGGTTGAACTGGGCAAGTGCTCTACCACTGTGCTACGCTCCCATCCTTCTTTCGTTTTTTGTTTTGGTAGAGAAGTAGCAAATACTATCCATCACTCCCTAACACATGATTTCTAGAGAGCTGGCCGAGCACAGGGACTTTAGGCATCGAGGTAATACTGATCCATCGGGGTTTGTGGAGCCTGTGACTCACCGTTCCCACCAAAGGGTAAATAAACCCAGCACCTATGCTGGCCCGGACGTCGCTGATAGGTAGAATGAAATCCCTCGGCACGCCTTTCTTTTCAGGTTGGTGAGACAGAGAAAGGTGGGTCTTGGCCATGCAGATGGGCAAATTCCCAAAACCCTGTAAGAAAGGAAAGGAAACATGTTCATTTGTATAAATGTTGGTCTCCTGGTACTTGCTAATTTGCCTTCTATACAATCTCTATAGCAACAGTGGCTCAGACCCCAGTGCACCAGGAGCTGCTGTTCCTACGTGTTCATGGAGCAAGAGGCCGAAGGTGAGAACTCATCCCGGGTGGCCAGTATTTGGCAGGCTGGGGGTCTGCTGTTTATTTTGGAAATTTTCTTGAAGAGAAGGTAGCACTAGGCTCCTGTGTGGGGGGAAAACCAGGCTATTTTTAGGCACAGCAGGGGCAGCAGCAGCTGCAGAAAGCACTTTCCAAGGCTATTAATATCCAGGACCCAGAAAGGTAATCTGGAGAGGGGCTCCTTATTGAGGCTCTCAGTCCCATCCTTCACTCAGTCTCAGTCTGTCAGGAAGCAAAGGACCCTTTGTGCTGGTTTATGAATCATGGCCATTTGATCTGCGATTACATTATAGGAACTAAGATGAGGTCACTTTTTTAAGGCTCTTATTTTTAAGGACCAAAGCCCATGTCTGACCCAAGTTCCAAAGGTGAAAGGGCAGGAAGTCACGTGAGGTGTCTCACAAAAAGGACAGTGTCTGCGAAGCCTGCTTGTGATTAAATGGCACACAGTGTTCCTTCGAGACTTTGCTAATTAATTGCAACCACATACTTGACACGTAACTTTTAAGGAATATTCCCTTGGTAGGCAGAGATAAAAGGAATGCAATCCTCAGAGGTAACCCACATAGGAATTCTCATGATTTGGCCCCAAACTATTTGGAACATTTCAGAGTATTATCAGTTGCAGTGGGTGGGGCATTCTCTCTTTGAAAGCCCTATGCATATACTACAAAGAATTTTGCTGAGGAAATATCACAACTGCTCTTCAGAAATGGTGCCCATAATTTTGGACCTTGAAGATCAAACATTGAAATAATTTCTATGAACTGATAAAGGTTTGCCCATTTAAAGATTTGCCAGTGGAAATATTTTTTTTTTAAAATGTCATACCATTACCATATTAGTTCCTTAAAAAAAAAGATATTGTAAAACTTAAAAAAAAAGATTAGACTCAATATTAGAATAAATGATGGTCCTAAGTAACATTATTAAAAACTCATGGGGATAAAACGCTCATAGTTCATGACAATGACCTTATTTTACTAAGTTCATTGCATACAAATGGAAATTTCATCACAGAACAACACCATGTGCAGAGCAGTGTTTGGGAATCATTTTTTAGAAGTTAAGAGCACACATGGAAACTTCCAAAAGAAACGAGTTGCTGACATCCTACCAAACCTGGGAGAATACCATGGTCAGCACGGGCGGTATTTAACAAAATAACAAATATGGTTTACAAATAGTTCGGGAATTAAAAAAAAAAAAAAAAAAGATTAATGTCATTTTTTTTTTTGGAACCAGGTATTGAACCCAGATGTGCTTAACTACTGAGCCATATTCCCAGCTCTTTTTTATACTTTATTTAGAGACAGGGTCTCACTGTGCAGCTTAGTGCCTTGGTTTTGCTGAGGCTGGCTTTGAACTTGCCATCCTCCTGCTTCAGGCTCTCAAGCTGCCGGGATTAGAGGCGTGCACTACGGCTCCCAGCTCGATGTCACTCTTAATGAAACTCTTTGGTCAGTAAGCTTGTAAAGCACTCTAACTTCCATCTCGTCATGCCAACCTGGATGGGGCCATTAGAGGCACATGGTCCTTTTGGTCATGATGGTGGAACATCCTGCAGTGCAGTGGACTGCTCTTGCCTATCCACAGAGGATGAGACAGTGGCTCGTGCTCTGGATTACGGCCACCTTTACGGTCACTTGCAAATTTACTTTTGTCATTTTCCAGAGGTAGATGATGATGGAGCTTTGAAATTGGTGAGCAATCCCGGCAATAGGCCAACGAACTACTCCCGAATGTTCCCATCTTCACACGCTGCTCTCCTATTTGCTTCCCCGGGCAGCATGTTCATGTGAAAAGGAAGCACTAGAACCATCTACGTCAGACTCCACAGCTGCTCAACCAAGCACTGGTTGGATGTTTCTGCAGAGTAGGTGGACTACAGGCCGTGTATCACATACAAAGGTGACACCACCCACGACAGACACATTCAGAGTCTCAAGTCAAATGATGCACATGTCAGAGGACATATGCCCTCAGCATGAGGTAGTCAGCGCTCTACCCCACGACGGTACTTCAATCTTGGCTGATTCGTTCAGCTGGCGAGGCTGACACCTCCAGTCTTCAAGCCAAGGGAGTATTTCAAGAACCCCAGGTGTATTTCTTTTTCACCTACAAGTACAACTCTTACCTGTTGAGTGTAACGATCTATTTTGGATTGTGCCTCAGGAGAGAGTTCGATATCCTTGGCTCCATACACAGCCTGGGCAATGGTTCTTATCTTTTGCACGATTGGAAGCTGGAGAGACACAGAGACAACAAAGTTGAGGACTTCTCTTTCCTTTTATTGGCAATGGGGAGGGAACCCAGGGGTGCTCCACTACTGAGGTACATCCCAGCACTTGCAGTCTTTTGTTTTGAGATAGGATCTCTCTAAGCGGCTAAGGCTGGCCTTGAACGTGTGATCCTCCTGCTTCAGTTTCCTGAGCTGCTGGGATCACAGCTCATAGCGCCTGGCCAAAGTTGTTCACTTTAATCTGGTTGAAGAAGGAAGAGAAAGTGTGGTGAGATTTTAGATATTTGCTTAAAATTCCCTGTGAGAGTCCCTCCTCAGCGACAGTGGCATTCAGCACAGACTCTCTTTTCACTTCAATCACTCTTAGTTATTTATTTCTCCTTCAATTACTCTTAAACCACTGAATGTTCAGGGCAGAAGTCAACTGGCAAAAAGGAAGCCTCAGATGTTCAGCCAATTTTGTGCGCTTATCTAGCTGACCATTTTCTTCCACTGGAGAGTTTTGAAAATGTAGTTTATACTCTGCTTTTTAATGGTCTTATATATCAGAATAGGAGTCTCTTAACTCAATAGTTAGTGCACATTTTAAAAAGAGGTTCTGGCCAGGCATAGAGGCACACACCTGTAATTCCAACAACGTGGGAGGCACAAGTTGAAGGCCAGCCTCAGCAACTTTGCAAGACCCTGTCTCAAAAAATTAAAAGGGCTTAGGATATGGCTCAGTGATAGAGCAGCTTTGGTTCAATCCCCAGTACCAAAAAAAAAACAAAACAAAAAAAAAAAACCCCATAACAAAACAAAATACTGGTTCATAGAAGAAGAGTTTCTCTCTCTCTCTCTCTCTCTCTCTCTGTGTGTGTGTGTGTGTGTGTGTGTGTGTGTGTGAGAGAGAGAGAGAGAGAGAGAGAGAGAGAGACAGAGACAGAGAGACAGAGAGACAGAGAGAAGAGAGGAAGAGCAGGAAAAGACTATTTTAATATAGATATTGATGTGATTGAACATTTTATTGGAAAATCAGAGATGAGTCTATTCTCACACGAGCAAATTATGAGAAATCCTGCAGCATGATAAGCATATGCAAAAAGACCAGATACTGGTAAATAGAATGTGCTCGGCGAGATGGTGTCCACAGTGAGAGATGGAAGACCTAGGTGCAGATTGCTGGTGAGACACCAAAATTGGTCTTACAAAGCAATTAAGAAGGGAATATGCTGCAGACAAGGTGATTCTTAAAGAAAAGCATTTGACAAAATTGTTCATAATTTTACTGTGGGTAGAAAATACAGCAGCATGGTGCAGTTAGTGGCTTCCCCGTTGGGTGAATGATTCTTGAGCTGAGCACTGGGGGATGATTGGTGTCACCCACGCAGCAGAAGCCTGTGGCATGCCTTGGGGACTTTCCTTGGCAAGGGCCAATGGTACATTTGTATGAATAACTTTGAAACAGGGCACAGAGTTATCCAACAAGATAAAACTTAGGAAGCTGCCTCACTGGGCTGTGGCCTGTCCACTCTGGGAGAATTCAGCATAAGCTGAATTAGTGCCAGGAATGTGGTACAAAGAACCACTGTGTGAGCGTAAAGTTGAGGCTGGGCTAAAAGTCAACTTCAAGGGCAATGTCTTTCTTTTCTTTCTTTTTTTTTTTGGTACTGGGGACTGAACTGAGGGATACTTTACCACTGAGCTATGTCCCCAGCCATTTTGCACTTTTTTATTTCTTATCTTGATACAGGGGCTCACCAAGTTGCCCATGCTGGCTTTGAACTTGTGACCACCTGCCTCAGTGGAGGAGGAGCTTACAGTTGTGAGTGCTACCATGCTCGACCTCCAGAGCAACTTCTAATGTAGAAGGGTCAATGTTCGTACTAGCTCAGTACTGTTAGACATCATCTCTTGTTTACCTAAAGATGGGATATAACAGCTCTGGAGCACCTAGGAGGGCCTCAATATATATTTGGACAAATAAATGATGATTTCCAAATTTCCTGTTTAATTAGCATGGCTTCCATGTGGACCCTGCCTAAATTTGGCTAACTCGCAGAACCTCTCTGAATTCATTTCTTCATCCTTAAGATACGAATGTGAGCCAGGCATGGTGGTGGCACATACTCATAATTCCAGCTCCTCAGGAGGCTGAGGAAGGAGGACCATGTGTTCGAGACCAGCAATTTATTGAAAAACTGTATCAAAATAAAATAAAAAGGGCTGGGAACAGCTCAGTGCTGGTGCTCTTGCCTAGCAAGTGCCAGGCCCTGTGTACAAACCCCAGTGGTAGAAAAAAATTAAAAATATAAGGATGAAATATTGTGCATCACTTTACTGCATACACTGAAGCAAGGGAGAGAAAGCACACGGCAAATGTGCTGTACAGGCTTTCAGTAATATTATTATTCAGTGAGGCAGTGGGGTGGAGAGAAAGAAAGGTTTCCTCTGAAGTTCACCGAAATAGATACTGCTATTCATAACACACTTCATGAAAAGAATTCACTTTTTACTGGGCTATGATTATGATTTGATAATAAGGAGTGTGATTTTTCTATTAATAATTAAGGAAAAATTCACAACTGGATGCCTTGTGAAGGATTTAGTGAGTGGGTACTTGTTTTATTTTTAAACATGAAAACATCCTAAGAAATGTATCTATTTTAAAATATTTTAATTTTAATAACACACACACAACGTATAATTTACCACCTTAACCACTCTGAGCATGCAGTTCAGGGGTGCTGAGTACATTCACATCTTGATACAATCCACCCCAGAACTCTCTTCATCTAGCAAAACTGAAACTCTACCCATTACACAGCCACTCTGAACCCTACCCCAGGCCCTGGTAACCACCATTCTGCTGTCTGCCTCTGGGAATCCGGCAGCTCTAGGTCCCTCCTACAAGTGGAATCACACGGGTCCTCCTGTGTCTGGCTTGCCTCTGAGCACAGTGCCCTGCAGGAGCACCCGGGGCACCATGTCAGAACTGCACTCCTTGAGGGTGACCGTGCTCCGGTGCATGCACTTGACTTGTCCATTCACCATCTGTGAATGATGCTGCTGAGAGCATGGGTTTACGAATGTCCCTTTGAGCCCCAGCTTCCAACCCTTTCAAGGAAATGTGCATCTTTGGTCAACATCAAAGTTACTTCCTTTCTCCTGTTTACTAGAAAGCGTTTTGAGGAGGTTCCAGGCGGAATTTACGGAGTTGCGGTTTTAGTCTCTTTAGGAAAACTGCAGCCACCCCCACACAACAGAGCATCCAAACGAGATGGTATGGGACGACAGGAAGAGGCCAGCCGTGGAGCGAACCCTGTGGATCCTGCTCGCTCTCGCTGCCCTGCAGAGCTCTGTGTCCAGCAGGCACTGGTGTCTAGCCCAGGCAGAGGCACTTCTGCTACCCGAACCTCAGTTCACCATCCCTGGAGAAGAGGAAGGTGGTTCCTGGGGGCTTAACATGTCCAGTTCCATCCCCTGAGACTCTGAGAGAATGTGTCATCTGTATCCCGAGCTTGGGTCATGAGACCCTGTGTTGAATAAATAAAGTGCTTCAGCTCACAAAGGAGGAAGCTCCTCAGGGATTCCGATGATGGTGTTTCTTTTTCACTCATATGTATAAGTAAATAAATAAAAATATCAGTTAACTTATCTTTGGGGTTTAGTGTAAAAATGAAAAAATGCCCTGATAAGGTACTTCCACTGGATGTCATCTATTTATATTGAATCAGTAGGAGAGGACTTCCTATTGACTCTCTGCTTGATTTTGGAGAGAAGCATAATTTTTGGAAAAAAAAAAAAAAAAAAGCCGAACTCGGTCCAGTGATCTAAATTCCCTTGAACAGCTCTGTGGCAAATGATACCTTGTATAAAACAAATTATGTGGTAAAATAGATTATGAGTTCTTATGCATTCATCCTTGCTGGCCTGGCTCCCCCGGGCTCTGTGAACGTTGACTAATCTATTTATTCACATCTTCATCCTGATATGCCTGGGGTCTCCCACAGTGGCCTGCACACAGTAGGCCTCCCACAAGCGTGCGCTGAGCGAACAAATAACACTAACCCTCTCAGGCAAGCACTGTCACACTGTCGGAGCTTCGGGGACTTTGTGTCTGAAGAACTTGGGAGGGAGTGGGCACGTGATGAACCAGTGTGACAGAACGGAGGGCAGGACTGAGGTCCTGCATAAACACCACTCCTGCTGTCGGAGGCCCCGGACTGCAGGGGAACCACGGAAAGCAGCAAAGGCTGGCAAGGCATCAAAGGAACCGAAAAGGGCCTCCAGGGAAGGACGGGAAAGGTCTCCACAAGCAAAAAAGGGAAGAGAAAGGCACGGGCCCAGGTGCAAGTGGAGCAAACAAAAGCCTGTCCCGAAAACAGCAGCGTCGGTCCTATTACATACTACACAGCCGAAAACCATGGTCAAACAGCGGAAAGCCTGTGTCCAGAGCTTCTCTGAACTAAAACTTTGTTAAACTTCATATTCATCAAGAATATCACTCTAAACACTGTACATCAATTCCTCCCCAAATCTCCAAAACGTTTGTTTCATGAAACCGAAATACTTAAATCAGAGCTGTCCAATGGGATGTTCTGCCATAATGGAAATGTCCTATGGCCCAGTAGCCACTCACCTCTTGTGGCTATTGAAGCATTTGAAACAACACCAGGGCAATGCAACCAAGAAACTGAATTCTTAATTTTATTCAGTTTAAATAGCCACATGTGGTCTTAGTACAGCTCTGGAAAATAGTCTCTTGCACACAGAAGGCACACCATGAGTCTCTTGCATACAGTAGGCACACCATAAACATTAGCTGAGCGACACCTAAAGGTTAAGCTGGAGAATAGGATGGTCTTTGTTTTACTATACTCATGGTATATGGTGATCCAGGCTCACAGAGGCCGAGTTACTGAAAAAATGTATATTATGCTTTCTGAAATTATGGCTTTGCCAGTAAATGATGGAGCTGGAGAATATCATGTTAAGTGAAATAAGCCAGTCCCCCCAAATCAAAGGCTGAATGTTTTCTGATTTGCAGATGCTAATTCACAATAAGTGGGAGCTGCTAGGGAAGAATAGAGGTACTTTGGATTAGACTGAGGGGAATGAAGGGAGGGGAGAGTCCATGGGGCTAGGGAGAATAAAGAATGAATTGGACATTACTATCCTATGTGCAAATATTATTACATGACCGGTGTGATTCTATATCATGTACAACCACAAGAATGAGAAATTATACCCCTTTATGCATGATGTGTCAAAATGCATTCTACTGTCATGGTTAACTAATTAGAACAAATAAAAATATTAAAAAAAAAAAAGAAAGTATATTCTGCTTGAAAAGGTTTGGGAAATGCCCACGATGTTTATTTTGTTTTTCCTTTTTGGTACCAGAGATTGAACCCGGGATGCTTAACCATTGAGCAACATCCCCAGGCTTTTTTAGATTGTATTTTGAGACAGGGTCCTGCTGAGTTGCTTAGGGCCTTGCTAAGTTGCTGAGGCTGGCTTTGAATTTGAGATCCTCCTGTCTCAGCCTCCCGAGCGGCTTGGATTATGGTGTGCACCACCATACCCGGCCCCACTGAAGTTTTTATATCAAATTATTTAAAGACCTTATTCATGAATTACTGGAATAAAACTGATCTATAAAATCCAGAGAACAGTTACTTATGTTTAAAAAAAATTTTTTTTTTTTGGTGATAAAAATATGGACCCAAAGCAAAACAAACAAAAATAAAAACAAATGTGTAATAGAACCAGAGTTCTAAAATGAAGCTGCTAAGGGATGGAGATGTAGCTCAGTGGTAGTAGACCACATGCCTAGTATGTGCCCTGGGTTTAATCATCAGAACTGGGAAAAAAAGCAGGGTGGGGGGACCAGAAATGGAGGCATAAAGGCTATATAACGTGACGTCTCAGCTCACCTGGAGGTTGGTGCTAAAGTCTGCAGCACTGGACATCATTTAGAAGAGCCAGGAAAAGGCTGTGTCCTCTGTTTTCCTTACCTGACCATCCCTTAATGAGCCCACACTGCTGCCCAGGTGCAAGAACACTGCTGTTTCTTCAGCTTGCACCAAATGAAGTGGTTGGCAGGCCTCAGGACTATCTATGCTGAGTAAAAAAATACATTGTTCTTCTGTTTTCCCAAGTCCACAGAGTTGAATTCAAGTACATTAAAAGTTCTCTTGCTGTGATACTTGGACAACTTATTTCTATGCCCATAAAATGTTTAAAGGGAGGATCAATTAACAATTTTTTAGGTTGAACAGAAATCTCCAGGTACAATTTTTAGTTTATATTTTAAATGAAGCATAAGTTTTGAATAACATACAAGAACAGTTCAGCATATAGCTCAGCCTTTCCTGTAATTCAAATAAGAGTACAATTCTAAACTGTAGATGTTAATTTACACTGACCATACCCCACAGGTGCACAGGGTTGCATTACAAACATACCACCTGGTGTCCAGGGAGCAGCTCGGTCCTTGTTACTGAGAACAACAGGCCCCTGTATCCCTGACACAAAGCCTACCCTTGGCTGGAAACCAACACATCTGAGCTACCAAAAGCATGTGTGCTGACTTCCCGGAACCTTGTCCCGGAGCTTGGGTCTCCATGGGATCATTGGCCTGAGCAGCAGGTTGGGGACCCTGGGAGGAATTCATTCTCCTAAGGCAACTGCTGTGTGTTATGGAGATAACTGGGTCTAAGAAATGAGCTCCTAGTTAGAAAATTTGCACTTATTCCTGAGAAATGATGAAGACGATGAATTGACATGGGAGGTCTTTGATTACTCAACAGAATATTACATGTCAAATAAAGGAATTGATAGGCACATGCTATTTTAAAGATCCCACTCAGATGAAGGAAGAGGGCTGACAGTGGCGGACTTAGGAACATTGGTGTGTTATCTAGGAGTGCATCGAACCAACTCAAAATGAGTTTCTCAAGGTCCAAGTGATTTAACATATGTGCTACCTTTACTGTTTATACCTGCAATAATACTTAAGTAATGTTGTTCACGAACTTGCTTTCAGTTTGAGATAATGAACAGTCTCACAATGAGACTACAATGGTCTCATCTAAATTTAAGAAAGTCTGCCGATGGATGGGGTGGGAGGGGTAGAGACAGCTGTCTATCTTGTGGTACGACTCTGATAGCTCATTTTAGATTCTGTCGAAATTTTAGAGGAAATAATGCATTTCTAGAAACATTCATCACCCTGACATTCCATTTTTCATGGCAGAAGGGTGCATTTAAATGAATTTTTAAGGATCCTTGTGATGTGTAAAAGGATCTCATCGGGTGCTATTTTGACCATATGGGAAACAAAGCTGGGGCAGGCTCTGTGGGAACCACACAGGTAGCAGGATGCTCTGCAAGTTGGCTGGTTCTTGGGGAGACTCAGTTCTCTTGGGACTCTCCCTCTAACCCAGAAGGATAAGGCACTTGGCAGGCTGCGTGGGATGAAAGAACCCAGGGGCCGGTGTTGGGGAAGAACGTAGCAGTGAAACGCATCTGAGGAGTGTCTGCAGATAGTCTGGTCTAGCAGGAGGTGATGTGGGATTTGGAGTAGAATCCTGGAAGGAGGCTTATGAGGGGCTGCAGCCGTTGAGGCTGGATGACCGAGGGTCTTTAAAGGCAGCTCAGTCCTAACTAAGAAAGCAAGACATTTCAGGGTGGAGGGAAGGGAGATTTATGAATAAGATGCTCACCGACTGGACGGTGTGAGGGGCAGCTCTCCATGGAACACCCCAATACTCCTGTGCACAAAGAAGAGAGAGCTAGAGAGAGCTGGCAGGCCCAGGGCAACCACAAGCGAGTGGCCAGTGGGAAGGACACGGCAGGAGACCATTATGTAGGGACAGGGACAACACAAAGAAGGGGCATGTGTCCTTTCCCCTAGAGGGCTTTTAAAAATTACTATGAAATATAAGAGACACACACAGAGATATAAAAAACTACATTCAGTTTTAAAATTCTATTGACTCAACAATGTGAATATACTTAGTGCCACAGAACTGCACACTTAAAAGTGGTTAAGATGAGGCTGGGGAGGTGGCTTAGTGGTCAAATTCTTGCCTACCATGAGTGAGGCCCTGGGCTTCATTTCTAGTATTGGAAAAAAAAAAAAAAAAAAAGTTGAAGTGGGAAATTTTATGTTATGAACGTTTTTTTACCACAATAAAAAAATCCCACTGTATATACATGGATATAAACATACATACATTTATTTATTTAAAATTTGAGGCTCTGGTTGCAAATGCCTTAAGTCTAATTAAAAGGAAACTCAAAACCTCAATGTCTGTTCAAATTTGAATCTTTAAAGAAATATGAAATCATTTCTCAATAATCAACCAAACCAAACCAAAACAAAACATGTCCTCCCTTTAAAAAAGACCAGCAGGGGAGAGACCACCCCTAATGGAGGGGATGGGAGAGTGTCAGGTTCAGATCTGGAGGCCAGCTGCCTTCAGGGTGTCCCTTCCAGCCCCCACTGCGATCAAGAGGATGGCTCCATACAAGTGACAGGAAAGACCTTTTAACAAAACAAACACGATTCTTTCTTGCAGTCAAGGTTACACCTCAAAACGTTTACAAGTTAGAGGAAGGATATGGAGATGATTTTCAACCTCAGCTCCCAGTTCACAAACAACATTCAGACTCTGAATTTCAAGTCAGGTTTTCAGGGTCAAACCTCCTACTTTGCAAAAATGACTCTTTTCATGACATCATGAATGACTCCCAATTCTCAACCAGAAGCAAAAACAATGTATATCTTGGTTTAATTGCCCTTTTATCATGGTACATTAGAAACTCTGGTTTTTGCTGGGCACAGTGGCACATCCCAGCGACTTCGGAGGCTAAGGCAGTAGGATCCCAATTTCAAGGCCAGCCTCAGAAACTTAGTGAGATACTAGCTCAAAAGAAAAGAAATAGACCTGGGGATGTAACTCAGTGGTAGAGTATTCCTGGGTTTACTCCCCAGTACTAGGGTGTAGAGGGAAAGAAAGTCTGCTTTCTTCTGTGAACTCTAAGGGACATACTAGGCTTCTAATGCCCAGTTTTAACCCACTTAAAAAAAAAGAAAACAAACATACCTAGAGTTTGATAAAGTTACTCTAAGTTACTTTTTTTTTTTTTTTTTGAACAGGGATTTAACTACCAGTCTTTCTAATTTTTTTATTTTGGGTCAGGGTCTTGCTAAATTGCTGAGACTGGCCTTGAACTTGCTATTCTCCTGCCTCAGCTTCCCGAGTCCCTGGGACTATAGAGGTGTGTGTCACTGTGCCCAGTTGCAAGAAAATTCTTGGAAGGTCAATTCAGGAGGTTTGTTCTCTTTGTGAGGTGAACATGATGGGAAAGAGAGTTAACGTGGATCGGCAGCTCTTATGCTGTAGTATTAAACCTGAGACATTATCTATCTATCTATCTATTTATTTATTTTTAATATAATTTTTTTTAAATTAAAAAAAAATTTGAGACAGGGTCTCACTAAATTGCTGAGGCTGGCTTTGAGCTTTCAGTCCTCCTGTGAAGGTGGTGTCAACGTCAGATGCTGCTGTATAGTGGGAGAAGCTGAAGCTCAGAGATGAGTCAGTTTGTCTAAATTTACATCCATAGTAGAAGGAAGGCCTGGGCAAGATTGGAATAGAGACCCCCAGGCTTCAGCCTTCTCATTATAATATGCATCGAGTCTCCATCTGTTATGGGGCAAGTCCATCACCTTCCCAGCCTTTTTTTCAGTCCTGGGAAAGGAGTCCAGGACCTCAGGCATGAGAGGCAAGTGCTCTATCACTGAGCTACACCCCCAGCTCTACCTTCCCATCTATAATGCAGAGCTGAGCCCACATCCCAGATGGATTTGGTAAGATATGCCAGAAAAAAATGTCTGCAAGAGGGAATTCTTAGCTGATGAGATGTAAATGTATAACTAGTTTTTCTCTCTGCTGTGAAATGTCCCTCTATGCTTGCAGATACGGGGACCGTATATTAGTCAACAGGAAAGATGCAACGGTCAGTAGTAAAACTGGAGAAGCCAAAGAGAAGTTGGTTTGGGGAGGACTTTTATCAGTTTCTTAAAAGGGTCTGTGATCTCTTAAAGGGTTGCAAGGAAACGATCTACTGTGTTCCAAATTTAAATACATTAATTTTCACATGATAGTCTTCTTTTGGGCAACTAGGCCACTGCATCTCATTTTGTATTTTTGAAGTTTTATTCTGAATTAATTAGCTGCTGCCTCATGAACTATATAATCAGAAGTTGCCTATTCTTGAATTAGAAGCTACTCAGGTAAAAATGATGCAGAATAGTTCTCCAGGTAACAGCAGCTGCTTAACTCAGTTTCTATAAAGCTCAGCAAGGGCTCCCAAGTCTTAGGACAGATCGTTTTTTGCTTTAATTGTGGGTTTGTTGTCAGAAAGCCTGGCATGCTGCGTCTGGCCCTCAGTATCCCTGGGCGCTGGTTGTTTCTACTTCTCTCTAGCTGTTCCTCTTTCCTCTTAAGGTTTGGGGACAATTTCTACTTTGTACACAAAAGCAATCAGGCCCGGGACTGGGATCATAGCTCAGTGGAAGAGTGCTGGCATGTGAGAGGCACTGGGTTCGATCTTCAACACTACATAAAAATAAATAAATAAATAAAGGTATTGGGTCCATCTACAAATAAGAATAAATAAATAAAGAAAGAAAGAAAGAAAGAAAGAAAGAAAGAAAGAAAGCAATCAGGCCCAAGTTCCAGGGCTACTTCACATTTCCTAAAATGATCTCAGGTTTCTTCTTCTTGTAACACAAGACTGAGCTGGGAATGGAGCAGGAGATAAGATGCCAACAATCCTGTACAGAATACAGGTGTCCTTTCTGATCTACAGGTTTTGCATTGGCAGTCCAATGATTGAAAATATGTGGGAAAAAATTATATGCATTTCTGAACATGTGCGAACTTTCCCTTTGTCATCATTCCCTGGGCTGCACAGTATGACAACCTTTTATTTATTTATTATTTTTGGATACTGAGGATTGAACCTGGGGCACTCTACCACTACTACATCCCCAGTCCTTTTTATTTTTTTATTTTGAGACAGGGTTTTGCTGAGTTGCTAAGGCTGGCCTCAAACTTGCCTCAGCCTCTTGAGTCTGCTGGGATTATAGGCTCCTGGTTGGCCAGTATAACTAACTATTCTTAACATGGTGTTTACATTGTATTAGATATTTAAGTAATCCAGAGAGTATTTAAAGTACATAGGAGGATGTGTGTAGGTTATATGCAAATCCTATGCCATTTTCTTTAGGGACTTGAGCATCTGCAGATTTTGATATCCTTTGAGTGTCCTGGAGCTAATTCCCATGAATGCTGAGGGACGATTCTACATTACTGGGGAAATAAACTCCAGCAAGGTGGCAAAAGGCACACAGGAATCCAGTTTGTACACAAAAGCAGAGGTAGGAGGGAGATTTACCCCAAAACATTTATAACTTCTTTGTTCTGGAGAGCTACCCTCTACCTATCGAGCTGCTCAGCATCAAAGGTTTGATTGTGGAGGGGGGAAAAAAGGGAGGGGGAGGGTCCAGGAAACCATAATTTAATCCATTGTTTAACCAGGACTGAATAATGCAAGAAATCAAGGGAAAAACTTCTGAGCTCCATTATTGACTGCACCATTGAATTTGAACTTCTATATGGCTGCAGACACAATGACAAATGGCCTCACACTATCTGGAATCTTCTTCCAGATGAGGCGCTTAGCTGTCAGGGATACAGCAAAGGGGGCAGGAGCTCCAATTGCTCTCTGCATATGCTACCCTGGTGCCAAGGCTGAGCCGATGACTTCCTTGCTATTGAATCCAAGGCCTCTGTTGTAAGGCAAAGGAGAGGGAGCAGGCAGAGGGACCAAGAGCCCTTGCCTTCAGGCCACCTATCGGACATGGGACTTTAGGCCTTGTTATTAAACCTTTGCCTCCGTCCCCAGCAGAACAGATATTTTGCAGTATGATCCCAAGAGGAATGGGAATTCAGAGGTGAAGATGGTGCAGGGTCTCAGGGAGCAGGAAGAAGCTGGAGTTTGCTTTTTGAGCTGTGCTGCACAGCGTGGTGAGCGTAGCCAATACTGAGCACTGTGCTTTTCAATAGCCATCAGAGTAAACCTCCGATGTCCTCACCACAAAAAGGTTGAACATTTGGGGTGTGGACTGGTTACTGAGCTTGATTTCACATTGTATTTTGGGATCAAAGCATCACTTTGTTCACTATAAATATATACAATTATAGTTTTTCAAAATATAATAATAAATGGAATGAAGAAAAAAATTAAAACATCAGGGGAAAGGAAAAGGGCTCCTCTTAGGGTTAGTGCATGTCTGAGCCCAGCTCAGAAACCTTTCCTCTGTTACTGATCTTCTTTTTGCTGGATTGTTTGCTTCCAAGAGAACCACATTGTGCGAAATCACTCATTTAAAAACTGCTTTTAAATTATGTATTTCTCTGATTCAAAGTGGGGTAGGGAGGGAGAGCATCGGAGGAAAATTACCTCTAGATAGGGAATAGGGGTGGGAGGGAAAGGGAGGGAGAAGGGGAATAGCTAGGATGGTGGAAGGAGACGGTCATCATTATCCAGAGAGTATTTAAAGTACATACATGTATGAAGATGTGAATTTGGTGTCGACACACCTTATATACAGAGATATGAAAAATTGTGGTATATATGTGTATTAAGAGTTGTAATTCAATAAAAAAAGAGAACATATAAAAAATAAAATCTTCACGATTAAAAAAACAATAAACTGCCTTTGCCACTTGGGGTGGGGCTGTTCCAATTACATGGTGATGGGTCTGAGGCGCTCATGGAGGAACATGGAAGTGGGTGTTCTGACAGTGATCTGTGTAGAATGTTCTGGGAGTCTGCTAGGTGTGCTCGACACGCCGGTACAGAAACCAAGGATCACCTCAGCACCAAAGCACAGAAACACAGGATCACCACCACCACCCACCACTGAGGTGGCTCTGGCCCCTCTATTTTATGCTCAGCATCTCCAGTGTCGGAGAACTCCCAGCTTCCGGTTAAGGTATTTTTCTTTATGCTCACCCCAAATCTCCTCTCCTCGTTGATCTTGACCACCTCTGAAACCAAGAACACTCTAGCCCTTCAGTCACCAAATAGCTTTTCCATGTGACAAACCTTTTCTGTACCAACCATCCCAATTCATTCCCAAAGCCCTTCATTCCACAAGCTTGTTCTGAGTACCAAAGATGTCCCTAAGTTGGCAGGATTCTGTCATCCTTTGATAATTTTTTTTTTTTTTTTAAACTTTATAGTACCGTGGATGAAAACCCAGGGGCACTCTACCAGTGAGTTACATCTTCAGCTCTTTTTTGGAGACAGGACCTAGAACTTCCATCCTCCTGCCTCTGCCTCCTGAGTAGCTGCAGTCAAAGGTGTGCACACTGGGCCCAGCACTGTGTCCTTACTGTTAAGCCGGGTCTCCGCGTCACTGCCCTGGTAGCTCTGTCTCCCCACCCTTCCCTCACGCTCACACCTGACGCGGCCTTGGGCTCTGAAGAACAGGGCCAGGTAACACTCCGTCATTCCGGCTCTTCTCCCAGCCCTGATTCTTTCTGGCTGTGGGTCATGGGGCAGATTCCTCATCTGTTTGTGCTTCAGCTTTTTATCCTCAGAATGGAAAGATTTCATCAGTTCTTGCCTACAGGGATATCAGGACGAAAGAAGTGGACATATGCAATGTGTCCACAGAGTGTCCCACAGAGAGCTTGCTTCAGGGCAGCCTCCACAAGAGGTTAACCTCGGGCTCTTGCTGATGTAGCTGGGAGCTTAGAGATAATGTTGCAACGCCCTCTTCAATTGCTTTTTCTCTTTTCCCCTTCTTCTTCACTTATAATGTTGATTTATGTGAGCAGGAGAGAGGAGTGATGTAACCCTCGATGACATCTGAGACACAAATGGAATGTGAGGGGGAAGCAGGAAGGGTGAAGCAGCTGTTGGCTTGAGGGCTGAGCTCTCTGGCAGTCATGGACGTCCTCTGAGGACAAATCCACTGGCCAGGACAAGACTCACGAAATGCAGAGTGGAGACGTTAAGTGGTTCCCAGGATAAACTGAGGAGGAGAGCGAGGACGGGGAAATTCAGATTCCCTGACTTAATGCTCGTAGTCTTGATGTATTAAAGACCTACTAGAGGGGTTGGGGTGGTGGCTCAGTGGTAGAGCACTTGCCTAGCATGTGTGAAGCACTGGGTTTGATCCTCAGCACCACATAAATATAAATAACTAAAGGTTTTGTGTCCATTTACAACTAAAAATATTTAAAAAAATACTAGAAAATCCAGCAATCCTGAGTGTAGAGCCAAAAGAAAAGAAAAGAAGATCTTGGAGATCTTTTGATGTATGCTCATAGGCTACTATTTTTTCTTTAGTGCTGGCGATTGAATCCAGGGCTCTACCACTGAGCTATATCTTCAGGTCTTTTATTTTGAAACAAGGTCTTACTAAAGTGTGCAGGTTGGCCTTGAACTTGTGATCCTCTTGCCTCAGCCTCCTAAAAAGCTAGGATTACAGGTGTGCAGCACCATGCCCTGCTGCTGAAACGCTTTGAACACAGACGTTTAGAGCAGCATCATTTACAATAGCCATGAAGAGGAAATAACCCAAGTGCCCATCAATAGATGAATGCATTAGCAAAATGTGGTGTGTACATACAACAGAACATAATTCAGCCCTAAAGAGGAAGGCAACTTCATTCATGCTACAATATGCATGAATATTATGCTAAGTGAAATAAGCTAGACACAAAAAGACTAAAACCGTGTGATTCCACTTACATTAGAGGTAGGTAAAGAAATCAAACCCACAGAGACAGAAGATGGAATGGTGACATCCAGGGGCCATGGGGAGGGGCAATGGGGAGTTGATAGGTGCACTCAGAGTTTCAGTTTTGCAAGATAAAAACCAATCCTGGAGATTGGTTGCAGGACAGTGTGAATGCACTTAATATTGCTGAACTGTGTGCTTAAAAGTCGTTAAGATGGTAAACTTTGTTATGTGTATTTTATTTCAATGGGAGAAACACACACACACACACACACACACACACACACACACACACACACAATTTAGTTCAAGAAAACCAGGAGGGAATGTACCACACTAGAAACTGACACAGAATATTCCCCTCATGATTCCACAAGCCATGTGAAATTGCTCAAAACTCTCATTCCCAGGCAGGCAGGCAGTCCCTGGGGCCCTGGCTGTGGAACCCTGCTCTCCAATGCACCTCTTCCTTGGGCCTGCTGTTTAGGGGCAGAGAATGGGCTTCAGGAGCACAGGTTGTGGGGACTGGGGTCTGCCCTGGGCACAGGGACCTGGTCAGATGGCTTAATGTCTTTGATCTTCAGTTGCCCCCCTCCTTTTTCAATTTAGTGCTGGGGATTGAACACAGGGCCTCATGCATGCTAGGCAAATGGTCGGGTGACATCCCTAGCTCTCTGTCCTTTCTGCAGGGCTGTCCTGAGAACAACCTGGGACAACCCAGGTAAGCAAAGCTCCCAGCACTGGGCTGAGGCATGAAATGAGAAGCACCGTTCTCCCTGCTGGAGTCCTCGCGATTACGTCTTACCTGAACATCATACAGGAACTGGAAATGGCTTCCTTTATTCGCAGCGTCTCTCACGGCCCGAGCCAGGTCCACCGACCCTTTTCCACCAACCGACCAGTGATAGCAGGGGACCGCATCAAAGGCGCCAGCCCGCTTGGCCAGCTCACACACCAAGTCAATCTCTGCGCGGGTGTCGGTCCTGGTGATGAAAATCTTTGTGGTTTTGCATCTGTATTCACTTAGCAATGTTTTAAAAGAAACACTAACCGTTTATACTCGACTTCGCTCCCTAACACCGAGTATATTTTAAACATCAAAAGTGGTCACATCATGTTTAAATAAATCAGACTTCAAGAAAAGCATGAGGGAAAAAAAAAAAAAAAACCCTAACACGACACAAATATTTCAAGTTGTTAAGGGTTTTTATAGAGAAAATTCCATAACGTCTCTCTGTGATCACTCAGTCTTTAGCCAGAAAGGGTTGGTGGAATTAAAGTGAACAAACAAAAAGTCAAGGAAATGGAATCACTATATATATATATATTTCATTTCCTTAATAATATTTTAAGGACACACTGGCTAAAGTGAAATCAAACTAAACAAACACAGAGAGTGCTGAGCATTTCTGTGAACTTTCAGATAAAACTGTCAAAGACCAAATACCCTCAAATCAAAGTTTAGTGCACAGGGGTCCCCATGATAGCACCCCTTAAAGCAAGAGACTTGACTCACTTGAAGACATTCAGTGCCACCACAACAGGCACCCCAAAGAGCTGAGCGATCTGAATTTGCTTCTGGAGGTTACAGCAGCCGTCGGCCACTAGCTGGATGTTCTGTGAGGGGTAAAGGGAGCCCGGTGTCACTTCCCATCAAACTTCCCGACTAAACTGGCCGCGGAACACTGGCAGCCTTTGCTTACAAATCTCCTCACTTTATTGTCCTAGAAGCTTTTAAAGAAGACCCTGGGTCATGTTTTGCCTCCAAGGAAAATGGGTGCAGAAGGAAGAGGTTCATTTGCAAAATAATTTACGAAATCATTATGGGTCCACCCAATGACATATTTGGGTCTCTGGACTGGCATCTTTTTCTGTTGATGAGTGTCTGCCAGGGCCTACGCAGCATGCTCATGCTCTGCAGGCTGGTGGTCAAAAGGCACAGGACCCTGGGATGGGGAGGAGCCCTGTCCATCTATTCCTGGCTGAAATCCCTGGTGCCATTTGAGGGAGCTGAAAGGTACCATTACCAGGAAATCAGTCAATTTATGGAGGAGTCAAGTGGCTTCTGCTAAGTCATAAAGCTAACTGCATTATCTTCCAGAAGTCTGTTGTCTTTTATGCTAAAAGAAGACATGAATATAAGCTTCATATTTATTTCTGTCCTGGAGACCTTGAGGTCTGGTGGCTCAAACAGCTCTCCTGGGAGTACAGTAGATAAACCTACAGCCACGTTTCCTTGACAGTTAAGCATTAGCTCTTCTAATTATTATTATTATTTTTTTAAGTAGTGGGGATTGAACCCAGGGGTGCCTACCACTGAGCTACATTCCCAGCCCTTTTAATTTTTTATTTATGGTCAAGGTCTTGCTAAGTTACTTATGACCTTGCTAAGTTGCTGAGGCTGGCCTTAACTTGTGATCCTCCTGAGTTGCTGGGAATACAGGCGTGCAAGCTAAATGGATTTTATCCCCTTATCCCACCCATTTCCTTCTGGATTCTTAGAAAAACGTATTTAATAAAAATCGTTTTTACTAGGAATTGAATCCAGGGATGCCACACCACGAGCTGCATCCCAAGTCCTTTTTTAAGTTTTTTTAAAATTTTGAGACAAGGTGTCACTAAATTGCTGAGGCTGGTCTTGAATCAGAGAACCTCCTCCCTCAGCCTCTGGAGCTGCTGGGACCACAGGTGTGTGCCACTGTGTCTGGCAGAAAAACACATTTCCAAGAGGCCACTGGTGGTAGACACATTCACAAAGGGTCAACTATAAGCCAGTGATGAACAGGACTTGAATGACCTTCCAAATAAATATCCCAAGAGTCCCTCTTACCTCCTCTGTGTATTCTTTCTTTAGAGGGACACCAGCAGTTACCTGAAATAAAAAGAGGCAAAAACTAAGAGTGATCCCATAGAAATCCTTTCTCTAATTCATAAAGTTCACAAATTAGTCACTTTTGGGAAGGTGGCCCTATGTTAAACCAGACGTTGTCAGCTTTGGCAAACTGTGGCCTTGTTTTGGGAAGCTTTTAAAACCACTGCAGTCTGGGCTCCCACAGGCCGAAGCAATCAGGACCCGGGAATGATTCTATTTGAGCCAATGCTGAGAACTTTTGTATTGTTGACCATAATGCTAACACAAAATGGAACAAACAATGTTAAATAACTGATTTATATAGGGTGCAGCACCATTCTAAATCATTTTAAAGTAAGTGCTATTGTGTTTTCATTTTTTGGACTAGTATCTTACAATGCCCCATGGTGTTGTCAGGCAGTGTAGTGTATGATCAATTTATTATTGGTCATACTAAAGACACAGATTAAATTGTTTATTAATACTCATTTAAGAATATAAAACCTAAATAGTTCTATATTCATTAAAAAATTATGTTTGGAGTTAAAAAAAATTCTACCCCACTACTACTAGCACCAACAAGGAATAGGCCCATACAGGTTTACAACTTTGAATAAACCAAATATTCTAATGTTACAAGAACCCTTACAGGGTATAGAATAAAAGAAAGAACTCTCCTCAATTTTTTATTCTATGTGCTAACATCTCAAATAGATATAAAAATCTTACTCAAAATGTTAGCAAACCAATTAGCAAATTCAGTTATTCATAAAAAAGATAATATATAACCAAATTGGACTTATTCCAGGAAAGTAACGCTCACTTAGTTTTTTCTTTTTTGGAGGTACTGGGGATGGTACCTAGGGGTGCTCTGGTGGGCTACATCCCCTACCCTTTTTAGTTTATTTTGAGACAAGGTCTTGCTAAATTGCCATGGCTGGCCTGAATTTGTAATCCTCCCACCTCAGCCTCCTGAGTAGCTGGGATTACAGGCGTGCACCACTAGGCCTGGCTTCATTTGTATTTGAAAGTGATTTAAGTAACAACATTAAAGAGAAAAACTAAATCTTTGCATAGCTGAAAAAAAATTCAACATCTATTTATATAACAACTTGGCAAACTAAGAATAGAAGGTAATCTCCTCAATTTTACTAAAAATCTGTAGCAAATGCCATACTTAGTGATGAGCTATTAAAAGTGCCTCCTTTAAGATCAGGAATAAGAACAGGATGCCTGCCATCACCGCTCCATCCAACACAGTACTGTGACTAGGAAGTCGGGGTAAGTGACAAGAAATAAAGCATAAAGATTGCAAAGGAAGAAAGAAGCCTGTTGCTATTTTCAGAAAAGTCTGCTGACACAGAACTCCCCAAAGTATTCGTAGTGAACATAGTACAACTATTAAGAGAATTAGACAGGTTGTAGGATATAAAAGTAATTTATAAAAATAGAAATAATCTGTTAAATTTCTTAAAAATATAAAACATATAAGAACAAATCTGTAAAAAAACGTGGCAGGCCTTTATTGAACAATCTGTAACTTTTGTTTATAGTTAACTGTTATTTATGGGGTAACCTTTATATAACATATAACCCACCTCCTTTCCGTAGCTGTAGCACTGGGATTGAACCCAAGGCCTTGTGCAAGCTACGCAAGAGCTCTACCACTGCTCTATGTCCCTTGCTCCATTAAAAGGCTTAAATCCATGAAGAGATGTTCAATATCCTTGGATATAAAGCTACAAAATCTCTCCCATATCCTTGATGGATTTAGTGCCATCTCAACAAAAATCTCCCCCAAATTCTTTCTTGGACCTAATGAGTTAATCCTAAAATACATATGGAAATCAAAAGGGGGACTAGGAGGCTAGGCAGCCATGAAGCAACAGGAGAGCGGCCTTGGCCTACAGGTATTCATGTGGCATATCAAGGACCAGAGCAACTGAAGGCAGAGCCAGAGGAACCTAACAAACATGGAGAAGAACTATTTAAGCACCTGGGGCTGTGCCAGTTGCTTATTAACACAGGAAAAAAAAAAAAAAAAAGAAAAAAGAAATCAGAGTTGGTCACTGCACCATAGGCCAGAACAGTAATAAGGGGTGAGATGGTTAATTTTATGTGTCAACTTGGTGGGGCCCTGGGGTACTCAGGTATTTGGTCAAAAAGTTATGTCTGGGTATTTCTGGGAGGATTTCTGGACAAGATTAACATACAAATCCGTGGACTCTGAAGCAGGGCACTAAGTTGTCCATGATGGGAGCAGGTGTCAATCAATCAGCTGAAGATCCAAGTTCAACAGAAAGACTGGTCTCTCCTAAGCAAGGGAGGGTCCTTCCATCTTCATCTCGCCATCAGTCTTCTGGGTCTTCTGGGCAGACTGTGGACTTGCCAGGCTCCACAACCACGTGACCAGTTCCTTAGGGTAAATGTCCTCCCACACATGTGTACATTCTTTCTGTTGGTCGTATGTCTCTGAGAACCCTCACTAATCTGACGTGGACCCAACAATATGACAGAATCTAGTCCTCGTGCTGCACCAAGAATGGCGAGCACTTTGGAAGACAGGAGATGAATTTAAAATGATTGGGGCTAAAATGGACAAGTTCAGGGGTCACAGAATTTTCCACTGCACAGATTATGGGAAAAAAACCAAGCTGAATAAACAGAAGAGGCGGCCGTGGCTATTTGTGTGATTCTATCAGAAGGAAGCAGAAATTAGAATGGACCAAAAATATTAGCACAGAGTTATTTCAAGTAAGAAGGAAAGACACAGAGATGGGTAAGACGGAAGACAGAGTGAGAAGATGAAAGTTCACTTATTATTCAGTTATTGAAGGACACCAATGAATAGGACACAGTCCCTAATCTCCAGGGATCCAGAACTGGAGGAGCAGACACACCAATGACATTTATAAAACAACATGAGGCAGAAGGTGCTGCTGGAGCCCAGAGAGGGGTGTCCAGCTTCCTGAGTCTCCCATTGTATTACCCTCTGTCCCTGCTGTGGTTTGGATCTTCAGTGTCCCCCAAAGGCCATGTGTCAAAGGCTTGCTCCCCAGGTGCTATCGGGAGGTAGTAAAACCTTAGGAAGAGAGACCTAGTTGGGGGAGTTTAGGTCACTGGGGGCGACCCCTTAGGGAATTATCGACCCCCACCCTCTCTGTTCGCTTCTTTCACTTCCCAACCAGGAGACGAGCAATTCTGTTCCACCATGTGATCTTGTCGCAATGCCCTGCCTGCCACTGGCACAAAAACAACAGGGCCAACTGATCATGGTCTGAGACCTCCGTAATTATTAGCCAGATACATCTTTTCTCTTTATGAATTGAATATTGCTGGTATTTTTTACAGCAATAGACAATTTTGCAGTATCAGACAGCACACCCTGTATTTGTGTCTATCTGCAAACCCTGAGCCTTCTATAATCATCACCACTACAGAACAAGGACATTAAGTGGGAGTAGAGGAGACACAAAGGATTTACATGGAAAACCACAAACACTGTAGAACAGAGCACATGCATTGAGACAAAATGAAATAGGATTACAGGCCATGTAGAGAATTTTTGTATAATAGAGACTATAATCTGGAATAACATTAGACTGGACAACAGAAGGTCTTGACTTTAGGTCTGATTGGTCCAGTCTCCTAGGCAGGTGGGGGATGTTACCAAGCCACTGGATGTCCACATGCTTGAGACTTCCTCTTTATAAAGACTGAAACAAACTCGACAATCTCTAAGCCCTTTCTAGTGTGAAAATCCCCCTCCTCATTTTTTTTTTTTTTTTTGGTACTGGTGATTAATGCTTTACCACTGAGCTGCATCCTGAGGCCCCTTTACAAAAAATATTTTATTTTAAGACAAGGTCTCCCTGAATTGCTGAGGCTGACTTTGGACTTTCAATCCTGCTGCCTTGGCTTTCAGAGATGCTGGGATTACAGGTGTGCACCACTGCACCTGGCCAGTATGAGAACTCTTTGAGTTTAAAGTTTTCAGGGTGGAAGGACAAGAAAGGAACATTCCAAATGCCTCTTATATAGGCAAAAATTGTTTTTTGAAGGTGGAATTTGGTCTACAGATTCAAAGTCTAAAGTCCGGTAATGACCACCACAACAACTGGTGTTTGAGCAAAATCAGAATTCTTCAGGTTTACTATCTTATAAGATGTATTTTACATCAATCTTGCATTTGAGATGATAAAGCTTTGGGCCAAAACAAAGAGCTTGAGTATCTGGTATTAGGAGTGGACTTGGGATTTAGACTACTTTTAGCTTTTATTAAATGTTCAGCTCTGCATGGTAGACAGATCTGGCTCCCTGCCAGACTGGTAAAGCTGCCCACGTTCCCTAGACCCTTCAAACCTCAGCTTCCTTATCTGTAAAACGGAATTAAAATCTCTGCTTTTCCCAGGATAAAGAATTTCTTTTTAAAATTTTGGGTTTTTTTTGTCTTCTTAAAAAAAGAATTTCCTTTTTTAGATTACGCTTTTATCATTTTTTAGATTATGCTACCACTGAGCTACATCCCCAGACCTTCATGATTTTTTAATTTTGAGAAAGGGTCTCGACAGGTTGCTGAGGTTGGCCTTGAACTTGCAATCCTCCTGCCTCAGTCTTCCCAGTTGCCAGGATTACAGGTTGAAGTAAGATCATTGAACAAAGCACATTATAGTCTGCCTGATGGCAAACCTGTTATTTGTTTCTATATAACATTCTATATGATATTAATTGATTACATGGCTTTTGTGTACACAGTACTCCAATTAAGAAACTGGATTTGGGCTAAGTATGGCAGCACATGCCAGTAATCCCAACTACTCAGGAAGCTGAGGCAGGAAGATCACAAGACCCTTCTGAAAATAAAAAATAAAAAGGGATGGGATGCAGCTCAGTGGTAGCGTGTCCCTGAGTTCAATCAACCCTTAGTACAAAAAGAAAAATGATGTGGCAGTTTATCAATATTCTAATGATGAAGAAACTTAGAAACTTAAATTATTTTATCTTGAAATGATTAACCCAAAATAAAATTCATTTTTTCTCACTTGGAAATTCTTTAAATGGAAAAACACCATCCCCACCCCCTCAAAAAAAAAAAAATCACAAACACCTTTTGTAAATTCTATGCATATTAAGACAGGTAAATATCAAAACTCCTCAAAAATGTGAGATTATGATTTTTGTATTTTCTGAGCAGATTTCGCTTAGAAGCAACCCAGTGCTGCCAGAGTTAAGAGGCCAAGTTGCAATAAACAGAAACAGAAGGAAAGTGGTTTTAGGTGAAATACGATGAGTTGTAGCCTCAGTGAACCAAAAACCTCTCTGTACAAACGCTGAAAACCCTCAGTCATCAAAGAGATCCTGTCTTCAGGAACAAGAGCCTCTAAACCCCTGCTATCAAGTGGTCACGGAACCTTGGCCTGAGTGGCGGGGTGAATCTCAGGACTGAAAGTGGCCACAAGATGCTCTCTCCAAATGCAGTGTGGAGTCCCATGCCCCGGGCTGTGGGTGTGGCTGCTCTTTGAATTAGCCGAACTCCAAGTTCCTCCTGTGGTAACTTGTAAAACATGGGTTCAGAGAGGAGACATTCTATGTGAAGTTCTGCTTTGTCTTAGTTTTAAAAAGTTGCACGGGGACTTACGCTCGGCCCGCCTCCGTGCATCTTCAGAGCTCGCACGGTGGCCACCAGCACCACCACATTGGGCACCAGGCCAGAAGCTCGGCATTTGATGTTGAAGAATTTCTCCATCCCAATATCAGCCCCAAAGCCAGCTTCAGTCACTGTGGGGAAGCAAGTTGGAAATGGCCGTTATTGTCTAAAAACAACAAAAGGCTTTGCAGTCATTAGTCACCAGCGATAAGGATCCAAGCCAGAAAGGACAGCTCAGTCCTGCCCAACCTGAGCTTCCTGGGTGCATCTCCTGCAGAGGTGAACTTACTGTCCTACTGCCATGGAGAATGTTCACCTGGAAAGATGGCTCTCTCCCTGTTTTGTACCACAGGATTGAAGGATTCATTGCTAAGATTTTTCTGTTATTACTGTAACTCTAAACAAACTTTTTTTTTTTTTTTTTCCCTTGGCACAGGAGGTGTGGGTACTGAGGATTGAACCTGAGGGCACTTACCACTGAGCCACACCCCCAACACCGTTTTGAGACAGGGTCTTGCCAAGTTGCTTAGGGCCTCACTAAGTTGCTGAGGATGGCCTCAAACTTTGAATCCTCTTGCCTCAGCCTCCCAAGTGGCTGGGATCACAGGTGTACTCCACCATGCCCAGCTCTATTTATTTATTTTAAATAAAGCTTTTCTTAACACAGTTGGGGATTTTCAGTTTTGCAATCAGGTTCCACACTATATCAAAGGATGATGATAGCATGATGATGATATAAGATCCCTTCTTACTTATTTAGAGTCACGGAACTTAGTGCCACCTGGTCATTTCTGTTGACTGACAAAATTCAAGTTCAAGTTGAACGGCTTAAGGATGTTGATCATGAGACTTGAAGCAAGACAGCACCTTTATTCCAGAATCACAGAGGATGCTCATCTGTCTGTGTCCCCACCCTTGAAACTCCCCCCGGTTGGCAGAAATGTTTCTGGGGCATGCCTGGGGGTGGCCGACAGAATATTAGCACTGCCTTCCGAGAAAATGGGTCAGCAACATCCTCTTCACGCCCAGCGGAGGGCTCTAGAGCCTTGCCACTGGATACGTGACTCTCAGATCACGGCTGCTGCATCACCTGGGAGCTTTTTAGAAACGTGAAATCACGGGCTCCCGTAAGATCTACTAAATCAGAATAGCATCTGGATAAGTTCCAGTGAGATGGATGTCTATTACAATTTGGGAAACACATTCCTCTAGGAAAGGAATACTACTGATGCAGCAAAAAGTAAATATTTATGGACTCTGAAACCAAATACCAACAGTACAACCAAGGCCAAAACTTATGGAACAGATAGGAATTGACAATAAGAAAACATTAAGGTATAAACCAACAACATTTAAAACGTGAGCAAATTTTATCCCTAGATTTTAGTAAGAATAAAAGGAAATAAAATTTCACACATAATTTCAAACTCTAAATACATCTAATTCTTTGTTGTTTTCTTTTGGTACTTTATATGCCTATGGAGTTTTTTATGAACTAGGTGTAACTTTGCAGTTTTCTCCTTTACTTTAAAATTATAATTGCTTTTCTGCATTATAAGCGTTCAAACTTTATAAGTATCAGCTAACTGATGTACCAAGATTTATAAGATTGTTCCCCCTGTTATTGAATATTTGGTCTATTTCCAATAGAAACAATGCTACACTGAAAATATCTGTGTACATGGGCTTTAATCTCTTTCAAATTATACTCTTGGAATAAATTCCCGAGGGTGACTTATGGTGTCAGAGGATATAAAAAATTTTTATGACCACTGATATGTTTCTGACAAACCACAAGCTATTTCTTGAAAAATATCCAATTTGGAATGACTATAGCTACAAGCCATTTTTTCTTTATTATATTTTCTTTGAACCGACAGCAAAACAATTTAAAGAAGTGAAAGACATTCCTTTTTATATAGAATTTGGGATAGTTCTGATTTTTATTACTCATGGTCAAAACTAGACAAGATTTCTTACAGCAGCAGTTGCTGCCTCAGGGGTCTCCACGGAAGAGCAAATATTAATATCAGCATGTTGGCAGACCCCAGAAGCTGAATCATTTAGTTAACTTTTGTCAAAGGTCATTACAGGCTGGGGTGTAGCTCAGTGGTAGAGCGCTTGTCTAGCATGCACAAGGCCCTGGGTCCAATTGCAGCTCCCCTGCTCGCCACCCTGCCAGGGTCTCCTAGTGCAGGAACATTTGGATGTCCAGGCAGCCTTATGGAAGGGATTACATGGGACTGTCCAGTTAGTGTCACAGACAGGATCCTCAATCCCTTTCAGTCATGCAATTTTTTTTTAAAAAAATGTTTTTTATTATTTTTTCTTCCACATTTTTTGTTGGTGCATTATTGTATATAATGACAGAATCTGTTGTTACGTATTGGTACATGCACACACTGTAATAATCATTCAAGCAGTCTTGGTCAGTTATTTAACTTATTTGAGTCTCCCGATCCTCATTTAACTTGGGAAGATTAGGTGAGATAACCAGTACATATAAAATACCAAGTTTCTGTTTTCTGGGACCTAGTAAGAGCTCACAAAACGGCGGCATCATTATTACCAAAACTACACTTCTCCCGCTTGCTAGAAATCATACTGAATTCTGAGCATTTGTTCAATGCTGCAATGTCTAGGCATTTTCTGGTGGAAGAGCCCCGTCTTAGGTATGGTTCCTTCATGCCCGCCCAGGAGGAGGGGCTGTCTGCACCCCCGTGAGAACTGCAGGGCAGCACTGTGTCGGGGTAGAGCCTGGGCATTTGGGGAATGGTGACAGGAGACCAAGGGACAGTCAGGATCTTCCCAAGGAAGTAAGGAGTCAGGGGATGGAGGATGGTAAGGGAGGGGAAGGGAGCGGAGGGGGAGAGAAAAGAAGAGATTCACGGGTAAAGGTGAGAGCAAGAGCCGAAATCAGCCTGTGAGCGAGCAGGGAAAGGATCTGCTGAGACTGAGAAGCCATTACTCCCACCAGCAAGGCCCTGTTGGTGCTGAGGAGCAGGGTCCAAGGAGCCAAAGTGGTCCACAGAGTTTCTAATGATGTAGTGTTTCGGAAAGCTGTTCAACCTGGCCCTGCAGTGGCAGGTCGACTGCTGTGGACATTTTGCATGCTGGGGACTGACCAAGTGCTTTCTGAGCTGTTTCCTCCAGAAGCTCCTGTTGGACAGTGAGCTTTGAGGACAGGGCACATGTCTGAGAGATTAAAATCACAAGACATGCACACGGCACTGAACAAAGGTACAGATATTTCCACATTAAACACAAGTGAATAGTAGAATATAGCAAGCCCTGAAACACTCGGTCACAAACATATATTGTCATTATTGACTTGCGACTTTTTGGAAAAGTCGAAAGCTCAAATTCCCTTCAAAATATCCCTTCCTCACCCCTGATGTGTGGTCCATGTTCTCCCTTCTTCACAGGCTCACTATGCCTCAAGGGAAAAAATCCAGGTGTCTTCACATGAATCCCAAGGCCAGCCTCATGTGAACCTCAGACACATCCCGACCTGCACTCCCATTTCACTCTCCAGGAACAAGGAGCTCCCTGGGGAACCCACGCCGATCATACCACTTACCCTCTGCCCTCGTCTCCCACCCGAGCAGTCCCCTTTCTCCTGTCTGCTGCGGAGTCTCTTTTATAAATATTTTCCTTAGACGTCGATGGACCTCTATTTTATTCATTATTTATAGGCGATGCTGAGAATCGAACCCAGTGCCTCACCCATGCCAGGCAAGCACTCCACCACTGAGCCCCAGCCCCAGCCCCTGCTGCTTCTTTTTTACTCGATGCATCTCAGTTATATGGAAGGGTGAGTTTCACTGTGACACAACTGCTCATATACAAAAACACAATCTGATGAATCTCATTCCCGCCCCTGCTGTCCCTCCTCCCGTCCTCTCCCTCTACCCTACTTACGACAACCCTGTTCTTACCTTTGTATCTTCCACACATGAGGGTTTTGTACTCAGGGGCACTTAACCACTGAGCCACATCTCCAGCCCGTTTTTTTTTTTTTTTTTTTGTATTTTATTTGGAGACAGGGTCTCTCTGAGCTGCTTAGGGCCTTGCTAATTTGCTGAGGCTGGCTTTGAACTTGTGATCTTCCCGCCTCATCTTCTCAAGCCGCTGGGATTACAGGCATGCGCCACTACACCTGGCTTAATTCCATATTTTAAGAGACAAACTAGAAACAAACAAATAAATAAAAGCTGAAAAAGTGGTAATAAAGAGACTTCAGCCAGGCATGGTGGCACATGCCTGTAATCCCAGAAGCTTGGGAGGCTGAGGCAGGAGGATGGAGGGTTCAAAACCAGCCTTAGCAACTTAGCAAGGCCTTAAGCAACCCAGTGAGACCCTGTCTCTAAATAATAAAATATAAAAAAGGGCTGGGGATGTGGTTAAGCACCCCTTGGTTCAATCTCTGGTATCAAAAAAAAAAAAAAAAAAAAAAAGACCTTCAGTTAGGGAAAGGAAACAGGATGTAGTTATAAAGGTCCAGGGACTTAACTGCTAAATGCAAAGGAAATATGGAGGCAAATCACGTGTAGAAAACTGAAGTGAGTGCCAAGTCCTTGCACTTTGAAAGCTGTTCTGAAACAGAGCATACAGTCACTTTCATGTTGTTTGCTTTTGAATAACGACAGGCTGCCAAAGAAAACAAGGAACATGGGGAAGGTAGGCTGATGTGTTCACAGTATTTACAAAAGTGAGGACCCCATTAATGAGCCATCACCAATAACTAGCAGCTTGGAAATTGAGGCTGCAGTGTTGTGTATCTATGTCTGAGTACCCCGGGGACCTTCACATGAAGGAAAAGGGGACAAGTCACTCTTACTAGCAGGTTCTACTTCGTAGGGACTCCCTGGAAATTGTCAACATGTAGGATCTCTAAGTTGAGATTCCCTAGCAACCTGAAATAAGCAATTTATTCCTTTATCACATTTGCTGCTCTCAATAAATTTTAAAAGAGATACAGGCTAGAGAATGACTGAATATTAAATTTAACAGACTGCTCTTGAATCATAAAGCAAGTCTGCTTAGTAAGATCTGGCTTTCCTGAAAAGCAAGCAATACAGTCATCTCAAAGCCACATGTTTAATAAGGCTTGCAATAGAGTGTTTGCACAAGTCACAACAATTATTTGTCTTGGCAATCTCTGTTCTCTTTGTTATAGCCATTCAGCTTACAACATGAATGAAAACAGGAAACGGTGGCTGACAGTCTTATTGTGCCGACACAGAAGTTATTAGACGGCGATCTGTAGCTTGATTCAAACTTCAAAACCCATACTCGGCTCAGAAAGGAGGGTCAGTGGGTTCAAGCTGAGAAGGGACGAGCCATTCAAATCAACACTGTTATTAACCTGCACAGGAAACCAAGCTCTGGGTGCAGGTGGAGAGTGAAATACAGGGCACCTGGCTGTCCATGACGAACCCCAGGGCACCCAGATTTCTGTTGTAAAGATTAAACAGAAACAAAGACAATGACGAGCACAGGAATACTACCACAAGGGCACTCTGGCAGGCATGCCCAGTGTCTGTGAAATTCTTCAATGAGAGATGGTTTGTAAGTATGTGTCGAATTGTTCTACCATGTCCCAAACTTATCATATGCACAGAACTCCGATTTTAAAGTTGCTAACAGCTTACATAAGAAACCAAAAATAAACCAAAAAAACCAAACAACAACAACAAAAAACATGAACAGCATCCCTTCATAGGAAGACCCTATAAAATGTGGCTCATAAGACTGGAACTATGAGGGAACTTTAGGGACTGTGGTCTAGCCCTGTCCTGGTTCCTGAGTCCAGGCAGGTGGTCAGCTCGAGATAATGGTGTGGAGCCCACTGTCATATCTGGGTCCCTCTGCTGCCAGCCAGAGCTCCCCCAGCACACTGCACACTCTGCCACTGGGATTCCACTCCAAAGTGTTTTTCGTTCAATGTGCACATCACAGAATTTAGGAACAGCTTTCAGTCCTCATTTGACAATTGCTGAACCCCCACTCTGTAGTCAGGCACTGGCAACTGCACACCAAGGTCTCATTTAGTCAAACTGCCAACACATTGAACAGGATGAACCTGACTAAGATTAATCAATTACCTAATCCAAAAGGAATGTGGTTCTGGCCTTGCCCTTTCCCCCTCCTGAATTCCCTTTGGTGTTTTACAATTTTTATTCATTTTTTCCTGTACAAAGGTAAATTAGAATTTGATGGTTTTTGTATTTGCTTCTGGATGTTCTTGTGCTAGAGCACCGTGCTCACCTCTGCAGAAGGACAAACCATCAGTGCAACAAGAGGCAACTCTGCCCCACCTCCCTGGGGACAATTAGCAATATATGGATGTCGGAAGCCATTCTCACACGTGACTGGGTGACTCCCGGTTAGGGTCTGAGGCGCTCTGGCTGTGTCGGAGCTTTCCCGGCCCTCTCCTGATGAGAGAACCTGTCCGTGTGGGGGTGTAACTGACCACTGACCCCGGAGGCCCAATCACTGACCCTGACCTTGGAGTGCGGCTCCCCCTTCAACCTTCATTGGATGGAATTATCCCCTGAATTTCTTGCTCCCCAATAAAAGGCTACTCCCTGGCGTGCTCTCGCTCTCTCTCTCCTGCTAGCCCTGAGTAATCCTTGCTGCCCTGCCGGGCGGTTAGAGGAGGGAACCAGAGAGGGGAGCTGTCTCGGACCTGGTCATAGAAAAAGGTAACTGAGTCTGTGTGTTTATTTCGATCTCGCTAGCTAACTTTTATGCCAAGAACCTCATTAATGAAACCATTGCGCTGGCCGCGTGGTAGATATGGAGACACTTTTGGTTGGCCCTGGCATCTCGTAGGGATGCTTCTCAACATCCTATAATGCACAGGGCAGCTAATCCCCACTCACCCACCTTCTTTCAATAAACAAAAAATGTTCTACCCAATATGTGCATAGCACTGAGGCTGAGGCAGGCCACTGTCCTTCAAGCAGGACAAAGGAGGCTTGTGCTTTCTAGAGGCTCCCTCTGAAAATATTACAAATGCATTAGATTCTAGACTAAAAGACTGAACGAGCTTAATATGTTAATAAATGATTGTAACCCTATGTAAAATGAGATCCTGAAATATGAAATATCCCAGTAAAAATTCTTCTCAGCACAGCTTTGATTTGTTGCATTAAGTAGACTCACTACAATTTGGCAGTTTCTGGTGATGAAAACTAGTGACCAGGTGACTACTGAATTAATCTTGTAAGAAAGAAGGGAGTGATCAGGGAGAAACCTTCAGTATGGGACAGCATGAGCCACGGCAGCTGTCAGCCCTCCTGCTCAAACATACACGAAGGGGAAAGGATTATTCTGAGAAACTGAGGCCGGAGGGGCAGGGCCAAATGTCGCAGTTACTAAGCGTTTTCTGTGCAGCAGGCGCTGTACCAACACTCTCATTTCACCCTCCACCACCTGGGAGGGAGCTTTCTCCTCCTCATATAGTTTACGATGCCAAGGAGCAGAAAGTTCAAGTAATTATTGCCAAGGTCACACAGCTATTAAGCTGGCCTGAAAGCAAGGCCATTGTGACTTGAACTGCAGTCTCTGCCAATGTCCCTGCTCCACAATGCCTTACCAATACATCAACCAATCCCACAACATTTCTCTAGCTGAATTGCTGGATGGTTTTGCTTTCAATGAAAATCTTAACACCTTGCACTTCCACAGCGTTTCAATCTATAAAAAGTAGCTCTGTATTATTTTCCCGACTGAGAGGTGAGTATGCCAGATTTGTTTTCTAATTGCAAAATGGTCCTGCTGTGATAGCAGAAATAATGTAAGCCACAGTCTTCTCCTGTATATCTCTTCCTTCCTTCTTTCACATACTCATTTTCTCTCCAGAGCAATTCTCTCAGGGATTACTAATCACTTCCTCTCCTAGTTTTTGGACTATGTGTCAATCTAGATGAATCCTGGGCAGCAAGAGGAATGTTCTGATGAACAAACATGACCTCAGAGAGAGGACACTCCAGGGACCAGGTCCACCTGGACATGGCACCCCAAACCAAGCAGAAATAGGCCACACAGGCAGGGCACACTCACCGAAGTGGTGTGGCCTTCTGGGGCTGAGGGGACATTGCTACTTGCCGACTGAGAAGTCAGATCCCAGATACCCTCCCCCCGTCCCCTCCCACATGTCAGTTCTCCCATCTTTGGGTGAGGAAATGAGTGACTCCAAACCTCTAGGTTGAATTTTCTTTCCCAACCTCAACTTTCCATCAGCAGAACACACAATAACGAAACAAAAGGGAACCACCGCTTTAGCTCTGAAATTCTCAGCTTTGCTTTTCCACTGGGGGAAACCCTCCTTGGAATCTAAGGTCTGGTTGAATTAAGGCACTGAGAAAAATTTCCCTTGAGTTTCTGGCTACTTGAAATAACGGAATAGTGTCACCAGACTTGCAAATTGAATTTCTGTCTTGTTATAATCACCATGGAGTCATTTATCTCATGAGTACTCAGAAGATAAAAGAAATGAGAACGGTAGGATTTCATAGTCAGTTTTCAACGGAAATGACTTTTCTGTCCATGATACATGCACTCTAAACACACACACACACACGTACAACATATTGACTACTTTTGGGTATGAAGTTGAATTTATGGACCCTTAGAGGTCTCACAGAAGAACTTTAGCAGCCAGCTCAGCTCAAAATGGGTTGACATAAGAAAGATGTCTGTGAAGAGCAGATTTGGCCAACTTCATTTTCAGAAGGATTTCTTGAAAACAGAGGGGGAGGAAACACCTGTAGCTTTCATTCAATTTGTACTTTATTTTCTTTTTCTTTCAATGAGTCAGAAATAAAGAAACTTTGTGCAGGAAGAAACAAGGTAGAGGTGGTTCAGGCTTCATTCTGAACCATCTGGGCTGTAATTCTGGCACCCGCCTACGGCTAACTTAGGAACAGCCAAGTTCAAAGTGACAGAGCCCATGAATTCCCAATTCCCACTCAAGGTGAGCTAGCCTTGGAGGAGTTTAATTATTTGGGTGACAAGGATGAGGCTAAGTAAACCAGGATGAGTCATTAAATTAACCACTAAAAAGGCTTGGCATTGTTGCTATAGCTTAAGAAACCAAAAACCAAAAACCTCTTGATTTAGAACATTTTAACTTTGAGGATCTATCTCATCTCAAGACCACGAAATTTTACTAAAACCTAAATCCTTTCGGCATTTTAGAGTTTGTCTATTTAATCTATTATCTTCTTTGGTTTTTATTAAGTGTATTAGGCTCAGATTTCCATAGAGTATAAAGAATCAACTGGGCACGTATTTGGAGACCTAAAGGAAGAAGAAAGCTGACGTCAGCATTGATCCTCCTTGTTGGCTTGGTGAACGCCATGTTTGCACACACCTGGGGGAGTCTGCCAGGGGTGTAGACCACATAAAAAAGTGTGTATTTAGGGAAGGCAACAAAAACAGATTCAAAGTCTAAAGAGGACATAGGTACATTTTTAGTGGCACAGTAATGGAAATTTAAAAATTACCAATAATGCCACTTGGATGTGTTTTGATGTGAGACTCCAGAATTCCCTTCCTCCAGCAAGTTAATTGGTTACAGACACTGGTTTGCTTTATTTGGAACCATCACTGATCATCTTTTTTTATAAAATGATTTTTTTTTCCAAATTTAATTTTGGAAAAAAAAAACATGTTCAAATGAAAATTCAATTATACGTGTTATTTTTACCTCCCATAAAAAAGCCCAACTGAATTAAAATTAAGAATCCATTATCCAAATAGTTCCCATCCTCTTGTCAGGAGCACACACATTTGTTCAATGTCATGGCTGTGATCAGGGCTTTAACCTCCTCGGTCTTTAGCAAACAGTAGTGTTTGTGAGTTCTGGCCTGAGGCCTGGGATTTTGGATGACCACACTGGTAGAGCTAGTCTCTTGTAGCACCTGAGAAGTGGACACTAGGAAGTGAACATAAAACAGAAATGAAATCTGCCAGGCGTGGCTACTAACATGCCTTAACCTAACATAATGGAAAGACGAAATACAGCATTTTTAATTGAGCAGTTTTTGAAAACATGCCCAAAAAGGTGGGGGGGGAGTATAAGTGTGAAGGGGTAAATACACTTTATAAAGTCAAAGCTTCCCAGGAAAGAACAGTTTAAAAAAAAAAAAAAAAGGCAATCTCTTAATACAACTCAGCAAGAGAAACTCTGACTGCTGAATTTGAAAACAAAGTAAATACACCAGCATTTCTATAACTTATAGAAGAAAGATTATAGAAGAAATGAAGGCAGAAGGAAAATATTGAAATTTGAAGTTGTAAGACTGCACAATGTATTTACCCTAACATTTGACAAAGTAGGCAGGATGCAGACTTTTGAGCCAAAGGCAGAGACCCATTCTTGCATTACTTTACCAATTTATGAGTTGCAAATTGCACTTTTACAAAAGAAGAAAAATGGAAGATACTGGGATACACCACACTCATGCATAGTAAGCAAAACTATATTATCTCACTGGGTGGGGCAGCACAAACTGTTAATCCCAGTGGCTCAGGAGGCTGAGTAGCCGAATCTCAAGTTTAAGGTCAGCCTCAGCAACTTAGTGAGACTCTGTATCAAAGTAAAAAATAAAAAGGGCTGGTGTTGTGGCTCAGGGGTTAAGAGCCACTGGGTTCAATCCCTGGTACCCTTACCCCCAAAGTATATTCTTTGAAAAGGCTTGAATGTGGTCTTGCACACATGTGATTATTACATATAATATACTTCTGATCTGGATTTCAAACATTCGTGTCTCTGCACAGGCTTTACTACTGGCAATTTCTTATCTAGGTAGGGAAGAGCTGGTTTTATGGTCATATGTTACAGGCAAAAGAAGAATTGCTTAGGCCCTGCCAGTTCTGCTCAGTGTTGGTACCCAGGGTGCAGGAGGCTCCCAGGGAACATCTATCCCAGTGTATCTGCCGCTGATTTATATTTAGGGCCACAAAACACCTCACAGCCTGAAGGATGAGGAAAAACCTTTTCCACCTCAAGGGGAGACACAATGTTATTCTCACTGATTCTCTGACCCATTCATTTCCGCAGAGTTGGAGACAGATGTACCCCGAAAAGAAATAAACAATGTGAAGAGAACACTGGAGAGCTTCATTCCATTTGATTGTTTTCTTTGCTTTGTGGGATACACTGGGAAGTGGTCCCCTCCCCCAGTCCCCACCCCTCGCTCCCAGTACTGGGAATGGAATCCAGGTGTGCTCTACCACTGAGCTACATTTCTAGTCTTTAATTTTTATTTTTTTAATTTTTTTGAGATGATCTTGATAATTTCCTATGGCTGACCTTGAACTTGTGATCCTCCTGCCTCAGCCTCCAGAGTAGCTAGAATTACAGGTGTGTGCCAAGACGCCTGGCTGGAAAGTTGTTCTTTAGAGCAGCAAACAGCCTTCCCTAGGGCATATCTTTCTATGAGCAATGCTCACATCCTTTCAGGAAATGTGCCTGTGGCCAGTGGTCTCACGGCCCTGGAGGGCACACCCATCCTGGTCCTTGGCGAAGATAAAGGAAATGAGCCCACAGCGTTACCCAGGTGTCACAGTGCTGTGCGTGAGAAGTTGGGCCACATGAGGAACAAGAGCAGCTTCCCAGGGAGCGGAGATGGGATTCTGTTTTCTCCTCTCCCCTGGGACCCAAGATGGCTCTTCCTTGGCCCTCATGGCCACCATACCTAGAAAGTGGCCAACCCAGGGAGGAGCAAAGGGAGAAGCACAGGTCAGGATCATCAGAAAGATGAACGAGGTCCCTGGCTGCCTCGGGCTCCCCTCAGCTTGCGGGGCCGACTGCCGGCCTGGACACTGCACTCCGAGGGCCATGCCTCCTCAGGCCGGCTTTCAGGGGACCTCAGGCCAACATCTGTCTGGAGACACGACACCCCAGTTCCCCAGGGCAGCTCTTCAGCCTGCAGGAGAATCGTTTTGTGCTGAGTGGATCTTCTAGAAGTTAATGGTGGCTTCACCTGGCTCAGTGCCAGGGCAACGCTGGTGCCTCGGGCTCAGCAGGGACCAGGGTGCAGCCACGGAGTTCAAGAGGCACCAAAGGTAGAAAAGCAGGGAAAGGAGGGGAGGAAAGCCCAGTGCTGGACATGCGGTCCCCACTGTCACTGGGTTCACATCAGGAACAGGGCAGGGAAGCTGACCCAAGGGCTTGTTAGTGACCAAAGTCTCTAAGATGGACACACAGTAGCCACATTCCTCCCCCGTTGGTGTAGCTGTGCCACTCTGGGCACAGAGGCAAGGATAGCGCTGTCTTGCTTCTGCTAACTCCTTCCAGAAAGAGTCCTATGCCCTGGCAGGAGGCAGCCCTGCTGCCTGTCTGGTGGGACCAGCCCAGCAAGAATCAAGGAGCACACTCTGGCAAGGCCCGGAGCCGCCCACCTTTGTTAAAACCCAAACCATAAAGGACAGCCTTGAAGAAGAGGGACGGCAAGGCTTCTTCCCTTGGTTGACTTCTAAAACGAATATATTGTTAGACGAAGGACACCCTGGAGCTGCCCAGGTAACAGATTTCACAAGGAAACGGTAACAAAGGATCATCACAATTCTTATGTCCCCATCTCGAAGCCCAGTTGGAGTTGAGACTAAAGTTTGTTTCAATTCTCATCTTCTAATTAAAAAACACAAAAACAACTCTCAATTTGCCACCTCTCCTTCCTCCTCTTGGGAGGTCCCCAGCCTGGTTTTATGTCTTTATGCAGAAGTGAAATCTAATGTGGGTACAAAATATCTGTGTTTTACAGGGAAATATCAAGCATCTATAAATATTTGATTATTATATTTATTATCCTGGCAAAAGATACACATTAAAAACAAAGTTTGGGGGCTGGGGTCATAGCTCAGCCGTAGAATGCTTATCTAGTCCTGCAAAAGCCCTGGGTTCAATTCCCAGCACCAAAAAATAAAAAAACCTACCCCCAAACAAAGTTTCATTATGCCTAATGGGCTTACAGAATTTCTGAGAAAGCTTCCTGAAGGGCAATTTGGGGTTTTCACCAACAAACATGGTAACCTCTATCAAAATAACGTGGGTCATGCACTGAAGCTGATTTCACATCCGGACCTTTTCAGCTAACATAATGTGCCGCATTTCCCTGTGACGTTAACAGATTTATCACATAACCGTCCACTATAAGAAACACTCACGGCTTACACAACCGTTTGCTCGCCTGCAGACGTGTCCTGAATTTTCTCACACGTGATCTTTGAGACTGTAAGAGCTGAAGGCTGCCGGTGAGTCCGGCTGGTGCAGAAGATAACCCCAGGCTCAGGTCTGCAGAGCAAGCAGCAGTCTGCTCCCTATATCCTAGCTGGCTACTGTGCACAAGTTGACAGACAGGAAATGGAGATGGTGACAGATGACATGGCATTAGCCCAAACAGTGCATGACCAAGCCACCTATCTGTTTGAGGGAGATCATGTTGAATTACAAAATCTCAGCTTCTCTTATGGCAAGATATAACTCCAAGGTTGTTAATGAGATGTAAATAGAAATATATGTGATTTCCTGGAAGCCTCCCGAAAAAGGGTATGGCCTCCTTCCTCTTTCCGACTGGTAGGATACAGCTGCGATGGCTGGGGCTTGTGCACCACACAGCACAGAGACTATAATGTCCAGGAGCTAGTGCATCTGCCCGTATTGCCTACCCTGAACTTCTTGTATGTAAAAGAAAAGCAAGTTTCTATTAGCTTTGGATCATCTTTCTTCATGGTTCCTGTTATCTGTGGGTGAACCTAATCTTGACTGAAAATAGAGCCTACTTAGAAACACTATATAGCACTTTTCACTTCTATTATTTCGGTTTGCACATTACTTGAACGTTACACAGTGTTTTCTTTCTCTGCACAATATTAACTCTGGGAATGAAGTCAAGGTTACATTTCTAATTTAGAAGAGATGTGAGATTTGCTCAAAGTTTTGCTGATGAAAGAACTGAACTTTTAGAGGCTGAGATATGACCAGAACTCTTTGATTGACATCCCAGAGCTGCACCGCTGAAGGTAACGGAGAGAGGGTGGAGAGCAAGCTCTGGACACTGAATTAAATCAAGACAACAAGAAACTGGTGCATATGTCAGTATGGAGCAGCACAAGATAAATGTGTAGGACCCCAGAGGGTTTCCTGTTCATCTGGCTTTAAAAACTGTTTTTGCTCTAAATTCTATCTCTTCTGTGCACGGATCTGCTGAACAAAGAAGTGTTTTTTGGAGACAAGAAACCAAAACCAAACCAAATCAAAACAAAACCCCTCTCTTTTTATACTTGTTTTAAATACTTTAAGAAGCTCTATTATAAAACTATTGCCTCCCCCTAAAAAGTAAATGCCATCTACAGTCAACCAAAAAAATCCTGATTTTATAAAACAAACAAAAAGACCAAACAACATTGGGGAACAACTCCAGAGGAGGTATGTACTGAGGTTGCTGGTGTTTGAAATGCAGAATGTTTGTGTACACAAATGCCTGAACATATGAAAACATTTAAAACTCATTAGAACATAACGGAACATTTCAATGCTGGAGAAGGTGATATTTTTCTTGGGGTGGGGGATGCTAGGCATTGAATTTAGGGCCTCACACATGCTAGGTGAGTGCACCTACCACTGAGCTACACCCCACTTTTGTTTAGTATTTTATTTTGAGACAGAGTCTCACTAAGTTACTGAAGCAGGACTTGGACTTTGGATCCTCCTGCCTGAGCCTCTTGAATTGTTGGAATTATAGTTACAGGTGTGAGTCACTGTACCCTGCTGGGATAAGGAGATTTCAATGGATGAATGAGCCACCTTCACTGCCCCTGGGAAGCATGCCACCCTGGAAACCCTGAGAAAACTCATGGTTTGCATCATTTCCCCACTTCCGTTTGCAGAGAGAAAGTTCTGACCCTTGCTCTGTCTGCCTGACCTACTCTGCCCAGTTATTGCCCACATGTCCCAAGGGACATGCAAGAGCCAGGACAGCTATGCACAAAAGCCATCCACACTGCTAGAAAGTAGTGTAAAAGGCCTGGCCCATAAGCATCCCTAGTGACATCCAGATTTGGCTCCCAAACAGGCAAGACTTGACCACCTGCCAACCACAGCTGCCAATCTTGGTTATAGCCTCAGTCTCCCTCTTAAATTACAGACCCACATTTCCTCCTCTCCAAGCACAACTAACAAATATTAACATCCTGCCACAATCGCTTAAGGTCTGCTTTTCAGATCTGCAGCTTTGAGCTGAGGTCTCCCATGGTCTGGTCTGGGTCCTTCTTCTATTTCCCTACTTTCTTCCCAAGTCACAACTCTTATGACATTAACCCTTATCCTGAGCACGTCCGCCCACTTTTTGTACGTATGTGTATGTGCATAAATAGAATACGGTACTGCATCATGTGAACTGGGACTTTGCACATGGTCCCCGACTTAGAGTTTGGAATCTGCAGTCAGCAGAAACTACAGTTTTGAATTTTCATCCTTTCCCAGGCTGGTGATAATGCAGTGTGATCCTGCCTCATAATGCTGGGCCAGCAGTGAGGTAGATCTGATCCCAGTCAGATCTGTGACCAGAGGGGAAACAGGTGACACTCCATGGCATGCGGTGTTGCTCAGGTAGGTGTTGAGAAGGACAGGCATATGAAATGTATCTTCAACTTACGATATCCTCAGCTCATGATGAGTCCATCAGGACATGGGAAGAACACCTGTAGATACAATTCCACCAAGTGTTTTGCCGCTCTGCATTTCTGGGGGTGGTGGTGGGGGGCTGGGCATTGAGCCTAGGGCCTTGCAGGTGCTAGGTAAGTGCTACTGCTACTGAGCTGCTCCTCCAGCTTTGGTTTTGTATTTTATTTTGAGATAGAGTCTCACTAAGTTGCTGAAGCAGGACTTGGACTTTTGATTTGCCTCCCTGGGCCTCTGGCGTCGTGACTGTTCCCAGAAGTAGCACTGCCGGTTGTACACCATGTACGTCCCTAACTGGCATGGAGTCCTCTCTTGGGAAGGCAGCCCCCTTAGACAGCACTGTGGCTTGTCCTTACTGTTACTCTGCTTCAGAAAGATGGAATGATTCATTTGATGGGGAACGGAGGTTGGAAGAAACACCATCTCACAGTGGAGTCCTGGTAACAATAACTCGTCTGCAAAATCATTCAGGAAGCCCTGTGGACTGGAAACCATATGATCTCTCCTTCGTGAATTTCAAAGACACTGAATATTGGATCCCAATCTGTCTTCTCTGCCCCATCTCTGGGCTGACACAACTATCTGTGATTCTCTGAACACAGATCAATCTTCCCCTTTCTGGTCCTCCTTCACTGAATTATATCTTAACCACTCTGCAAGGTTTGCTTAGATGCCATCTCAGGAGAGTCTTACTGGACCTAAGATTACTGTCAATCTGTCTTCACTAGTAATGGAAAGCATAATTTTTCAGATGAACATTTATTATATTCCACTCCAAAATATGACCTCATCTAAAGATGAAATTTGCATCCCCCACCTCTCAAAAATTCAGAATCCACCACCTATGCTCCACACCTATGCTCATTGCTCGTTCTAGGCACATGGTAGAGTGCATTTCTCCCTGTCTCTGTGTGTTACATTACAGCAGATTTTCCAAATCAATTCTTTGTTTTATAAAATATTACAAAAAATACACACTAAAAAATTTCAGAATACCAGGTTACATAAAATGGAAGCATGATTTCAGTCCCTGCAAGGAAATAAAAGGGATCATTTGATATACATCAAATATTTTCACTGCATATAAAGATACACAGCATTACTTTTAAAAAACTGGAAATATACAAATATTGTTTTTAAAACAACTTCATTTTTTAACTTTTTGTATCCTGACATCTTTTCCCTGTTACATTATTTATTTATTTATTCTTGTTAACAGCCTGATGTCACACAAAAAAATACATGGTTAGCCTTTTTCTTGAAGTTTTATGCTTTAATTTCTACAATAAAGTGTAACATATCTTTATTTTGAGAACACGTTTCTATAGACTCTAGAGTTTATGTTTAAAAATTGTGAGCCAGGGCCTGGGGTTTAGCTCAGTTGTAGAATGCTTGAGGCCCCCAGTTTGATCCCCAGCAGCACTAAAAGAAAAAAGAAAGTCTGTCAAATGTCCAAACACCAGGTCATCAGCAATCCACCCATTCACTACTAATTTGAAAAATCATCTTTATCAAATTATTTTCTACATTTAATGGAATCAATTTAAGGGTACTCATGGGTGCCTTTTAAAAAAAATTCCATTCCTTTTAGTCTACCCTTTTTGTTTCTGTGGCAGTGTTCCCTGTTTGACATACATCACCCTGATTTTCTTTCTGAAGTTAGTTAAGGCTTCTGTCAATATTCCTGATTTTTATGTTATTATTTTGCAATCTAGACAAATGTTATTAACTAGCTCATACCCTTCACAGCTTTGATGGTAATCACTGCCCAGCAATTTTATAGTATTTGATGTTCATTTAACAGAGAAATGAAGAAGATTGCTTAATACTCAATATTCCCAGAATACCCCCCCAACCCCCAAGAACGTGATATATATACTCATTATTTATTCAGGTGTTGCTGTATTTGTCTTTCAATAAAACTTTAGATTTTTCTTGCTTTATGTTCATTTCTTGTTAAATTAATTCTAGGGGGTTTTATAGTTTGAGGAACACGAGTCAATGGGATTATTTTCCCCATTAAAGTATTTGTTTATTGCTGATATGAACTTTACATATTTAGTATATATCCAAGTAGCAAATGAAGTGTGTATGTAATTAGTATGTAAAATAAATTTGTATAAAATTAGCATGTAAAATAAATTTTTAGCTGACTTTTTGAATTTTCTAGGTATACAATCATACTATATATAAACAGTGAAAAAGTCTTCTCTTTCTCTTCACTATTGATACGTTTTTATTGTATCTGCTCAATTCCAATGGCTGGAACTTATAAAGTAATGATCAATCACAGTGGTGATTAAAAGTATTCCTCTCATATCCCTAAATACATTATGTATGTCCAGAAGGCTATATTGCTTATGGGGATGCTGTTAATTTTTGTTTTTCAATTTTATTTAAAATTTTCTACTGCATGAGGTGTATCATTCCATTTATTTATTTATTTTTAAATATTTTTTAATTGTAGATGGACACAATACCTTTGTTTTATTTGTTTTTATGTTGTACTGAGAATTGAATCCAGTACCTCACACATGCAAGGCAAGTACTCTACCACTGAGCTACAACCCCAGCCCCCATTTATTTATTTTATTTGTTCTTTTTAGATAGGCATAGACAGTAGAGAGTATTTTGACATATTATACGTACATAGAGTATAACTTATTCTTAATTAGGATCCTATTCTTTGATACCTCTTTTCCAAAAGTTACTTTTCATTTCTTTGTAATTAATACAGCTCTTTTAAACAACAAGTAGTTTTTTTAAAAAAAATTTTTATTGCTATAATGTCAATATGAATAGTACTAAAGCATTAATGGTGAAAATACTTAAACATTTATTGCTGCAACTAGCAACAGGCTTGCAAGTTTTAGAAAGCCCCACAACAATCTGCTTGTCCCATTTACCAAAAAAGATGTGAACAGTAGGTGTGGTGGCGCATGGTTGTGATACTGGTTACCCAGGAGCTTAAGGCAGGAGGATTGTAAGTCCAAGGACAGCCTTGGCAACTTAGTGAGACCCTGGAGGTGCAGTCCAATGGTAGAGATCTTGTTAAACATGCATAAGGCCCTAGGTTCCATCCCCATTACTGCAAAAAATGTGTGTGTGGGGAATAAATAAATCCACATAAAGATCCACTAAATTACTCTATTTTGGCTAGTTTCCTCTTTGCTTAAAATTCTGTTTTCTTTGAATACGAAAATCATTATACCAAACACTGCAAAAAACTCAGAAACCACCTCATGTAATTGTAATTTTCTGTACTATAGCTTATATAGGGAGAAAGTAATTTGACTCTTTTTTCAGGACACAGGCTAAATGTTCTTGGCTATGATGGGGTAAAATAGTAGTTGTACAATGTAATGCTAAAAGTCATTGTGCAACAGATTTTTAAAAAATTCCTTAAAAAGCCTATGCATTTTGTGAATTGCAAAACAAGTTTAACCTCTGGACTACATTTTAAAATTATTTTATGTTAACTTTCATAGCACTAATCTCTGCGTGACAATGTTTTGACAAGGATCTTATTTGAACTCCATGTTTTATGATGATAAGCAGAACACTCTGAGTACATTGCTTAGTGTATACATAAATCACAGGCAGGGATGGGCTGCATAGCTCACTGAAAATAAATTTGCATTTTATAGTACATAAAGAAACGGTCAAGGTCAGGTTAGACATTCCTAATTTCAAAACTTCTTTCAAAACTTTTTTTGCTTTTTTATATTTAACTATTCTTTAAATTAATTGAATTACTGCTTCAACAAACTATGTGGCAAATATGCTTATGCTCACCATAAAAGCCTGGTGGCCATTTAGACACGCTATAGATTAGTCACTCAGTTACCTTCTGTGTACTATTTGTTTTTCATCACACAAACACTTATTTAGTGCCTATAATATGCAATGCAGAGGGCTTCCTGAGGAGAGAATGGAATGAAAGGGAAGACTGAGGGGTGGTTAGCACAGCAGGGCAGACAGGGTTGGGGGCTCAGAGTTGGGTTCCAATCCTTGCTCCCCTGGTTCTGGCTGCCTGTCTTTGAGCAAACACCTACTCTGATGTTTGGTCTTCTATCTGGACAATGAGGGTCCTTCTGGTCACTACCTCCTAGAGTTGTTACAAGGATGAAATGAGTCAGCACACAAATCCCCGAGCAGGTTCTGACACCCAGCAAGTCCCCAGGAAGGAAAGTGAACTCCTTACTATCAGCAAAAATGCAGGGGCCCATGTCTGTCATCCACATAAGGCCTTTCTGGTAGGCCACGGCGTTTTGTGCCGTTTTACAGATGGGAGAACTGGGGCATGGAAGGGTTGTCACATCTCCATGGAGTGGGTAGCACCATGGGGGCACAAACGGTGGTCTCAGGGATTGAGAAGAGTTATGGCCAATTGACAGGTGGGACCAGGGACACTACAGCACACAGGATAGTCCCACAGAGAGTCAGCCTGTGACACATGTGGCCTTTCCATGAGATTGGCTAGGAGGTGAAAAACAGCCCAGTGCGATGGCACACACCTGTCATCTCAGCTACCCGGGAGGCTGAGGGAGGTTGAGGCAGGAGGATCACAAGTTTGAGGCCAGCTGGATGAGACCCTGTCTCAAAATAAAAAATGAAAAGGGCTGAGGATGTGGCATCTCTGGGTTGAATCCTCAGTATTAGGGGGGACAAAAGAAGAAAAAAAAAGTAAGGCAAATGCATTTTAAAAAATTGCTCAATTAAGTTCTGCGTTATTGACCGGCATTCATTAATGTAAATAAATTTAGAGGAATAATCAGATGTTACATGATAGGGATCTATGGACTTGGCAAGATTGGCTAAAAGTAGCATACACTAAATGACTTAGTACTGTAGTTTTCAATTTCACTCTCCTTGGCCGTGACAGTCTTTCTCAGAAAAGGATTCAAACATTTTGATTAGTGTCCCTTTTGGCACCAAGAGTGTATTTGAGGTGTTAAATATGCCAAGTAAATTTAAGATGATCCTAGATGCCTCTGTATGAGGACACACCAAATAGTGTTAGTAGTATTTTCTAGAGTCATTAATCTGATCATTCTAGAGCTTTGTTAACAAAACAAAAAACAAAACAAAAAGGGGCTGAGAGTGCACTTGCCTAGCATGCACGAGACCCTGGGTTCCATATCTAGCACTGAAAAAGAGGTACAAAAATTGTGTTGTACTGATATTTACTAGAAAGAGTATCTGTGAAGGTTCATCTGGGAAGTATCGCTCCTTTGTAACTTGAAGTGCAATGGTAGCTGGCATCCATCTGTACAGTTTGTGCCAGTGCTTTATCCAGCACCACTGTGCATCAGGTAGATATTGGAGAAACTGAGGTTTTGTTAAGTGACCAAACCAAGGTCACAGACAGCACATGGTTAAGAGTAATTCAAACCCAAGTGACTGGAACCTGCAACCTAATATGCTTAGCAGCTTTGAAGCAAATGATCTCTATTATCCAGATTCTTATTGCATTAAAGTGACCAAGAAATTATATTAGCATCAGAATGACCCAAAATATTATTCTAATATAATTCCCCTGAAGTTTTGAAAGATCAGGTTATAAAAGTTATAGGTACCTAGTTTTTAATTGTATTTTATGAAATATTTGATACAAAAGAATATGTGTAAGGTAGCAGCAATTAGAAATTATGTCATCAAAATTACACACCAATATATGGAAGGTAGCAGCAATTAGAAATTATGTAAGGATGATGAGTAATTTCAGAGGGGAGGCAGAGAGGTGGGACCAGAGAGGACCCTAAACTCTAATAGTTAAGATCCTAAAAAAAACATGGAGAAAAATAAATAGAAGCTAGGCCTCTAATTTGTTGTTGTTACTTTATCACAATAAAGGGGAGAGAGGAAGGAAGCTTGGTAATTATTTGACATTTGTTTTGTATTTTTCTTCTGAAAATCAGTTCTAAAAAACTGCTACCACGATGTACTACTTCTATTGAGCCAGGCTGCAAAAATCTCTCAGTTCCCATCATCCTGACAAGTGAAGATTCCTTCTTCTCATGTTATTAATATCTTTGGATGAGTTTCATATTTAATATGCACGTTAGCAAATCTAAATAGGTCCCCCTTGTCTCTATTCAAGAGATAAACTGAAGGCACTCCAGGTAAAGAAATTTTATTCAAAGAATCTTGCAAAAATGGAAAAGTAAATGGATAATATAGAATCTGACCATAAAATTAAAGCCATTCTTTTCTATTTTTGGCACTAGGGATTAAACACAGGAGGACCACACCCCCAGCCCCAGGTTCTTTTCAAACTTATAAGTGAACTTTCATGACAAAAGGTCAGAACTAGACTGTTAACAGTTCCTAGCATGGACATGAGGTAGCAAAACTGAGACATTTGTTTTGTGGGAAAGCCTATGTCACTGCTGAAGCTCAGCAGCAACGGGTAGAGAGCTAGAGTGAGAAGATGCTTGGAACACCTAGAAAAAGAGCTGACTACGTCTGTATAAGCCTCAGACACTGCAGGACCCAGCACGTGGGGAACAATGTTCCTAGCTGAACACAGATTCTAACACGATGCGGAGACCTAAAGATAAGAGGTAACATTTTGTAAGAGAATGTAAAAGATTATTTTTGTGATTCCTCCAAAGTGGAAATCGTAAGAGAACAGGGTAGAAAAGGTACAATAAACTTATTTAAAAGATAAGCCACACATGGGAGAAGAAGCACATAACAGCAAAATATTCACATTTGGAATGTATGAAAGATTTCTATGAGTTCATAAGAAAATGATAAACAGTACAATAGAAAATAGACAATTTATGAATGCCTGGAAATGCCCATGAATGTTTCATCTTACAACTATAAAGAAATATAATTTCACTACTATTAGATTGGAGCCAAAACAAAACAAACACCCTAATGATACAGTTTTGGGAAAAATGTGAAGAAACTGGAAATGCCATAACAATTGGTGGCAATATGAATTGCTACTACTAGGGGATCAGTTTGGCTCATCCATTCAGCTGATGCTGAGCATACCTTCTCACTTCCCAAAGCTCACTCCTCACCATCTACTCTGAAAACCTTTCACATATCTTCTCAGAGACACGGACAAGAATGTTCCTGAAGCGTCACTGATAACAGCAGTCACTGGAAGAATATCAAATCCCCTCAACAAACCAGGGACAAATGCACATGCTATCTCCATGCAAAGGAAATTGCACTGCAGGCAAAGCAAGGCGGCTTCATCACAGCGACAGGCATCCATGCAAAAATGTAATGCTCAACAAAAAAACCAACTTACACAGTGTGGGGTTGGCAACTACAGCCTACAGGACCAATCCAGCCTGCCTCCTGGGTTTGTATCACCTGAAATTTTTTTTTCACATTTTAAAAATTAAAATAATAATAATAATAATAATTCATCATGTATTAAAACTATAAAATTTAAATGTCAGGGTCCATAAATAAAATGTATTAGAACACAGTCACACCCATTCATAAGCAAGAACTAGCTAATGAATGTATGTTTTATCTGGCTGATTCCTAATTGAGTATTTGTGACAGAGACTTTTTGACCCACAAAGCATAAAATATTTACTTGACCTTTACAGAAAAAGTTTGCTGACCCTTGTGATAGAACAATAAGATACAAAAACGTTGAATATCTGTGGTTCCCAAATTATGCACAAAGGTGTCATGAGGCACTGGAGTGAACTCAGAGGACCTGTGGGACATTTTACTTTTCTTTTTTTGGTATTGGGGACTGAACCCAGGGGTCCTTTACTTATGAGCTATATCCCTGGCACTTGTTTTTTATTTTAACATTTGGGAAAGGCCCTCACTAAGTTGCTGAGGCTAACTAACATTTTACTTTCTAGAGGGCGATACAGCAATAGTCGACACTCATTGTCGACACTCACACTGCAAGTCCTACTACTCTGAGGTGGTTGACCGAGTCGACATTAGTGCCTTTTCAATGACAATGTACATTTTCAAAGTTAAATTTGAAGCAGTCACTACAGTCAAAAGCAAGAGCTATGTGAAAATCAATGTTGAACAGGAAATTAGGCTGGGGGTGTGGACAGTTTCCCAGGGTCAGGGGGTTGTTAGTGCTCAACAAGAACATGTCTCGTTAATGAGGGATGGTGGTTATTTACGAATAGATAATTTATGTCTTTTTTTCTTTTAGTTTTCAGAAAGCTACTAAGTTGTTACGACACAAATAACCATTAATTTGTTTGGGTCTAACTACTACTTACTCAATGGAGGAGTTAGATATTTCTTTTGATTGGGTGGCTGTCAAAACAAACAAACAAACAAACAAAGAACCCACTAAGTCACTAAGGGTATCATAAACAGATGTTTGGAAACCTTTGTTGTAGACCTTTGTACATACATATGTGATAAGAGAATAAACATATACTCAGGAGTAACACCAATATATCAAAAACAATATGCCTTCAAATCTTTTTTTTTCCCCCCACTATGGGGGGGGGAAGAAATAGGATCAGAGAAGTGTCTTAGTTCATTTTCTGTTGCTATAACAGAATGTCTAAGCCTGGGTGACTTACAAGGAAAAGGGGTTTATTTTGGCTCCAGGCTCTGGAAGTCCTGAGCTTGGCACCAGCATCCTCTTTACCTGTGGCGTGGGCCTCATGGCAGAAAGCGGAAAGGCAAGCACATGCACACAGAGACAAGACTGAGGGTAGCCTTGTGGTTACACACCCAGGCCCTCAAGAGTGGGGACCGACTCCTGTGATACAGCGTGAGGCCCCACCTCCCAGCCTCAACCTGGGGTCCGGTGGGGCCAGAGCATGTTAAAGCAGGGAGGCTCACAGGAGCTACATCTTTAATCTCTTCTTTCTTAAAGCAAACAAACAGACAAAAAACCCAAAACAACAACAGAAACAAAGCTGCCAAAGCTCTAAAATACGCGGAGCAATATACTGAATTTTTGATGAAGCCGAATGGCAGGAACATAGGTATTTGTATTTTAATTTCTATACATTCTCAAATAGTGTACAACCAGAAAAATTCCCTTTAAAAAAAATTTTTTTTAAGAGCCAAGGAGAAGCTGTTTGAAGAAAAGATGGCGACTCCAGACAAAGTACAGTAGGCAGAACAGAAGGCAGTACAGAGCGTGAGGGAAGAATGAGATTTGGCACCGAGGAGAGAAATCGACTTGGGACAACATGGACCGGCCTCCCATAGAGTGGGCTTTCCTGAACACAGGGTTAAGGGCACCACCTGTGAAGAGTGGTTCCCTAAGCAGGCAGACCTCCAGCCAGGCTCTCTAATAGGTCACCACTTATCCTTGATGCAATTGTGAGGATGATTACTCAAAACAACAACAACAAAAAGGGAAGTTACCGTAACAGAGTGGAGCCCAGGCTGAGATCAGTGAGTTTAAATAACGTCAGAGGCCGAGGCCCTGCAGCATTCAAGCTCACAAATTGGAAGATTGCTTGAGCTCAGATTTTTTTCTTTGGTACCAGGAATTGAACCCAGAAGTGCTTAACCACTTAGTCACCTCCCCAGCTGCTTTTTAATTTTTTATTATGAGACAGGTTCTCTCTATGTTGTTTAGGGCCTTGCTAAGTTGCCCAGGCTTGCTTCCAACTGTGATCCTCCTGCCTCAGCCTCCTGAGTCGCTGGGATTATAGGCATGTGCCACGGCGCACGGCTCAGATTTTTTTAAAAGGGCAGATGAAAATACAGGAACGTTTACTTGGGTCTGATTTTCTTCTACAAAAATGAAGGATTATTTAAAATGTCATGGCCTCTGCTGTACCATCTGTAAGATGGGGATAAAAACTGACCCCCCACAAGACTTGAGAGTAAATGAGAAGACGTGAGGGCCTTAGCACAGGCCTGGTGCCCCAGAAAACGGGTGTGGATAGTGGTAGTGACTAGGCCTGCTTCCCAGCCCTACTGAGCATTCTTTGGCACTGCTGTGCTCATTCATGAGATCTCCAAATCCTAATCCTGAAACATTCGAGGCAGGGCTCCGGCATGCTCTGTGGGCACTGGTCTGGCATCTCTCTGCTGCATGTGTGTCGGTGCCCATGCACCAGGCAGCACCCGGGCACACAGCCAGATCTGGGTAACTCCCTGTGGAGGGCAAAAAGGCTTGCGACCAGCGAGGTGGCTTCCTGACAAGCACTTCTGGATGAGGGTGACTGATGTTGAATGTGGATGGGGCACTGAAGGCCACCTGAGCACAGGTCACAGGACAGGGAATAAGATTATGTGACATCATGAGGCCAGAGCCATACGCCCAGAGCTCTTTATCTTTCCTGAGTCATGGTGCCCTTTGAGAATCTAATGAGCACTGTGGAGTCTTTCTCTTCTTTAAAACAATAAGCCCTCAGGCACACATGTGCAAGCCAGTATTTAATTATGGGAGGGGGCTGTAGACTCCCTAAGTCTATCCACAGATCCCTATTGGCTGTAACTGTCACTAATGATCCCTGGCTATGAGGATGTACAAGTATATGACTCATATGAAAACAGGAATCAAAACCAATTAAGAGAGTAGAAAACAAATTTCAAAAATCCAAGGTTCAACGGGCTGAGATGTAGCTCCATGGCAGAGCACTTGCCTAGCATGTGCAAGGCCCCGGGTTCCATTCCCAGCACTGAAACACACACACATGCGCACACATACACAGTTCATGTGTAAGTTTGAAATTCACACAGTTTAAATACGAAATAATGGTTAAAAAATCCAAAACTTATCACCAGGTGCAGTGGTGCACACCTGTAATTCTGGTGGCTCAGGAGGCTGAGGCATGAGGATCGAAAGTCCAAAGCCAGCCTCAGCAAAAGTGAGGCACTAAGAAATTCAGTGAGATCCTGTCTCTAAGTAAATTACAAAATAGGGCTGGGGATGTGACTCAGTGGTTGAGTGGCCCTGAGTTCAATTTCCGGTACCAAAAAAAAAAAAATCCAAAAAGTCAATGTTGTCTTTCTTTTACTTTGTTTTTATTGTTCTTTCAAAAAATAACATACAATTAGAGTTTCACACCACAGGAAGGTCTGCATTTTTAGCAGGAGAGGGAGGTTAGGCGGACTCACGTAAGGACTGGTGACTCGTAAACAGCCATTATGGTGACCGCAGGTCTTTTCCAAAAATTCATTTTTGTGAAGTATTTTGCTCTAGTCTGACAAATGCGTGCAGTTAGTTAAATAAATGCCACTCTCAAATCTAAATGGACTATTGATTCCATTATCTTAGAATAATTATTCAGAGTAGACAAAATAATTTCATCCTTTTATGTGTTGCGATAGAACTAAAAATTGGACTAAACGTGCCTCAGCAAAACCAGCAATATGGAGGAAATTCTGCGTATCGGACACCAGCTCCTCCTAAGGTTCTTCACTGTTCAAGGGAGCACTCAAGCTCCTATGTCACAGTGCCCACTGCCCAGGTGCTGCCCATGGTTTGCCTTTTGCACCACATTGGCATTTACTGGTAGAGACGTGTCATATCCCCTGATTCTCAGCTGCTAGCATCTAATGCAGCGGAAGTTTGGCAAATGTATACTGAAGCATTTCAAAGGACTGCAATATATTTCCAATTACTTTCTTTTCTACATAGAAATGAAATTGTTGGGTCATTTGTTCACTTTCAGTCTTACCCAGAAATTCTGCCAAAGGGCCTTTCCAAATGCTTCCTCTATTTTTCTATTAGATTACCACTGAGCCACCCGCCCAGTCCTATACTGTTCTGAACACTAATCATGTCTATTATCTTTGCAAATGTTTCCTCCCAATCTGTCAACCTGCCTTTTTACCTTGTATCCTTCTCCATGCAGAGTATATTTTATTGGCATCCAAATTATCAATCTTTTTCTTAACAGATCTTCCCTACCATGAGGTCAGACAGACAATCTCTGATAAACAACAGTTTTTAAAGGGATATAAATTCCTCCTGAGACTTCTGATAAGCTTTATGCCTACTGCATTTGATGTCTGTGGAAGCATGTCAAAACGGGCCTCTAGCGGTCTCTATTTTATTTCAGATGCCAAAACGATGTCAATTGCTCACATGCAAAAGGATAATGCTAGCTGATCTAGCAGGATCTTCAAAGAACCTGTCTGAAAATAGATTTTGCATCCTTCAGCCCAACAGTTAACCTTAGAACCTGGGAAAGAACATCTTCAAAGAAAATCATACAATGTACCAAATGCAAATCCCAAACCCCAAACCCCTTCCCACCAGCCAGAGGAAGGATAGGGGCTGCTTCTCCCTCTCCTCCAGGCGGTAAGAGAGGCTTCAGAAGACCAACACCCATCTCCTGGCAGAGATCAAAGGTCTGCAGTGCTTGGAGGCCAGGAGTAGAAGAAGCAGTGCAATTGTCTGAAGGGGATACTGGCCACAGTGTGGGGGTCTTTGGCTAGAAGAGGCTGGGTGGGTACCACCAATGCCAAAGCTTCAAACCTGCAAGGGCTAGGGCAGCCTGAGAGAAGACATGGGTGACAGAAGTTGCCACCTTCTTCCTGCTGTCAGGAGGACTAAAGTGGCAGAGGGAAGGAGCTTAAATTTGAATGAAATTTGGAGGCTTTGGTTTTCATATGACACACTGTTTACTAGAATGTCACTATTCTTGTGACTGAAAGTGAGAATAATTAAAAAAAAAAAATTAGGGGGATCAAACAGCACTAGAGAGTGAGAGAGAACTATCATACACTTCACCCCAGCAGGGAAGAACCACCACCCTACTCCACTGCAGGCCTGAGCAGGCAGAGGGGGAGAGACTGAGTCTCTTGACCACACCCTGTTCCTGCTATTCCACAAGCAGGCTTTGGGCAGACTTGCCAATGGAAAGTAGCATAGATGTACTTTGTGAGAGCACAGTAGGGCTAGTGTCTTGTGGTCTGAGCATGTTTATATAAATAACATATTTATACATAATAGACCAGGATTTTTAGACATTAAAAGTGGTATAAAAAGAGCTACTAATACACCCATATTATCATAGCAACATTGTTCATAACAGCCAAGAGGTGGAAGCAACATTTTCAAATGCCCACCGATGAACGAATAGAGAAAGGGTGGTAAATAATTAAGTGGATTTTTTTCTAACCTTACAAAAGGAAATTCTGACGCATACTATAACCTGGATGAAACTCGAGGACATTCTGCTAAGTAAATAAACCACTCACAGGAGGACAAAAAATGCCTGATTTCACATACATGGAACACTTGGAGGAGTCAAATCCATAGAGACAGAAGGTAGAATGCTGGATGCCAGGAGCTGGGAGGAGGAAGGATGAGGAATGTTTAACAGGCACAGGATTCAGGTTTGGTAGAGAAAAGGAGTTCCGGAGATGGTTGTTCAATAATGTGAATGTACTTCACTGCTGAACTGTGCATTTTAAAATGGTTAAGGTTAAGGTAAATTTATATGATGTATAATTTACAATTAAAAATAAAATCATTGTCTTCCTCAAATAAGTAAAAATGGGGAAAACAGTTATCAATGAGGAGTAGCCAAGAATTATGGGGTGCTGTCCTGAGACCTGGTATGCATAGTCTCATTTAACCCTCCTTTTAAACCTATGAGGCAAGTCTTCTTAAAAGCCCCATTGCACAGATAAGGAAACCAAGGTACAGAAGGGTTAACTTGTCTAAGTTCATAAGACTTGGAAGTGGTTGAGCCAGGTACTCTGATTCTAGAGTTCAGATTCTAAGTCCTTGGACAAGTTCATTGGCACTCCCACTTACAGCCTCTCACACTAGAAGGAAGGCATCAGGGAAATAACTAGCATTGTTGCTGAGATTTACATAGTTTCCTGTTTTACAAATCACTTTCTCACTAGCTATTACTTATTAAAGTACTGTAACATAAGTGTTCTCTTTTTATCTAAAGAGGAAACTGAGCCTAGGGAAGTAAAATTAGTTGCTTCAAGAGTCACACTAGGGAGTGGGGGCTCTGATCCTATATATATATTATTTTTTTTTTTTGGTAGTTGGGATTGGAGTCAGGAGGGTTTTACCACAGAGTTACATCCCTGGTCCATTTCATTTATTTATTTATTTTTAAATTTTGAGACAGGGTCTCACCAAATTGCTGAGGGTGGCCTTGATCTTGCAATCCTCCTTCCTCTCTGGAGTCACTGGGATTATAGGTATGCACCACCACACCTACCAAATCCCATAGCTTGGCCTCCTACCCCTATCAACTCCTCATCTGGTTCAACTTCACATTTAGCAGACAAGAATGTACATAAGAAGCACACCCAGAGTCAATGGCTTGCCAAGGTCAAACACATAGCCAGCATGCTTTGCGTACATCCTCAGGTACCTTTAAAGACATTCTGCCATGATGATACATATTCTATAAATATGTGTTTGATGAAGTGAGCATGGGGGCAAGGCAGAGAGCTCTGTCAGCACAGCACAGAGTGCTTGCTACGACAAGCTCTTTTATTTGCAGTCGATGCACCAGAACCACTACTTCACTTAGTGCTCAGTTTTTCAGTGCTGCCCTTCCTCAGCCTCTTGGTCCATTAGCTCTACAATTATGCGTGATCAATCGAGCAAATCCATTTAGACAGCACGTCTGGCCACTCAAGCAGTGGATTTGGTACTGAAGCAGCATGATTGCTGTATTATACAGACCTTGAGGAATGGACTTCCATAAATTTCACTTGATCTTGACTTCCTATCTCTAAAGAATTCTTAAAACAAGTCTTGACCCTGAATGAACTTAGTGATGTCGGAACTTAAACGTGCAAAGTTAGGTTCTTCTGTCCAGCAGACCTTTTTTTTTTTTTTTTTTGTAATAGTAAAATACCTCTCTTCTGAGTTGAGATAAGGCCTATGGTTAAGTGTGAATGAAGCACCTGCTATAGTCCGTCCAGGTCCCATACGTGGTGAAGGAGACTTACTGGCTGCCATGTGCGCACTTGCCAATTAACTCCTCATATGTCAGATTAAGTGCCTGTCCATGAATCCTAGTTTGTTTTGTTTTCTCACAGCCTTACTATCATGGTGGGGACTGGGTCTGGCACTGCCTGGGCAAACTATAGCAGGTGCCCCTTAAGGACAAAAAGTCTGCAGACCTCCTAGATCCAACTCCTAGGTCTACTGGTTGGGCATCTCCTCGTTGTTAGGTCACAAAAACACACCAGGATTCCAGGAAAAGAGTGATTTCAACGTGTTGGTCCTACTGTGACTACAGTAGGTTCACAGTAATGAGCACTCCTCCTGTTAGACAGTACACGCCGTGAGGGCAGCGGCTAGGTCTGCTTTGCTTACCTCTGGATCCCAGCGCTGAGCAGCATGCTTTGTACCTGGTGGGTTCTCAACAAACATTTGTTGCATGGCTAAATAACCTCATTAAGTTTCTATCAAACTTCATAGGCTTATGGAAACTAAATGACATTATTTAGTCACCCATCTGACCCTATGAATTTGACAGAAATGGTAGTTAGCACCATTTTTCGGAAGAGAAAATTCAGGCTCTGTGTCACTTACAATGTGCCTAAGGTCACTCACTTGACAAGCGTTAGAGTGTATATTCAAATGCATGCGTAGGAGACCTCAGAACCTATAGTCCAACCACGACATAATTTTGCTATGTAGGCTTTTCCAACTCTGAGATCACTATGAAGAGCGGGTCTTCAAGGACAGATTTCCCCGTCGTCATCTTTTAACATCAACATTTTACAACAACAAAATTGAAAAGCAACGATTTACCTACGAATCCTTCTTCACCAACCAGTTTCAGGGCAATTTTGTCAGCTAACACTGAAGAGTTGCCGTGGGCGATGTTAGCAAAGGGGCCGGCATGCACAAACACAGGTGTCCCCTGCAGAGGAGAACAAGGTGAGACCCCCGAAGGCAAATGGAAGAAGGGAACCAAGATCAATTTGGGGCACACAAGGTGGGACAGACTGTTAGGTGTTTTAATGATCCAAGTCATTCTGTCTTTTTTTACATTGTTATCTTCAATGCACAAAATCTTTCAAAAATGAGTGACAACTCCCTGATTCACTCAAAAGACCAAATTTCTAATGTATTCTAGAACACAGTTACTCTACATTTAATGCTGAACCAGGGGCAGAAAGCTATAGTATAGCCACTTCCTACTATAATTTTGATAAGCTACTGTTTGCTGTCTCAGTGACCAGGAAATTAACAGTTTACCTTACTTCACACTGCTCTGCATCCTATTTTTTGAAAGAATAGAATAAAACTCTAATGAACTAAGAGACTTTTAAATTTTTTCCAGTTAAGAAATTAGTCAACTCAAGAGAAATCTAAAGTAAGTATAAAAAAAAAAAAAAAATCAAAACAATTAATGAATGGCGGGAATCACCGTAGGCCACCTACATAAACATTAAGTTTAGGCTGCTTTTATTTTCATAGTAAAGTTGTTTTCTGATTTTTAAAAATCGGTTAAGCCTTTCTCACGGTTTAATCATCTATGTTCGAAGCACAGTAACTACTAAGATAACTGAAGTAAAGAAAAATTGCACTCATAGTAAAAATGTCAGAGTAAAAAAGACAATAAAAAAGGGTTTCACTAAAAATTTTAGATTTTCATTATTTAAGACAAAATCTGTTAATATGTTCATTTTAAATGATTTTATTTTCCTTTATTGATAAAAATGGACTTTAGCCTTTAATGCACAAGAATTTATCCTTGTGCATTAAAGTGTTCGGGTTTTACTCTGAGCCCAGCCAGGGCCCTGATGGTCTGTGCATATGATAGCTTCGCTCCACCTGTGAAAATACAGGCTGCCCCTCTGCTGACACCGGGGAAGGCAGGGAGCAATGTGGGAGGCTGGGGGCTGAGAGCCATGGAAAATTCCCATGAACCGTGACAGGCTGTTGGCAGAACACAGTTCAAAGCTGAGGACACTGAACAACAGCAGGAAGAAGGTTAGAGAGAGAAAAATCATCTCTGAGAATAAGAGAGAGTTCCTCAAAACCACTAAGTGATTCCCTATTTCTCTATTTTTCTCATGATGTTCCCAGGAGGGAGAATGAGATAGGGCCCCAAGAAGCGCATAGCACTGTATGTGAAACAAAGCCAGGGCTATAAAACCCAGGTGTACAGGTTTATGGATAAGTATGTAGGCTTACTGCCGACATCTCCACCTAATAATCCACAATTGCTCGCTTCTATCTAGATAAACTTTTTTTCTTTTCCTTTTCTCTTTCTTCTTCTTTTTTTTCTTAAATGTGTGGTACTGGGGATTGAACCCAGTGATATTCTACCACTGAGCTACCTCCCCAGCTCCTTTTATTTTAAAGAGAGAGAGAGAGAGAGAGAGATTTTTTAGTTTTCGGTGGACACAACATCTTTGTTTGTATGTGGTGCTGAGGATTGAACCCGGGCCGCATGCATGCCAGGCGAGCGCGCTACCGCTTGAGCCACATCCCCAGCCCAGCTCCTTTTATTTTTGAGACAGGATCTCGTTAAATTGCTTGTGTTGGTCTTGAATTTGAGATCCTTGTGCCTCAGCCTCCTGAGGCTGGGGTTATATTTGTGTGCCACTGTGCCCAGCTAGATAAGACCTTTAAGTGCTCTGAAAAATGCATTTTTATAAAGACCCCAAAGTCCCCATCACCTCCTATTCTTGCTGGTCTGAGCACATTGTTGCCTATGGTTAGCTAGAGGAGTTGGCCAAGTTTAACAAGGACAAGGTCACAGGCTCCATCCTTGGATGGGCAGCTGGCCTCCCTCTATAGACTGCAACCTCACCACAGCCATCTGTCTGAGAAGCACTAGGCCCCTGGTCTCCAGGGGACACAGGTGACAGGGTGTGATTGAATCAGCATAAACCTTGCTTTTCCTGGGACGACCACTCCAACCAGATCTAATACAACTTACAGTAGGAAAGGACTTTTATACTGTCGAATCTTTCTTATTTTCTAAGTTACATAACTAACCTACAAAATTGCAAAAGCATTTTGTATTTAGAAATTTTATTTTTAATTGACAGCGTTTTATGTCTTTATGGGGCACACTGTGATATTTTGATACACATAGCAGAACGATACTGCAGTTAGGCTTTGGAAAGTTCCCCAAAGGCCCATGGGTTAAAGGCTTGGTGTCCAACTTGGCACTCTGGGGTTTACTGGAAGTTTACAGTCATGGGTAGAGTCTCCTTGAAGGGACTGTGGGACCCTGACCTCTTTCTCTCTGAGTTCTGACCACGAGGTGAGCAGCTCTGCTCTGCCCTGCACTCTTACCATGGTATGCTGTCTCCCCAGAGGTCCCAAAACCAACAGGGCAAACTTACATCATGGACTGAAACCTCTAAAACTGTGAGCCAAACCGGGCTTTGGTCTTTATACATTGATCATCTCAGCTATTTCTCATAGTAATGAATAGCGAGCAAATATACTTTCTATGAAGCTAATCACATATCCATCACCTTACATATTTATCAGTGAGTACATATAAAACCTATTCTTTGGGCAACTTTGAAAAATATAATGCATTATTATGAACTATGGTCACCTTGCTGTGCAACACATCCTAAGAACTTATTCCTCCTGTCTGACTGGAACTTTGTAGAGTGGCCAAGATCTTCCCACTCCCTCTCACCCTCCAGCCCCTGAGAACCACCCTTCTATTTTCCACTTTGCAAAATCATGTTATAGTTTTGTATAAATAAATGTGGTTCTAGCTAGAAACTATAGAACCAGATAATGTGTGAGCACATGCAAGAAGAGGCTAACCTCTTCTTTGCATGAGAAACTAAAGGCCCAGAGAAGCTGAGGGAATTCTTCAAGGCCACACAGGGGATGGATGATTGAATCAAGACTAGGGTTCTGGTTCTGAAACTCCCAGTATGGGGACTGAATGAAAAAAAATTATTAAAACAGCATTGTTAGACATTCATACTCAGGGATACATATACATTAAATGATGGGTGTAGCTGTAAAATATAGTACTCTTGAGTTCAATTCAGGGTCTAAAACAAGCTATGTCTAATTCAAAGGTATAAAAATATTTTGAGTTCAGTATTTTGTTTTCTATAGAACACTTAGAAAAATAAAACAGGAGCTATCTTAGCTTTTCATTATGAAAAAAACTATGAACTATCTCTATAACACACTTTCCAAACATTTTATGAGATTGACACTTCAAATAGTTGGCTGCTTACCAACTACTTATCTTCTGGCAACCTATGGAGAGGTGGCCCTTGATAAACTGCTATGGGACTAACAATCATGTGTGTTCAACAGAGAGTACTGGAGATTATCCCAACCATGTGGTGCTGGTTCTGTAGGATGCTGGAGTTAGGGGGTCATGGGGGCTTCCACCAAGATTAAAAAGGAAGGCCCGGGAGGCAGCCTCTGAGAGAGCGATGCAAAAAGATGTGAGAAGGAAGACAAGCTGCAGTGGAGACCCCCAAGACGAAGAGATGCCAGTGTAGGGGAACTTCTGCAGAGGAAAGTTGCAGAATCAAGCAGCAACAGGCCAAGAAAAAGGTCATACGAACTGCAACCAGCAAGGTCAGAGACAGAGGTACACATGGCATTTGGAGGGACCATCATGCCATGTGCCCCAGATGCTGGACTTGGAGCTACAGGACTTGTTTGCCTGCCTGGGTTTTGTTCTAGCTTTGGCCCCCTCCTTTCTTTCTATGCCCCTATTTCTTCCCTGTGGAATGCAAATGTTTACTCTGTGCCATGACACATGGGACACAGGGAACTTGCTTTTGATCTTTACAGGGGAAAGCACCGAGAGTTTGCCTTGAGTCTCAGATGAGATGTTGGATTTGGACTTCTGGGCGATGCAGGGACTCCTGAGACTATGAGGACTCTTGGAGAGGGACTAAGTGTATTTTGCACTGTGAGATGGCCGTGAGCTTTTGGGGGCCAGGGGTGGAATGTTATGGTATAGATATGAGGCATCCCCCAAAAGCTGATGAGTTAGACAATACAAGAAGGCTCAGAGGTGAAATGACTAGATCATGAGCATTGTCACCTAACTGGTGGATTAATCTACTGACATGTACTGACTGGGTGGTAACTATAGGCAGATGGAGTGTAGCTGGGAAAGTAGGTCACTGGGGCTGTGCTTTGGGGGCTTATATTTTGTCCCTGTAAGTGGAACACTCTCTCCCACCTCCTCCCGCCCTGCTTCCTGGTTGCCATGTCCTGAGCCACTTCCATCCATCACATCATTCTGCTGTTATCTGCATGACCTCAGGTCCAAAGCCACAGAGTTGCTTGACCGTGGACAGAACCTCCGAAACTGCGAGCCAAAATAAACTTTTCCTCCTCTAGTTGTTCATGTCAACTAGGTCTTCTGATCACAGTGATGCGAAGCTGACTAAAACACTGGGAATCAAAGGTCCTATTTTCTATTCAAGTTTGGAAGGCATTTTCCCCACCCAAGTGGGAAAAAACTGTCTTTATAACTGTCCCTACAGGTCTGAAATTCCAGGTTCAGCAAATTCAGAACAAGAGTCAGGTCCTCAAAAGCTCAGGAATGGGCAGAGGAGCCAGAGAAGGAGATGGAGGAAAAGCCAGTGAGAAGGTCCAGGAGCTAGAGAACTGAGTGCTTCAGAAGGAAGATGTGGGCAGCTGGGTCAAGCCTGGGGAGGGTCAGTTAAGAAAAGGACAGAGATAGGAAGACGTGGTCAGAAGAAGGGAGAGGCAACCTTGATGAATGCTGTGAGGGGAGGTGGAAGCTCCTCTGTCAGATAAGATGTGGAATACGACTGCTCCAATCCTCTGCCCCTTGGCTGAGTGCAGATACAGGGTTGCAGGAGGCTCTGGGATGGTTTGCTAGGTTTTAAAACAGCCCACTCCAGGGCATGTGTGCACACTGGTGAGATGATCGGGAGAGAGGGAGGGAGGACTCAGGTATGGTGGGGAGAGGCCTCAGCCTCTGCAGACCCTACTCTGCATTCATCCCAGGTGTCACTGAATGGGTGGGCAGGGAGGCACACAGGTGCACACCCACAGCACCTGCCCCTTCATTCGCTCTGATGTTCCTTCTTCGGCCCTTGCCTCCAACTCACAGGCTGGGTGTCTACTCCAGGTCTCCTGTCTGCCTGCCCACCACGGCGGAGGCTCCGAGGACAGGTACTCTGTAATATTCCCTGATGTGTCCCAAGCACCTGCTAAGAACTGGTCCATGTTATGTGTTAAATAGTTAGTCTTCACAGTACCCCTGTCTGTTTAGTTGTCGCGTCTGCCCTCATTTGCACTGGAAGAAAACAGGTTGAGATATCAAATAACTTGCCCCAGGTCACAGCTGCAAATGGCAGGGCGTCCATTCAAACTCGGCTTCATACCAGCTGAATGAATGGATGGGTTTCCATTGTGACCCCCAACATTCTTGCCCTCTGGTCACCTCCACCTCCCTTTTCCACTGCAGCTTGAGAACAAATACCCCATCTGCACCACTGATGAGGCAAATTTTCTCCCAACTCCAAGCCTAGTGACATCTGCAGGGAGCCAGAAATCACCACGGTGGAAATTTTTACACCATGGCGACTGGCAAATGATACAGAGGAGAGATTTTTCTCCCCCAGAGAGCTATCTGTGAAAATACTTACCCATACCACCAGGTCCCCCACCCCAAGCCCACCCTCGCACTTGTGTTCTGCTCAACCTGTCCTGCATGCTGCCTCCTTATTTGCGTTCAAATCCTGGGGTCTAATTAGCTAGGAGGAAGGAATTAGACAACTGCTAAACCAGATGAGTGACTGGAAAACTAGATTCAAATAGACACTCTCATTATGAAAAAATTCAGTTTGGTAAAGACAGGACAAAAAATTCAGTTCAATATATTTTGTACAAGAGTGTACAAAAGCCGTATCTCATAAAAGCCAAGCAAGCACAGCACACTTTCCTAGAAAACACTTCTCCGCATTTATCATTCGTTGAAAAAATATAAGCAAACCAACCACAAAATCCAAAACCCAGTGATTATGAAGGATTAAATTAAGGAAAGAAACCAAAGGCAAAACAGAAAACCTCATGCCAACGCACCTGCGCAACCTTTTGAAAATTAAGGCAGAGATCAGCTTCCCAAGTTTCCCTCTGATCCTTAAGCCAAGATTTGAATCATATCTAGGAATCTATATAAATTCACTTCTATCTTTTTTTTTTTTCCCCAGTGATCAAGTTCTTTGGATGCTCCTTGCCTGGCTCATGGTGGCTGGCCACGCTCACGTTCCACAGTGACATCCAGGCAGTCCAATTAAGGCGAATGCTATAAACAGTTCCCATGAAAAGAAAATCACTTACTTCCAGGGTCTGCATCAGATTTGGTTTTATTGCATCTTTCATCAAAACTGTCAAGGCACCTGTCACCCCCTACAGGAGAGAAAAAAATCATTTAGATCACTGACAAAAGACCATCAGGCAATGTTGAATCTCTTGGCTGTTTCTCCCCAGCCTGCTTTCAAGGTGGGCATTCCTAGGCTGCCCTCACCCCTGGGTGTTAGGGTCTGTAAACAAGTCAAGATGGCGCCTGGCATTTTGCCAGAGGGAATAATTTGTGAAGTAACGCCAGCGAGCCATTAAGTGTGGAGATTCCTTATTGGTTGACGGCTGTAGCTAGTTTATGTTAATTAAGATAAGCTGTGTACAATGTATATATACCCCTCCTGTCCTACAATAAACGGCTCCCACTCCCGCTGCATCAATGTACACAAGTTGCTCGTCACCCCCTGGTTATTTTGCTGCAGCCGGACTGCGACACCTGGGCTGTGGGGGACACGGCATTGCGGCTTCTGTCTACCTCTCCCCCACCAGGGCCAAGAACGGGTGGCAGCCAACCCGAGATGTGAAGAGTGTGAGGACACAGGAGTCCTTGATCTTCCCAAATCCTCCTTGATGGCATTTAAGAGGCTTCCCATGCAAAACACCTCTCAAGCCACCTCCAAGTGCTTTTTGGCGTTTTAGGCATATTATATTTTCATTACCAAAGGCTTTACTATTGCCTGAAGAAATAAGAAGTGAAGCCAGGCTATTACAGAGTGGGAACAGGAGAGGTCAAGGGAACTGGCTATGGGCCCAGGCTGGGGGCACCCTATAAGCCCTGACCCACAGGAGGTGCCCCTGAAAGGCTCCTGGGTCACATGTGAAGGGCTCCATGTGTGTTCCCTCTCTCTAGAGTGAAGCCAATGCCATCTTTACACAAAGAGAGGCTGCTTCCTTCCACCCCTAGGAAGCTTCCCTCCCAGCCCCCTTTAGAAGGAAGGAAGCAAACCAGGGGTGAAGCCTGAGAATTAGCAGGGAAAGTGCCCAAGAATGTCACCGGTCTACAATTTTATTTTAAATGAGATGCTACCATTTATTTCTTTTTCCAGGAAAAAAAAAATCCCTTGTCTCCTTGCTAAAGACCCTGGACAGGATCATGCTTTTTTCAACACACCGGTCAGCAGTTATTGGGTGAGGCAACCGCGTGAGCCAAGGCCTGGTGAAGTAGCTCTGAAGAAAAACAAAAAATAAGGTGCCACTCCTTGCTGGGCACAGCGCCAGAGAACACACAGCACCACTTCACCACGTCCCTGATATAACACCGAGGTGCCAGAATCCCGAGAATCCGCACCACTCCAGAGTGCAGTACTTTCTCCCTCTGCTTCTATCGCCAAACACATTGTTTCTCTCCTGTGTGATAGGTTTCTATTTTTATAATTGTTATTCAAGATTTATAAGAAACCAATCCATTTTCTTCCTCACCATGTAAATATATATCACAAGAAATGTGACCACCCACTATGAATACAGGAAGACGGCAAGGACTCACATTTGTCTTCTGCTTGGAACAGGCGGGAGAAGAGCAGGAGTTTGCCTACGTTTGCGTACCAAATGTAGGCAAAATATCAAGACACTAAGGGAGGAAGGGAGCTGACCCTTCTACTGGCCTTCTACATCCTGTGTCCATGGTAGGGAGAGCCTGGACATATTCTTCCAGGGTATCTCAGAATTAAAGATCTGGAAGAAACTTCAGTAGCTCCTAAACTCCACCTTCCATTTTCTACCTATGACCAACGATCAAATGCTGGATGAAGCACAATTTAAAGAAATTAGGCACTTTTTGCAAAAGAGATACACAAAAGAAATGTAAAAGGCTATGCTTTGGATTTGGTCTGAATCTGGGGTATTTTAGTGCTCTTGAAAATAAATTAAAGAAACACTATTTGAGGATTAAGATTCAAACATAGTACTACTGACATATTTGTTATTACCCAAGATTAAAAAGATACAGAGAAATATATTTATACAGAAACTGGTTAGAGATGGTGAGCTTTTGGTAATTTTTTAAAAAATGGCATTTTTTCGGCACCCTGAATTTCGGTTCCCTCTGTAAGCTGTCTACTACGTACTCCACGGGGCTGCTGATGTACACACGCGTATTCTACCTGACAAGATCTACCAGATGAGTCACTCGGATTCGTTTCTTCTAAAGTAGCCCAAAAGTCATCAAAGCATTTTGGCAAGAGATTCATATTACACCCTAAGCCCTTGGAATTAATGAATAAAATATTACTTTGCCTGGCTCTTTCCACAACTCTTTTTCAAGAGTCAGTCTGCATTTGAAATTCCACGCGTCTGTGACTCCACATGTGGGGAAGCTTCAATGGACAAGAATGGCATTGAATAGACCCGTGCCATCCCCACGCCCTGGGAGACAGGCGCAGGCAATGAAACCGCTGCGGCACTGCTGGGGTTCACGTTAGCAGGGGGAACAGGAGAAAGGAGATTGGGCAAACGGGAACAGGCAGGAGGAGTCAGTGGGGAGCCATGACGCCATGAGAGCTTTACAGAAAGCGTCGTTCCACTCAGAAGAGGGGTCGGAAGAGTAAGGCTGAGCAAGCTGAGATGTGCTTTTAAAACATGAAACCCAAACCCAAGACACAACGTTAACAAGCTGGGGAGCAGGCTGGTGCCAGAATGTGCCAATTTTAACTTTATCTTCCCACTGCAGAACCACTTACTTCTGTGCCTTGGAAAGGCGATCTGCCCTCGATTTAAAAGGCAGGTACATATTGTACATTTTTATAAGCCCCCAACTGCTGGGGAATGACCTCACTCTACCCTAGGCAGAAGCAGGGATCAAGACTTGCAAAAATGGAAGTGAATTCGATGTGTTTTGGCTGACTGTGGAGCTGGGAGGCCAATAACCTGGGTGCAGAAGCTTTCTGCACCCCATCACACGAGGAAGAATCTCCATTCTTTTTTTTTGGGGGGGGTACTGGGGAATAAACTCAGGGGCATTCAACCACTGAGCCACATCTCCAGCCCTATTTTATATTTTATTTAGAGACAGGGTCTCACTGAGATGCTAAGTGCCTTGCTGTTGCTGAGGCTGGCTTTGAACTCATGATCCTCCTGTCTCAGCCTCCCGAGCCGCTGGGATTACAGGTGTGGGCCACTTTGCCCGGCCAGAATCTCCACTGTTTGGATGGAACATGAGCTCTCTGAGTCATACTCACCAAGTCGTCTGCTGTTACAGGCTGCCCGTTTTTGTCACTGGCCACCACCATTCTTCCCAGGCGCTCCTTCATGTCCTTAAGGCTGTCAGTCAGGGCCAGCACCGCCATGATCTCACTGGCCACCGCAATGTCAAACTGCGCCTAAATAGGCCAAAGCAAAGGTCATGGTCAGCTGCGGAGCCATCAGCATGGCTGTGCCCACAGAGCACTGGACTTCAGCAAGTTGGAGGCCATCCTCAGTGGCCGTGCTCACACACATAGCAGTTTTCTGAGTGTGCAGAGTACACAAGGTCTTGTGCTTGGCGCATCTAGGGTAGCCTCCCTGGCATGACCACGCTGTCACTGTACTATTGAGCCAGGATTTGGCTATGGGGACTGTTAGACCTGCTCACAGCACCATGTGTTTGGCTACTGTACTCAGACTTGAAATTAAGTTTTAAAGTCATTACCCATCTACCGTGTGTCTCCACCACCAGGCTGGAAGTACCATGAAGTCAGGGGTCACACGGAAGGATTCACTCAGGCAGGACAATATGTGAAACCCAGTAGGTGCTCAATGCATGCTGACTGAATTAATGAACAGCCGACTAGTTACCTCCACTGTCTAGGAGGCTACATTTGTCTGTCCGGTAAAGAGACGAGGAACAGAAGGTAAAAGAAGAGGGTCCCTTTGGGTTGGTGCACGGGAGACTAGTTTCCCAGAGTCAGAGCTCAGCAGAGCTGTCAAAGGGTGGCACGGAGTTGATTGGAGCAGCAGCAAAGCCAGGGAGCAGCGACTTTTCTGTGAAAAGTTCCTAGGACTTCCTGTTCCTCTGTCTTGGCTCTGACTCCAGGTTGTGTGAAGTCCAAGGGGAGCCAAAAGGGACCCAAGGAATGTGTGCCGCCCCCTCATGATTCCAACACTAGGAAAGTTTGGACAAAACCACATCATTGAGTTACAGCTTAATTCTCTTCTTCCCAAGGGGAGTGTGAGCCAGACAAGTGCAAGTTAACAGGGAGAAAATGGCCATGCCCTGGTGGGGCTGCCTTAGGAAGTCCTTTATTACCCATTTCCGCCACTGACAAGTGAGGAAATGAAGAAAATAAGGAGCTTTCTGGCTCCTTCCTGGTTAAGATTGCATTAGTCACCGACTCAGTGAAAAAAATATCACCTGAAAGTCAAATACAGCCATACTCAATTTTTACTTTCTCAGTATAACAAATTCCAAATGCAAGTGATTTTTTTGTTGTATGAAATCTAGGACTCTATACCATTATATTATAAATCATGCATATAAGAAAATGACTAAAATATTGAGATTTTCCTATATAAAACACGAGACTGTGAATCTCTTACAACATTAACTGTGTAAATAAGAGGAATTTGTAATATATATACAGTTTTTCATTTGTATGTTGCAATTTCAAAATTTTGCAACTTGAGCAATACCAAAGTAATAATAATAAAAATAAAAGAAACAAATTGGGCCAATTTAAATATTACTATTCACTTTACTAATTATACCATGCACATTGTGGAGGATGGGAGCTATTCATATTATTTTCACTATAGCTTATTTAGGATTATGTAACACTGTAAATACCCTACACGTCCACTTAGAGAGAACTGGATGAATCAGTTATGGCACATTTATGAGATGAGATGTTGTAATAACCATTAAAAATGATGATGTAGCCATGTGCAGTGGTGCATGTCTGTGATCTTGGTGGCTCAGAATGCCGAGGCATGAGGATTGCAAGTTTGAGGCCAGCCTCAGCAACTTAGGTCCTAAGCAACTTAGTGAGACCCTGTCTCAAGATAAAAAACAAAAAGGGCTGGAGATGTGGCTCAGTGGGTTGGTGCTGGTACCAAAAATAAAAAGATGACATAGATCTACCTTTATTGACATAAAATATCCTCCATAGCCTATGGTTTTAAAATAATGTAGCTAAATCTTTTAAATATGATTCTTTTTTTTTTTGCTTAAAAGTACACCTAAAGCAATATGAGATATAATCTTGGGCGAGTCAGTTAAAAAAACCTACTTTTTTTTTTTTAAACTGGCAAATCAGATTTATAAACTGAATGTGCTGAAGTACGAAAGGGGCCTGTCAATATCAGTCACACAGTACACACATCACAGTCACTGTTCATCCTGCACCTCTCCCCGGCCTAAGCAAACAAGAGGAAAGTGGTAGAACAAAGGATAAAGACCATGTTGCTGCTCCCTTTCTTTCCTAATCCTGTTTTCAGAGGCCAGGAGTGCCAGGGTACATCTTTCCACTTTCCATTTTCATAATAATTAATATAATAATTTAATAAATGTCCCATTGATGGACATTGGGGATGTTTCAAATTTTCACCATTACAATTTATATCCTTAAGAGTTTGTTTCTTTTTCTTTCTTTTCTTTCTTTCTTTTTTTTTTTTACACACAAGCACATATTCCTTCTCTTTCTCTTCCAAAATAATTTTGGTCATTAAGTGGTAACTGTTGGATCATTTCAAATCTTAATACTAATGATCTTCCAAAAAGGCTTTGCCAACTTCTACTGCCCCTAACACTATACAAAGTCTCTGTTTCTTTGTATCCTCGCCAGCATTTAGTATCGACTATGCATCTTTTGGTCAGCTAGCAGTGTGTAGCACTTCACTGTTCTCATTTGCAGTTTGACATGCTGGCATTTTTTCCCTGTATCTTCATTGTATTCATGTGCTTATAAATACATATTGAACACCTGCTATTACTGCTGTGTAACCAAGTTCTGTCCCAAGCGAAGGGAATATGGCCATGAATACCAAAGGCAAAGCCCCTGTCCTCATGAAACTCCCACTGGAGCAGGAGAGGCTGAGAAAAATATGATAAGCAGATGTGTGTAAAGGCGGAAGTCCAGCAGGGGTAGGAGAGAGGGGCCTTGGGGATTTGCATAGGTGGCCAGGGAAGACCTGACTGTAAGAGCAGAATTTGCCTTTTGCTGCCAGATGCTTTTTTGGTTTGGCACATGGATCTTTGCCAGGTGTGTTGTAAAGATCCCCTCCCAGGCCTTTATTATCACCATTTAATGTTTTTATATGTGTCACTTTTTTATGTTGGAGATTTTCATTTTAATTTTTAATAATGTCAAAATTATCTCTTATCGTTTCTGCATCCTGTGTCAGCAATGGCTTTTTTTCTGCAGAACTGAAGATGTCTAACTCTTTGAAATCTGTCTGTGTCCAAGTTCTGGGACTTGGAGGAGGAAGAAAATACATGGGCTTAGTTTGTCTTCTTGATCCAATTCCCATATTCACTTTTCTATTATTTCAAAAGGTCCCAAAGTCTATTTGGTACAAGGACTTGTTATTTCAATAAAAATTACTTCCCTCCTCCCTGCTAATACAGACTTAATGTGTAAAGATAATAAACCTAAAACTATCCAAAAATATGAGGTTTATTATAAAAAAAAGTCAGAGCCTGCTGCACCTGGCTAAGAAATTATGAAATGAATTTCTATTCCCAAAGTGCCACTGACCCACTCAGAGACCCATTAAAAGGAGGGCAGACCTCATCATTTCTCTTCCATACCCCCTGTGGAAGAAAGCCATGCTCCTTTGAAAAACTCAGTGCTGTTAAGCGCAATGACTAGGTGTTTGTTCTTTGGTTTATGAAATTCAAGTGTCTGAGATTTTCATTCTTCTGTGGTGATGCAGATGCATCACCTGCCCCCAGGCTCTCTCAGTCCCGCACCCTGAAGAAGCAGGAGAGCCCCTGCCACCACAGTGGGGTGGACGAGAAGGGAAGGGAAGAGGCAGAAAAGCAGACAGGGAGGGAATCAGTGCAAGTGACCCAAACAGGGCCACTTCCGGGAAGACAGCGCCACCTACCTGCCGGGAATATCCCTTCTCCGTGCTGGCCTGCCCAATGGTTATTTTTCGCAGAAATCGGTCATTGGTATCCAATACTGAAAGAGAACAGATTACTTGTTCTATCAACAGGTGTGGACTGGGCACCTAGGGTGATGCTAAGCAAGTGGCAGGAAGGGAGATCAAATGAACAAGACATGTCTGCGAGTGGTAACAGCCTGAAGAAGATAAAGGAGGTGAGAGGAAGAGGTGATTAGATAGCAAGGCAAAGCGAAGTGTGTAAGCCAGACCCACAAGAGTGCATGCGGTAAGACTGCACCTATCTGGGACAGCCAGAGAGGGAGATTCATGGAGACCCAGCACAGAAGAGCTCCCAGGGCCGAGTGGAGTTGTTACTTAATGGGTACAGAGTTTCCGTGAAGGATGACGTTCAGAGTGTAGGTGGTGTCATCACTGGGGATTTATTTGATGCCACAAAGTGTATAGCAAAGATGGTAACACAATTTACTAAATGTATAACATGCACGGACAAAAATGGTGACAGAAATTACGTAGGTGTACTCGGAACTTCAAGCATCTGCAGGATGAAGAATGTTGATCTTTCTTTGACACATAAAGCACCAGGGAGGCTCCTGCCCGGCCTGCCTTTGATGTTCCCCGAGCCGGCTGCCACTGTTTTGTCTGTCTCTCACACACTATAACTCACACTACAGCACATACTAACCTCCTTTGTGATTTTTAAAGACATAAGCAGAGCATTTAAAAAATGAAAGGACTACTTCTCAATATTATCACTAGCTCATATTTTTATTCCCAAGATGCACAGCACAGTTGTCTAAAGTAAAAACATCTTTCCCGATGTGCAGCTATGCAATGTTGGCACCAGACTGAAGTGATCTCCTTACTGAATTTATTTAAAGTCAACATGGAAATTCAGCTGTTCTTTGTTTAGTAAAGAGAAACAAGCAAAAGGTTAGTAAGACCAACTATGATTGGTGGCATCCAAAGTCTGCCTGTGCTTTTTACGTGGTGCAGGTAGACGAGGGCATCTCACAATCCACCAGGACTCTGATAAACAGGGAAAGGTGTGAAAGCATCATTGATACCTAAAAGAAACACGAAGGTTCAGCCCACAGGGAAGACAGAGAGCCGATAGCTGCCCTAAGTTGACAATACATAATTCCTGGCCTCTAAATGAGAGAGGTGCAGGTGGAATGAGGAACATATTCATTCCTTCCTGGAGCAGGCAGTGACAGCCTATTCTGTGCCCAGTCCTGTGCTGGCAGTCCAGGGGCCCAAAGGTGCAGAAGATGTCATCCTGATGGATGGAGCTTCCTACAGGGGAGATATGGCAGCACCAGGAGAGTGTGGAAGGATGGGGGTGAGACCACGGGACGGCTTTGTTGTTTCATTCTTTGCTCTGACAGTCCTTGAGCCCTTCAGTGGCTAACCCTGCTTTGTCCTGTGCTCTCCACCTGGGATAGGTCCACTGTTTTGACTTCCTGGGAAAGGAGAGCATCGACTCCCTACCATGGCACTGGGACAGTGTTGGGGACCAGAAATTTGAGGTGGACTCATAGAGGATGATGGAGGCTGGTGGGCTTCAGCCATGATTGGGAGATGGGCACGTGAGGGACACTGGGGAGGACGTAAGCCTGTGACACTCCCCTTGGGGGGCATAAGTGCTCAAAGACGCAGGGGCTTCAAGCTGCCCAACTGTGCAAAGTCCTGCTCTTGGTCCTCTGGGAACAACAGTGGCTCAATATCGACATTTTTTTCTATGCTATGTGTTTCTGGAAAAGTCTATGATTTCTGATTCCAACCTGTCCCCGGGCACATGAGACCTTAATAAGCTTCTGGACCAGGCACAGGATAAAACAATCAGCATTTGTAGCCAGGTTGACAGGAAGGGGTGACCACTAATTGGTTTGACATCCATTTCACCTGAGGTGTTTCTCCATCTCTACTAGGGACCTAGCGTCCCCTCCAGTTATCCAAAGTAGCTACTCTATCACAAGGATTACCCTAGTTGCAGATGGAAGCCAGAAAACCCTACTAGTAATGTCCTCAATTCACATGTGAGAGTCCTATTTCTCATTTTAATTTATGATGACCAGAACCAAACTACTTATCGAATGTCAGTTCAGATTCCTCTCACTCACATGGCTTGTCCATTGCAATACAGTTTTCTTCATTTAGTGCCTTGAACAGGAAAATAATTTTAGTGATTTTTTTTTTTGGAATAATTTTTTAAAGTTGTCACTTCCATGAAAATCAATTTGTAACCACAAAACACTTCAGCCCCGCCTTCCTTCTCAGAGAGAATCCAATCACATCCTGGCCCTGGGTGTAAGGGGTGATGTGGCTTCTCTCTTCAACACCATAGCTGAGCCTCTATTTCTGATGTCTGCCTTGGCTGGAGCCCCAAAGCAGCTGTGTAGAAAAATTTCTCTTGGCATATCCACACTCCTGGTTCAAAATATACTAATTTCCATCCGTATGATTTTTCTGTTACCAGTGAATTTCCCAAAAAGTTTTTTACATATTTAAACATAATGGCATTTTAACACTCAATCTTCCTAGTTTTTTATATATATATATATATATATATATATTTTTTTTTTCCAAACAAGAAGGCTGCTCAATAAAATCCTGATAAATTTTCACATTGGTTGTTAAAAATGCTGTTGGTCTCTTTGAGAGGCCCTGGGTTTGATGCCCAATACTGTGAAAAATAAAAAATAAGAAATAAAGTAAAGTGACCATGAAACCAAGGGCTAACAAAATAGAAAATGTTTATGCCGTGAATGAAATTAGTTGAATATAAAAATATAACAGAAGTATATATAAAACAACAGATGCACCTCTGGGCATGGTGGTGCAAGCCTGTAATCCCAGCTCAGGAGGCTGAGGCAGGAGGATTGCAAATTCAAAGCCAGCTTCAGCAAATTAGCAAGGCCCTAAGCAACTTAGGAGATGCTGTCTCAAATTAAAAAAAAAGTGGGGGGGGGGGTTGTGCTGCGGATGTGGCTCAGTGACAGAGAACTCCTGGGTTCAATCCTTGGTACCAAAACAACAAAACAAAATCAAAACCAAAAAAAAAAAAAAAAAAAATGCACCAAAAATTACAAGTAGCAGTGCTATTCATCCTAGTGAAGTGATGTTTCTTATTCATTTGGTAATTTTCAAAATCTCTGTAATGTTATTCTTTTAAAATGAAAAATAAATCATTATTAGTTTCCAAGGATATTTTTAGTTTGGGAGACAAAGACCCCAGAAAAGCTGCCTAATACAACCACAGTGTTTTCCGATGCCCATTTGAACGGCGCTTTCCAGTTTGCAAAGCACACGCACATTTCCATGGTGCCTCTCTATGTGGAGGCTGATGTTACCACATGTGGAGCACCTCTAATCCCAAAACCCACGATGCTCCAAAATCTGCAAGTGTTTGAGTGTCAACATGAAACCACAGGTGGAAAATTCCTCACCATGACATGTGTTTCATGTGCTAGATTATTTAAAATATTGTATAGAATGACCTTCAGGCTATGTGTATATGGTATCTATGGAACACAAATGAATGTCTTCTTTAGACACGGGTCCCATCTCCAATATACTTCATTATATTTATGCAAATATTTTTTAAAAACTCTGAAATCTAAAACCCTCTGCTTCAGGTACTGCAGATAAGAGGTACTCAAGTTGCATTCTATTTTAAAGATGAGAAAACTGAGTGAGTGGGTCGTATGCTTGAAGATATGCAGTTCACACTGGGCAGAGCCAAGGCTGGGTGGGTCTCTGGTATCTCTCACCTCGGGGTCTATAGGAAAACACTCAGGTCTTACTGGCCTGACTCGTGGACCCCCCGGAGCACAGCTTCATGATGGTGTGAGACCTGGGCTGGATTTGGAAGGCCAGGGACATGGGGTGGGGATGCCTGAGCAAGGGTTGGCAAAAGGACAAGGGCAGACCCTCCTCACTGTAGAGCAGAAAGGAACAAAGGGCATGGAGACATTCTGTGGCAGTCCTGTCCTGAAGGCCCAACTGTGCACCAGGGACTTTATAACACGGGGTGGTAGGAGCCACTGGAGGCTTCTGCTCAGAGAAGTGAGAGGTTAGTGTCTCTGTCAATATGAACCTATGGAACCAGGGGGTGGAACTGGAGTAAGATGATGTATCAGCAGGAAACTGTCGGAAATTGGGCATTTGATAAATATGTTGTGAAAGTGGATAGAAACGGTGAAAATGGAGGACGGGTCTGAGGAGGACAATCCAAGAAGGATCAGGAATGCATGCCTGCCAATGTGTCTGCAGTCCCAAGGGACCAACAGGCATGACTGTCACCTTCCTGGGAATATATACAGCCGATCATCTTCATTTCCATCTCCAAGAACCTGGGGCACAGGACACATGTCACTTGTTCAACTCAAGGTCATGCAGTGGGGATGTGGGGAAAGGGACAGTGAGAGGGTGGAGAAACATATCCGAGACCCTGACTCAGTGTTTAGCGCTTTTCCCCACTAGCCTACCCCGCAGTGACCATCCAGATATAGGGGCAGAGTGGGAGCAGGGAGGACATCACAGCTGAAATGGAGAGGGAGGCAGGGAGGCAGGGAGGCCAGGAGGCAGCCCCTGAAGTCCACCTGTCCTGTGTTCGAAGCATCAGAGGGAGACCTGGCAAATGGCGGAAAGCATCTAGCAGATGAAAATACAAATTAGAGTTGCTTAGAGAGGGTGACAAAGAAGTGAAGGGACACGTAAGGAGAGATGTGGCTTTAATTTTTTTTTTTTTTTTAAATCAGAGACAGAGGCCAAGGAGGAGAGAGACAGAAGAGAAAATTAATTCCCCTTGTAAATTTTGAATGGGTGGGAGTGGATGGGACTAAGCCCAGACAGCAGGTGGATTAAGTAGGAGGAAGAGGAGGGAAGATGGAGGGAAAATAATAGTAAGGGATATAAATGGTGGAATTAGGAAGCCCAGGCAGGAAGACGATGGGAAGAAATAAAAATGTGCATTAATGATATTAATCAAAGAGTTTCCGCTGAAGCATATTTCCCCACCTGGCCTTCAAAACTCTGCTGTGTCCCCAGCTCCTACCTCTCTGCCACGTGATGGTACTGGGGTCGATGTTGAGACGGGCGAATTTACTCACTTCCTCTTCCGTCAATGTGCCTGGGTCAGTCTTATTTATCCCCAGTTTCTAATGATTAAGAGGAAAAGACGTGATAAGTTCAAGAAGGAATAGAAAGCGTAAGGCCATGACCCTTACTTTATTCTCTCCATGCTAAGCCTTTTAAAAAACTAAACTTTACTTTGAGTAAATTGTAGGTTAGGCCAAATCAGACAAATAAATGCCTGAGGTCAAATATCTTTTCTAGCTACAAGGCACCGAAAATCTGTATTACACCTTTCAAAGACAGATCTGAAAACAGAACCAAGTGGGCCATTCACCGTGAACTCTTGGGCTGCTCTATAAGGCCACCACCTACCAAGCTCTGAAGGGACATAGACTGCTATCCCCATAACAGATGCTTTAATTGTTCTTTCCAAATGCATAAAACCAAAAGCTAATGCTTACGTTGAGGATTCAAAACAAGTTATTTCTAATTCACTAATAAAAAAATTCAAAATTTTAATGCACCTATTTTCTGCAAAGAAACTATCCTAAGAAAGTGGCTTTTAATGAAGAAGTATATATACGTATATTAAAAAAAAAAAGAATCCCGGAAACAGTGTACATGTTATAGCTGCTGAGGATGGAATTACTCGCAACTCTCAACAGAGTGAACAAGCAAGGCAGGGAATTTTAAAAACCATTTAATACCAACCAGTGCTGTGGATTATACCATGAAGGGTTATTTTTTAGTTTTGATGAAGAACGAGGGGAAGCCATGTGAGGAGCAGCAGGGGGGCAGCTAACAGCATTAGTCAGAAAATACCATGGAGGAGAATTAAGACGGCTTTCTCAAGGGCAAGTGGAATGTTTTGCTGCAACAAAACCTGAGAGAGATGAATTTTCAAAGCTATCTTGTCATTTCATAGACATTGACACATTTTACGAAAATACTTCTCTTTCAAAAGAGAAGAAAGCATCAAAATGCAGTTTGTTAGTGTGACTCGTAGGGTCCTTGTAGATGAGTGAAGCGGTTGTCTCATTTCACATGTGAAAAAACTGAGTCCTAAAAATACACTCGTTCACCTGGTTTGTGGTGCAGGATCCAGGTTTCAGGCTTCTAATTCTGCACTCTGTCTGCTATACTGTTCAGTCTCTTTAGAGTGTAATACCCAAAAGAGTATCTGGAAACCAAAATTGAGTCAAGTTCAACATTTCTGGCTTTGGCAATCCTTCTGATGTGTTTCTAGGATATTTTCTTTTTAAACAACCGCTAACTGGAAACCTACCTTCAGCCGAGCAAGTTGAATTTCTGAAAATTCTCTGACACCATTCACTGAAGGGACCAGACGGTTATAAAGAGCCTAAAAAATAAACCAACAAACACAACTCCACAAAGTTTAAGGGTGGACTATGCACTTGGGCATTTCATAGGCTATGACAAAGTTCATGACAGTTATAACAAACTATTTAGATTAAAGGTCCAATTAAAATTTGGGGACTAACATAAACCATAAAGACTTAGAAAATTCTGTTATTTTAATAAAAATTGACTAAATTTGAAATAATACACATTGCAAGTAGCTTGTATAAACATAGCAAATAGCTCTTGATCTATAGCCTATGACTATCAAATTAATATTTATCTGGATTGTGTTCCAAGGATACACCGGGAAATCACTTTACTTGAAGAAAGTCAGGACCTTTCTTGTAAAACATGCCAAAAAGCACCCCACTAATCCTTGCCCTATGTCCCTGAGGATTTAGGACCTGGTACCTGGTCTCTTTCAGGTGTGTATTCAGCTCTTGGACTGCACATATGTGAAGCCCAGGAAGGGTCTCTGACTCTCACAGCACAGCTAAATTAACTACATGTAGCATTAGTCTTAAAAAAGGTATATATCCAATCTCCCCGTTATTAATATAGAACAGAGACTGGACCTGGCTAGAATGAAGAGAATTGGCCCAATGGTCACTTTAGAACTAAAAACTCATTTCTAGTGATATTTGGCTTAAAAAGTACAACATAATATAATTCACCCAACAGCTTGGCAGTGGTCATAAACCCACCTGAGAATCTGACCAAAGTACGGCTGCTCTCTTGGAATTGAGAACATATATAAAATTCACAGAATACTGAAAAAATTTTTAGAGAGTTTACAGACTAGAAATCTTTCCATGATTCCTTAAGAAACCAGGAATCCCAAGGATCAAGTTCCCAAAATAGATAATAAGGAATCTTTCCCACCTTATCGGTTTGAGTGTTTTCATGCAAAATCCTTGTGTCGATGGCAGCGGCCAGCAAGTTATTGGCAGCAGTAATGGCGTGGATGTCCCCAGTTAAGTGCAGGTTGAACTATAAATGAAACGTAACATCTATCTGTTTCAAACAAACATCGCCCGAATAGAAAAAAACGATACCCTAACTATGTATCTTTATAACAAGCTGAATCCATGATGACCTAAATCAGAAAGTCCAGGTCAAGGCCTTCCACTGGACAAAGAGTACTGGAACAGCCTCTTTCAACATAAATTCTTCTACCCTCGGGTTAAAGGAGAAACATTCTGATGGACTTATTGATAGCTTTTCCTTATTTTCCTTATTTAGGTTTCTTTCTCTTTATGCATTGCTTTATTCTTTAAAAAAAAAAACTGCACTACGTCAACTATTCGTTGGAATGACAAGGTATAAAATGCAGAGTAACAACAGAATACAAAACATTACAGAAAGTTTAAGAAAGAAGGTATGTCACTCCCACGGCTCTATTAATTTTGCTTTTTTTCCTTCTAGTCCCACATGTACATATGATCATTATTTGTATAACTGGCAAACTTATATTTGGAAAACTGTTTTGAAAAAAAGTTATTAGAGAGTGAGCATTCCCTAATCCAAATATCTGAAATTCAGAGTGCTTCAAAATGCAGAACTTTTTGAGTACACCATCACATTGCCGATTGAAAAATATGCATGAAATTTTGTTTCATGTGCAAAATTATTGAAAATATCATATCAAATTATGTCCAGGTTATATGTAGAAGGTACATATAAAACATAAATAAATTTCATGTTCAGATTTGGGTTCCATTCCCAAGATATCTCATTATGTATATTTAAAAATCTTAAAATTTAAATAAACCTGAAATTCTTCTGGCCCCAGGCATTTTGAATAAGAAATCTTCCTGCATTCTATAATAATCTTGTTGGTATAGTTTATTAAGGCTGTGGAATCATGGAGATGCATCAAAAATTTTACTCTCCAATGTCTGGATATGAAAATTGCTTTCAAATTTTCACTTTGCCAAAAAAAGTGCTATAATTCTAAAGAATACATGCAAATAGTAATTATTAATAAGCAATATATTTCTGGGAGTTAAAGGATTCTGATTAATATAAGAAAAGTTGTTTTATCTGCAAAACACAGTAGATGAGTTACTTCAGGAAAAAAGTTATATGTTTCAGACTAAAAAAAAATAACAATGGAAAAAAGATGGTATTTTGTTTTAAGATGCATTTCTTTAATCTCTTGGAAGGTTAAAAATTCATATTTCTTGTTAAATTTTATATTCACTAGAGAAAATGTGAAAATTACATATATATGTGTATTTCATAAAATATATTTATGATTTCCAATATTGGGAACCTAGTTTCATAATAGCTTATGCCTTAGTTTTTACATTTAATGTTAATGTTACTAGAATTTTTATGTCATAGTTTTCAAAACATGTTGTTAATTTGATATTCTATCTTTAAACATTTAAGTTTTTCACAATTTTTTAATGTTATGAACTAGACGGAGTTTTTTGTTTGTTTTTGGTACTGGGAATAGAAGCCAGGGGTGCTTTACCACTGAGCTACATACCCAGCACTTTTTTATATTTAATTTTGAGACATGGTCTTGCTAAGTCATTTAGGGCCTCACTAAGTGGCTGGAGCTGGTCTCAAACTTGCCATCCTCCTGCCTTAGCCTCCCAAGTTGCTGGGATTACAGGCATATGCAGAGCCCCAGGCACACAGCTCCCAGCCCACAGCTAAAGATAGAGTTTTAAAATTAATCTTTATACGCACATCCAATTCTTCCTCGGGATAAACTAAAAATGAACTTATTTGGGCAAAGGACATGAATGTTTTTAAGGTACTTGATACATATTTCTAACTCTTTTTGCAGAAGTTTTATTAATATACACTTCCCAGAAGCAATGGAGAGTGTATTTCAATCTATCTCTGCCAAAATTTGGTATGAATGCTACTTTGAAAAATTCTGCTCTGTCAACTTGAGAAGTGAAGCAGTAACTGATAGTGGTTTTAATGCAGATGTTTTTGGTTATTAGTGGAGACGGAACACCCTTGGTTAGTTACTATTTATCTTCTGACATTTTTCTTGAACCCTTTGGCCATTCTACAGCTGGGGTTTAAGTTTTGCTTCCAGCTGTCTACTTGATATCCTCTCGGGTGTCTCAAAGGACCCCCGAGGACTCTTCCCTCTGGATGGCTGTCCTTCATCACAGACACTGCCAACTCAGTTCCCCACTTCTCCATTTCAACCAAAGATTCCGTTGGTTTGCTCAATGCAACACCCTGGACGTTACCTTTCAATTCTCCCCTCGACTCATCCATCCCCACATCTAGTCCTACAAACATCAGCAAACAAAGCTTAAAGCACCATCCTTTTTCTACTCTCATGGCCACTGTCCTGGGCCCAGCAGCCACCATCTTCCCCCTGGGCTGCCCTCACAGTATCCACACTGGGCTTCATGGGTCAACTTTTTGCACAGAGGCCAGAGTGATTTTTGGAAAGCCCAATCTGCCTCCTATTATGATTCAGGGAAGATCTCTTCAATGAGGCCGACCATGACACTTAAATAAAACCCGGGCTCTTGACAAAGAACTGAAAGGGCTGGCACCTGTCCACTCTTGCGCCCCATCTCTCTTCACCCACCCTGCCCGGGGGGCTGCAGCCACACTGGTGTCCTCCTGCTCTCCGATCAGGCCAACCCTCTCCTGTCTCAGGACTTTCCCACCAGAGTTCCCGCTGCTTGGAACGTCTTTCCTCACTCTTGACCAGGCTGCCCCTTTGCACCCTTTAAGTCTTCCTATTTTCACTTTCATTTTCTCGGCCCATCTGGAATTTATTCTAACATCTCCCCCATTGGACTATTTGTGACATTTCTTCCAGTGTGTTCTGTGAGTGCAGGTGTCTAGTGTCAACAAGCGGTAAGCGTCAGGCACCGTGCTCAGAGCTACAGCTCAGAGCTGCAGATACAGGGATGGAGAAGACACGAGGGTGTTCTGCTCTCAGGGACCAAGTGCCTGACTGTGTGCTCCAACGTAGTGAATGGCTTAAAACAGTGGGACACCACCTCCCTTCCCTGTTTGCTGGAGAAATCCTGAGTTCTATGTTCCCTAGACTCCATTCCTAGCCTAGCCTCCTGGCTCTGGATCCTCGTGCCTTTGTCAATACTCACTCCCATTCGGATGTGAGGCTTGGGCTGTTTTCTCAGAGATGCCTTGGACTCCTCTTTCTCACTCCCACTCCTTATTCTTGAAGGTTTTTCCAAAGTTTCCTCCCAGACACTCAGGCCTCCATGGGTACATACTTCTCCTACTCCTTCAACAAAGTCAAAAAATACTTTCTAATGAGCACCCATTATTTTCTGGGCACTGCACTAAGTGCTGGGACCTGGCACCTCAAGACAGGCCTCCAACTCACAGAAGGCAACCAAACTGACGTCTGAAACCACAGGGGAATTTGTCGGGTGGAGCAGAAATTCAAGAACAGAATTACCCGAGATGGGTAATAAGAGTGGAAAAGGAAGAGAAGAATGTTCCAGGCACGGGAAAAGTCTTGGAATCAAGATAAAACAGGGGACTGAGGGTGCAGCTCAGTGGTAGAGCATGTGTTGAGTATTCATGAAATCCTGAGTTAGGGCCTCACCCCTACCTGCAAGATAACAATAAGAGAAAACAGGACGGGAGTCTGTGAGGAGACTGAAATGGGGATGGTGGGGGGACGGCCAGCAGATGGTGAAGCAGCACTAGCCATCTACTGAGCCTTCACGTTGAGCTGGAGAGGTGGGCAAGACAGTGACCGTTCAGACTAGGGTTCAGGGAGAGTATGAAGGAGTGAGCTGTGAGGCTGATGCAGAGAGCAGAGGTGCTGAGATGAGCCCTGGTTAGGTCCAGGGCACAAAGGAGGTTACACAGGATGAAGAAAAGGTTCTCAGGAAAATAAGAACTGATACCACTGGCTTTTTTTTTTTTTTTTTCCCTGTTCTCCTCTGCAAACATTTTATTTTGCTGTCTTAATGGACAGAAGTGAGCATCCAAGTCCTCCTGACTTTGGTAGTATAGCAATGACCAATGGAAGGACAGGTCAACATTCTTAAGAACCCTCAAGTCTACACAGGTATTGGGACTTAGAATCTTTTGCAATCTAGAAAAGTAGTATGATGCATGTAAGACTTATTTATAAAATACCCCAACCCCAACAGGCAGTAGACCAGCACCCTTCAGAATAGGAATATGCGTGAATAATCAGCAAAACATGAATATTCACACCAGGTGGCATACACAAAATCCACATGTGGCTCCCAACAGCCAATGGGAGGTTCTGCCACCACAGGAGCTATGCAAATGCTCTGGGTTTACAGAGTCTTTCAGGCTTTGGATCATGGATGAAGGACTGTGGGCCGCTTGATGAAATAGACACCGAGATGTCAGGAAGGAAACAGGGGCCCACGGCACACCTCAAGGCCTTACCTCCTCCATGGGGATGACCTGTGCATATCCGCCACCTGCAGCTCCTCCTAAACAACAAGGTGGCATTTAGTGAGTCATCAAGTGCATCTGCACAGCCCCGACAGAGCCCCAGGCACAGCTCCCAACCAAATAGGTAGGCATCTATGCCAAGGTGAAATCATTACCTCCTCTGTGCAAGCAGAACAGGAGTAAAACAAAGCTCGCATGGGTGTCCAACTGTGCAATTGAAGGACTTTCATTTCTTTGTTTAAAAACAAAGGTAAAATAATAAAGACACACACACACACACACACATTTGCCATATATATATATCTATATATATATATGGCAAATGTCAGCACTGTAAAAACATTTCAGGGCTAGGATTATGGGTACAGGCCCATAATCCCAGCAATTTAGAAGGCTGAGGCAGGAAAATCATAAGCTTGAAGCTAATCTGAGCAATTTAGGAAGATCCTGTCTCAAAAAATAAAAAAGGTCTGCGTATAGCTTAGTAGTAGAGCAACTACTACTGGGTTGAATCCCTAGTACCAAAATAACAACCAACAAAAAGCATACTTCAGGATATAACATGGTTTTATTAATTTATTATTAGATCTCAAGGCTGTACTTTATCTAAATCATACATATATTGAAGTGGTAAAAATTTTTGCTTAAAAAGCCATCTGTAAATGATCTACAGATTATAAACTTCAGCCAGATCATTTTGATAACCCTAGGAAAGGTCTGTCCTGCTGTTTATCCTTTAGGCATTAAAGCTGTATGTTTAAAAAAAAAAAAAAAAAGCATCTCACCCACTTGCATAACATTTTACAATTTACCCCATTCTTTCTAGGCTACCTCATTTGAGCTTCACAACAACCTGATGAGCTGGGCACCATCGACTTTTTAAACTCTGACAGATGCAGCTCAGAGAGGTCTTCACTGGCGATAGGTCACACAACGGTGAGAGACACAGCTGTGATCCAAACCTTGGCCCTCTCACTCCAAGCCTAATGTTTGTTCCACTGCATAATGGATGACCCTCTATGAGTTATCAGTTCTTGATGAGTTAGGAGTTATTAATGTTTACAAAAGTAATATAAATACAATACAGTTAAAAACCACGAACTGCCAAGAACACACAGTAATTGCAATAAGTGCTATTGTAAAATGAAGCAAGGAGTGACTTCACGATAAATCAATGAAGAAAGAGTAATGAATGGGAAGGTGCCAGACACGAGCCCAGCCAGAGCCAGAGAGGAATTTCACCATGACTCTGTGCACAGCCAGTTCGTCTCCAGAGCTCCTCAGGCCCCACACGACAGCTCCCACAAGCTGAGTCTTGGGGGCCAACTTAAGGGGCCTCTCAGTGTTCAGAGAGAAGGACCTTCACAGGGCTGGGATGATAAAATGCCCCCAGGACGAACAGATTTTCAAAGGTTTTGGCAGACAAGGCACAGTCGAGACAGAGTGGGAGGACTGCCCAATGGGCCGAGGGGACGGGTCTCCCATGGGCCGCACTGAAGACCCTGCCCCATGCAGCTCCCTAGGTACTTCTGCGTTCCAGGAGAACCAACCTGGGGTAACTGGATCTGTATGTACTCAGTGTGCAGGGGGCATACGTAGGCACAAAATGGACCAATTCTTCTGAACAGTTTTACCCCCTGTGTATGATATTCTTTTTACAATCCCCCCTACACACAATTTTGCTCTGAAAAATATTACAAGTTGCAAAATAAAGTACCTTTCACTCCAAAAGTCGGTCCTTGGGAAGGCTGCCTCAGACAGGCAAAGGAGTTGACGTGCAGGTGGGCGGTCAGCGCCTGCACCAGCCCGATGGTGACTGTGCTCTTCCCTTCTCCAAGAGGGGTGGGCGTGATCCTGGTGGGGGGAGAGTGAACCGAGTCATTTTTCCAAGACAAACCACGCAGAGCGAACCTCTCCCAACTCCACTCAGTATTGCCGTTGCTCGGATCACGGTGGTCTACCCTCAGCACTCAGGCCAGGCTGAAGGTAAGATCAAGAGAGAGATGTAGAGGGGCTGGGGCTGGGGCTGGGGCTCGGTGGTAGAGTGCTTGCTTAGCATGTGTGAGGCACTGGGTTCGATTCACAGCACCACACGTAAGCAAATAAATAAATAAAGGTCTATCAATAACTAATAAAAATCTTTTTTTTTTTTTTTTTTTTTAAAAAAAAGAACAGGGAAGAAAACTAGAAACCAAAAGGGCAAAGTTACCTTTCTGACTCCTTAGAGTGAGGAGGCTCTTTGTTCTCATGGAGGGACACCAGCATTTCTGTTGCTTCCTATCTCCTGGAGACCCACAACTAAGCCTAATCCCTTTCCCTACAATAGCTCTTTCAATATTGGAAAAGAGTAAGTCCAAAGCCCCTCCCATAGAAAGCAGGAATCCCACCCCCCCAGGAGTTTATTACTGATAACACCCCAAAAAAGACAAATATTCACATGTTTATAACAACATCACAGTATTAGATGATAGGAAGTGAACCAATTACATTCCCAAAGACGACCCATAAAGCTATTCCTTAGCATCTTATTACCATCAAATGCACCATCTGTGCGTTAGATGGTGTGAGTCGGGATGTGTAGGATATTAAACTACAACAGATCTGATGACAGTTTTCTGGCCTACAAAATTTGGTGAAGTGGCCACAAAGAGGAAGTCATGCCTTTGATCCACCGTGGTCCCCAGCTATCTCAGACCACTCCTACAACACGATCAGTGATGGACAAGTCAGATTCCTTCTCTGCATGGATAACTCAGTGACTACAATGCACATGATAAACACTAAGATGGGGAATAGGTCAACCAGACTATGTTAAGTGTGCACGTGGAAGGAGGATCTAACTAGATTGGGAACACCAGGGAAGGCTTCCTGTAGGAAGTGACATCTTGGTGGAGTCCTGACAAATATTAGCCAGATAAAACTGAGTGGGGTAGGGGTGGTTAATAAGCAGAGAACTTTGCATCTACGGTCTTATTTGTATCCCATTTGATAGATGAGAAAACAGGTACAGAGAGTTTGAATAACTTGCCCACGATCACCTGACTAGAGAGCAGTAGAGCTGGTCATACCCCACAGAGCAGCCGTCTGACTTCCCAGGTTATTTCTTCTGATGGAAGAGTAAGTGTTGTGCTATGGTAACTACAGCTTGCAGATTAACTAGCAGATTAGGGCAAGGAATGAGTACAGACAGCTAGGGAGAATGAGCAGAGAAAGAGAAGGGTAAGGATAGAATGGACAGGTACATCTGAGACACCAAAGGAAACCAAGGAGGAGTAAGATGAAAGAAGGGAACCCTCCCCGCATAGGAAGACCAAAGAAGAGCGCAGAGGGAGTCAAAAGCCACTGAGGTTTGAAATCAAGTGAGGACAGAGGAGGGCCAGTGGACTCCATGACAGAGTGACCACGACAGGAGGGGTTGGTGGTGAGCCAGCAAGAAGACAACACAGTGAAATAACCTTCAACTCCCAAGTCACATCAAAGTGGCTTCCTCGTTACCTCTGCATGTGTCTAACGAGCACATTTTGGATCGGGGTCAACAAGGAGACTCAAAGTTACACAAAGGTGCTTATCCATGGAGTCAACGTTCTACTCTTTGAGATACAACACTCATAATAAGAGCAGAAGCCCAGAGACATCAAAATCTTAGGAAAGCTTGTAAAGAAGATGTAGTACCTTCTGCGGGGCAGTTTAAGGACCTACTGAGCGTTTATTGTTTGCAAAGGAATAAGCGATTGACTTGAGCACAGTGTCCCATGAGTGATGACATTTTCTTTCCCCAGGACAGGCTCACAGAGCTGCAGGGCAGGCCAAGAGCGGCCACGCCCAGCGATGACCTCCTTGGAACTTCAGCCAGCCATCCAAGTCTTAATTAGAAACACAGGACTGCTCAGCTTTTTGCCAATGAATACAATTCAGGAAAATCAGAAAGTAGGAAGTATTTATTGGGAGCAATAAAAAGGAGAGCTACAATAAAAAATTTATTTCGCCTCATGCCTGCATGCGATATCAAAATTTGGTTTACTTTTTTCCCCACAGTATCCTTAGCTTAGATTCCAAATTGTCAAGTTGACTTTGAAAAGAACAAACACAAAAACTGTCTCATGTCTTTTTCTGTTTCAGTGAGAGCGTTGTTTATGAAGACGGAAGTGTGATTTTTGTTGATGAACTTCCTCAACCTTTCCAGGCATGTTTGTGGGCTCCCAACCTATGTCCACAACACAGCATTTCTTATAGGACTTGTCTGCGACTTCTCAGATGGCTTATGATTAGGGATCTGATCTATCTGTCTTGCCTAAGGGCCACAAGTGTGCCAAGGTAGAGGATTTATTGTCAACTACAGTAAAAAAAAATCTGCCAAAGTACCCTGTGACAATTTGGATTCATTCTGAAATAGGCTGATCATTTACTCAAAGGTCGAAGAAACTGCTTACATGGAGGCAAGAGGTAAAACTCTGAATCATTCTTAAAATTCAGAATCTCGTTCAACAGTATTATTGGCATTAGTCATGGCCTAACCATGAATCCCAAACTATATGCTCAACAGCAAATGAGTATATATCATTCATTCTAGGCATCTTTATGATTTGGAAGGTCTTTTAAAAGCCTTTTATTATCTAATAATAAAACTTATAATCCATTTGGTTGTGTTTCCCATTACATTTGACAGAGGTAAATAGTTCAGAGTTCCTGTGGGTACTGGTTCCTTCTAAATACCTTTGTTCTATTTTACAATTAATACAAATAAAGGGGAAACTCACAGATATTCAGTTATCTAAGGTAGAAGAGCAAAATCTTAGAAAACTCAGTAGAGGTTATTTTCACCCTGTACCAGAAAGATGGGGTAAAACATTAAAACCCAAAAAACCTCAAGTCAGGTATTTGGCATACTGCAGAAAACAAAAGATGAAGTGACATAAATGATATATTAGATTGAATATCACCTTTCTCTAAGGTGATATTCAATCTAATCTCAGAGCAGTCTGGAATTTTTTTTTTTTTTTTTTTTTAACTACACTGTCCAAGCAATTCAGAGAACTTCTAGAATGTTCTGCATGGAAATCTGTGGAAGCCCAATAGAGACCAAGTGCACATTCAAATGCCCTGCAGCTGTACTCCGAGTCAGGTTCTCAAACGAAATTCCTTTTCATTAGTGTAACTGGGAAAATATGTAAAACTCAAGAGCCCCTAAGATTCTGTTGGCGTATTTCCCTGAACAATTCCCAATACTTTTCATTTTGTCAGGCAAAGCAAATAAAGTGATGTGTAGGTGTAAATTCCATGTGATACACAGCTGATGAAATGCAGATGATTCTGACTGAATGAAAAATCAGAAGGTTTGAAGAATGGCTTTTTAAGGAGAATTAATCTGTTCTGCTTTTGTGTTACCAATAACAGAGTTTTTTTTTTTTTAAATCCTGTTCTTTTATATTTTAACCCACTGTTGATTTTTTAAATCACATTTATATATAAATCCATAGTACAATAACAAATGTATTGTGAGTTAGGTTATTGAAAAATTTCTTAGGTATTTGAATTCCTCTAAAGCATGGGAAAAGATTCATGTTAGACTTCAGAGAGAAAGGCATGACACAAAATGGTATTTATAGCATGGTCTTTGTACAAAAATGGATGCATAGACAAAATTCTGGAAGGAGATTTAAAACCTTTCAGAAAAAAGGAAATAATTCTGCACTTAATGGGGGGGTCATTTCCATTTCTGAAGAAGCTGCAACAGTGCATGACATAACAGATAATGTCATTCTGCCCTAACTTTAAATTTTTTTTTAATTAATTGTAGATGGATACAACACATTTATTTATTCATTCGTTCATTCATTCATTCATTTATTTTTGTGCAGTGCTGAGGATCAAACCCAGTGCTTCACTTGCTAGGCAAGTGCTCTGCCACTGAGCCCCAGCCCAGGCCCCTGCTCTAAGTTTGACCTGACCAAAAATAAAAAAGGGAGTTGATTTTTACATTAAATTTATTTTCTATTTTTTTTAAGTTATAAATATGATATTTCTGTTCTAAGATGACCTCAATCATACAGCTATCAAGAATTAAGTAGTGGGCTGGGGATGTGGCTCAAGCGGTAGCACGCTCGCCTGGCATGCGTGTGGCCCGGGTTCGATCCTCAGCACCACATACAAATAAAGATGTTGTGTCCGCCGATAACTAAAAAATAAATATTAAAATTCTCTCTTTCTCTCTCCCTTTCTCACTCTCTCTTAAAAAAAAAAGAATTAAGTAGTAAAGGCAGTTTACACACTTAAAAAATATATATCATTTGCTGTGTTTGGGGGGCTGTATCGAGAATACTATGGGACATACATCTTATAGAACTCTTCCTATTCACAGTGCTTTTCTCAACGCAGTTGAAAGAAGAGCATTTCATTTGGTTCGTAAAAGGTCTCTGATAATAAAGGGAGCTTTCACCACAATTCAGAAAAAGAACTATTTGGGGAGGGGGCTGGGGCAGGGGCTGGGGCTGGGGCTGGGATTGGGGCTCAGTGGTAGAGCGCTTACCTAGCATGTGTGAGGCACTGGGTTCAATTCTCAGCACTGCATATAAATAAATAAAATTAAGAAAAGAAAAAGAACTATTGATCTTTTTGTGTTTAATCTGTACTTCAGAGAAATCATGTTTAATTTTCATTTCTACTTAAAATCTGGCATGCTGGCCAGTGAGACCCATTCACACTGGCCTAGAGCAATGAGCTTCTGGGACTGGCCTGACATTAGCTGTGGTCCCAGTGGTCATCCTAGCCTCCTCTAACAGATGGAGGGAGGCCGGGCCTTGGCAGTTTGACTCCAAGTTAGGAACCTGAGAACACCATCATCACAGCTTTTGTTTCAGATGCATCAATTCTGCGCTCCCAGCTCAGGGCAGGGCCGTGTCTGGATTTTATTTCCAAAATGGACAAGCCCCAAGTGGAATAAATCACCGTCATTCCACAAGAAAAAACTGCTCTATGAGTCTTCCTCAATAAACTGAGAACACATCCCTCCTGAGTTCTCCTTAAATCTTCTGACCTTAAACTCGATGAAAAAAACCAGCAAACTCACCTACCAAGAGATCACCAAAGCCTTGGAAAATGGAAGTAAACACAGGCACAAGATGCTTTTAAAGATCTTAATGTTCAAGAGTGTGTTTATTCATGGCAACAGAAAAACTTGCATTAAGTGTTACTTCCCCAAAAGTAACAGGGACTAGAGGGACGCTCACACTCGAGAGTCCTGGGGCCAGGTGGGCCCTGTGCTTCTTGGCAGGTGAGTGGCTCCTCTCAGGGATGGGCCCAGAGCCAACGTCTCCCCTCAGGTTCAGTTATGGGACCTTAGGATGGGGTCGTGGGTTGGAGAGTAACTTGGGAGTCCAAGTGCAGGGAGCCTGAAAGCCTGAGAATATTTATCACAGTCAACCAGGGTCTGCAGCCGGTTGCGTGGAAAAAAGGCTGTCCGTATTGAACCTGCACAGACTTCGGGAATCATTATTCTCTAAATAATGTACAACTACTGCGATAGCGTGAACACTGCATTACATGATAAGTGAGCCAGAGATGATTTAAAATATTGGAGGATGTTTGTAGGTTATAGGCAAAAACTCTGCTGTTCCCTAGAAGGAACTTGAATATTTGAAGATTTTTTGATGGCTGAAGGGGTCCTAGGACAAATCCCCTACAGATACAGGAGAACTGCTATAACTGAATTCACCTCCAGGGATTTTTCAAAAGGAGATAACTGGACAAATGCACAAATACGCATGGTCAAGGCTGTGATCTTAGCACGCTGACAGTGGACAAAATTTGGAAACAATTTAAATGCCCATCAGTAGAGCAGAAGACTGTGGAACATCCCTATCATATTTTCAAGTCATGGTCCACCTCATGCCCTTGAAGAATTAGAAAAACACTGTACTCTAAACAGTAAGCTACCCCAGTGCTTCTCATGGAGCAAGAGGTGCTAAAACGTGCAAAATGGAATCCATGCCATTCCAGGCATTTTTACTCTCCCCCCATGTATTTAAGAATCTCAGATGTGAGCACTGGAATGTTCATTATGCAGTCGGGACAACATTCACAGCTCCACATTTGCTCCCGTGGGGCGAGGTACACAGTGCACTGGTGCACAGGAAGCAGCTGGCAGATCAGCACAGGTGGGGCCACGTCAGTTACGGAAGAGTCTATCCACACCACGGAGGGACCCAGCACGGGCAGGCGTCTCCTCTCGGGGGTGGAATTGGGATGTTTTACTTTTTGTTTTTTTTGGTTTGTTTGTTTGTTTGTTTAAATTTTCTGTTTTTCTGGAATATTTCTATAAAGGCACAGTGTCACTTTTATAACCAGAATAAAGATAAAAGGACTCACATTGGTCATTACATAAAAACAAAGTTAACTGAGCCAAGTCCAGTTACAAGAAATGTGTCTGCCTTACAAATGGGTTTTGCACCTCAAGCCTTGGCCTGTGTGTCACAGGTAACAGTCAATGCAATGAACTTTCTAGACAATGAAAGAATTGATGTTCCCTCAGTTCACACTAAATAAATTGTCCAAATCTCTTGTTTTCTATTATCTTTTTAGCTAGTGAATGGGTTTCCTCTTTTTAAGGGGAAAAACAGCAAACACTTCTTTTCCCAAACACTATGAATGTCTTTCATCAAATATTCAAAACAAGTGAAAAGAGTCCAATGTTAGGTTTTAAAATTCAAGAAAAGAGAGTAAGTTTTTGAAATATAAATATGCAAAAAAGAAACATCAAGAATATTGATAAGAAAATATAAGTTTCACAAGATTAGCTGTATCTCCTTCACTAAATATTACTGAGAATACAAAAACCAAAACCAAAACCCCTACCCAGTTCAAAATAATGTGCTTTCAACTCTTATTTTGATTTCTATTATGTAAAATTAAACAAAACAGTCCAGGGAGCGGATCATGGCACAATGTAAGACATGAAAAAATTAAATACTGCATTAGCAGCTTGCTACACCTTTGTATTTTGTGGCAGGGATAATTTGCTCTTCGCTGAAAAAAGAAAAAGAGAAAGAAAAAAAAAATGATCCCATGTCAGTGAAGGAATATCAAGTGCAATGGATAAACTAATGTCAAATCTGAGATAGAGTTCATTAGAGGGGTACGATAAGAAAGGAAGAGAATCTGACAAACATGGCTCCTGAGTGCAGTTTCAAGCACAGTCTTACCCAGCAACCAAGACGTATTTTCCATCTGCTTGATCCCTCAGCCTTTCCAGCAGGGACAAACGTACTTTGGCTTTGCTTTTGCCATAGATCTCAATTTCATCTGCAAGCAATCCTATCTCCTTGGCAAGGACATCCACGGCTTTTGGAGTCTGTGCTCTTGAAATCTCAATATCACTGGGGGGAAAGAAACACAAAAGTCTTCTCAGCTTAGGTGGTCGCCGTGAGAGTGAAAGCCAACCATGCTCCACGCCAACAAGGAAATCATTGCAACTGCCTGTGTCCTCCCTCCCGGGCACAGCTGCTAGCAATTAACGTGCAGGAGAGAAAAGCGGTGCACTTTTTAGACGTGACTCTTTAGACTCATAAAGATCCTAGAACTGTGTCCAGGTACAAGGATAACTCCGGTGCCACGGGGAAAGGAGAACTGTAATAGTACAAGGAGTGCAAACACCTTCTCCAAGAAAAAACCCATTAGAGCAAAAAGCTGTATGTGGGACCCTCAAAGAGAAGGGGTACTGTGTAAAGCTCTCCTTCCTGCTGGCTAGCCAGGCCTGTCTCTTGGCTACTCAAAACTGTGGAAATGCTCTTTTATTTTATCTCTGTCCACACTTTTCCTTTCTCTTTCCTATTTCCAGTCCAAAAATCATATTTCAAAATATTTTAGCAGTTACATAACTGTCGGTCGGTACAAGGACGCAGGGCCCAAAGCTCAGTTTCAAACTGAGGAAATTTCAGGAGCTCTGCAGAGTGCCTGCGCACCTGACTTAACTCTTGGAGTTTACTGAAAGAGGGGCGCTCGACACCAGGGCGGGTACCATCAGGAGAGCCTGCTGGGGTTCATGTGCTCGGGCATATCTCGGGCTGTCCATCGTCTGACTGAAAGGCCCAACTATTCCCTCACAGCAAGGCTGACCCAGAGCCTTGGGCACAGGAGAGCTGATGTCAAGGAACTGCTTAGGGTCTCATAAAAAGGGACCACCATTCTGTGACTCACCCTGGAACCCTTAATGGTGGCATAATAGTCTCTCTGCAGTGGGCAGTGGACCACCCCCTCCATGGCAGGCAGCCCCTCTGCTCTGATTTTTTGTTTGTTTCCAGTGCTGAAAATCTATTCAGTCCCAAAACCAACCTATATTCTTCTCCATGACACCAAGGTGGTCTGGCCTTGGCACAGGAGGGAACAGCAGATGTGACTCCATCCCACCTGCTCCAAGGGCACCAGAGAAGCCAGGAGAGGGGCGATGTCTCAGGCCTGTTGTGGCTCGGCGCTGGGCTTCCTGCCAGGCGAGCCCCTCCCCAGCCCCCTTGTTCTTTTCTAGTTTGCCTTTCTCTCACCTGGACTCTCTGGACTGCCATTCATTTTGCCTTCCTGGCTATCCCTTTGTTTTCTGCCTCTCTCCTCTCTCCATTTCCTAAATTAAACAGCCTACTTGTGGAAAGTCCCTGCGGTGTTCTCATCACTAACTAGAGCCACAGTGACATAATTTTGATTTTTTTTTTAAGAGACTTATAAACTACAGTCTGCCTTTCTTTCCCCAGTGGCTCTAGAAATCAAATTCAGTTAAATGACTAACTGACTTTTTTCCCCTGTCCCAAGTAGAATTGACTTTGAAAAACTTTGGTACACAGTTAGGTGGAATCTGTCTTAATCTTTCTTAGCTCTCTGTAAGTACAATTTATTGACTTCAATAACAAGAAAGTTCATGAAACTCACTGTATAATTTCAGGGATGATGTTACAAAGAATAACATTCCTCTTTGGAATTATGTATTAATGAACACAGAGCAAAACAGAGATGTTTAGTCTATCACCGGCATGAAAAGAGCCGGAGAGTTCCACCAGCCGGGTGGGTATGATCCAGCCACAGTGCTCAGCTGACTGCCAAGGGAACAGAGGCCAATTCTGAAAAGCCACTGGTTACTGAGATCCTCCCTGGAGGCTCTGTCTAGTTGACACTCTGTGCATCCCCACGGTGCTGGGCAGGATCATCTGGGGATGTGGTGGCACAGATACACCTGGACAGATGGTAAGGACCAATTCACTCTGGTGGGGCAGCAGCGAGGACTCATCTTGAGGCCAGAAGATGCCCATCTCTGGCTCAGATATGATGACATCTAATCATTCTAAATCACATACTGAGATTAAGTCCTGCAGTCTGTATTTCTAAGTTTATACAAAGAGAATATGTAGCTTAGATCTTATTAAATACAACTCTGGCCCTTAAGACCAAGCTGTCCCCGTGCTAGGCATTTTTAGCCCTGAAAAGCATATTTGAAGGAATGCATGACTATATTTTTTCTAATTTAAAAAAAAAACAAAACATTGTTTTGTGGACCCCTAGGAAGAGAAAACACAGAACATGTCATTGAGTATAATGAAATAATCCGGGCTCTGAGAACTGATAGAATACGATAAATACGTTCACTGTGATTTCATTTTTGAGGATTTATGGTAGAGAAAACACTGAAGTGATTTAAGGATAAGAGAAAATTATCTACCATCAAAACCATGTTACAAAGAGTCATGCCCCAGCCAGTGGTGAACAGGAGACCGAGGTCACTCTGGAGGGTTGACATGCAAACAGGACTCTAGCGTTACCTTGGAACAGGGGACAGCGGCTGCAGCTTTAAGCAGTGGAGCCTCCACCTCCGGTGCTGCTGCTCGCGAAGCCACCTCCTTCCACTGCTGACCATGTTCTTCCGGAGGGAGCGAGGAAAACTCACGTTAAAGAGGTAAAGCAACAGGGCACCCGCTTAAACTAGGGAACAGTGTCCAGGGGTGTCACAAACAAACAGGACCATAAAGTCGCACCATAATCCAAGAGAACACTGGCAATAATTATATTCACACATAATGAGACTGGTAGGTTTTGCTTAAAAAAAGGAAAATGTGAGATCTATGCATTGTTAAAATAGATTAGGCGTTCACAAAAGATCTCAAGTATTCAGATATGATTATATGGAATGGATTTTTCATCTTGATTAGGAAAACAAATGAGGAAAATGTAAGATTGCATCAACTGATCAGGTTGCATGCTCAGATTCCAAAATGTGCAACGGCCTTTCAAATGTCATCCTTATGTAGCTGGTAGAAACAACAAGGAAACTGAATTGTCAGATAGTGACAGATATGCTTGCGTGAATATGTGCGGGTGTCAAGTAAAAATAAAATGAATAGAAATAAAATTTGGCTTTAGTTGAAATATAACATATAATCCTAACAAAAACGTAAAAATTTTAATTGTGCATTACCCTGAAGGTAAAAAAAGACATGAACTAAAATTTGCTTCTGCTTTATTCTCTGCAGGAGTGACTAGCGCCTCAGGCTTCTCTATTGCTCCATAGCGCCCCCATCAGCAAGACACCTTTGCTGCAGGCCTTTGTCAAAGGAACACGCAGCTCATAGAGTGAAGAGCTGGGGAGCTTAGGCATTAGGTCACATAGACGGTAGTGTGTCTTAATAAGATGTCAACAGATTTTTTCCTATCCTGTCTTTAGGAGAAGCACAGTTCCCTTTCCCTTGACTAGGGAATAGACTTGGTGACTCGCTTCTAACAAACAGGAAAGGAGGAAGTGGCAGTGTGTGATTTCAGAAACTAGATCAATAAAACACACCATGGCTTCCTCCTTGCTCTCTCCCTTGGACTGTGCATCCTGGGGAAAGTTAGCTGCCCCACTGTGAGCAGCACTATGGGAAGGTACATGTGACAAGGAGCGAAGGCTTCCTGCCAATTGCCATTGAAGAATTAAACACCACACGCCAACAGCCACATGACTGCTCCATCCTGGAAGCAGATCCTCTAGCCCAGGCTACAACTGTCTGAGAGATCCCGAGTGGGGGCCACCCACTACTCTGCTCCCCAGTCTGTCTCACAGAAATGTGATAATTAATGCTTGTTATTTTAAGTTGCTATATTTTGGGGATAATGTACCATACAGTAATAGATAACTAAAACACAGACCTGGATTTGGGTCCCTGCCTCAAACACATCATGTGTTATAGGCGAGTAACTTAATTTTTATAAGTTTCCATTTCCTCATTTGTCAACTAGGCTTAACACTAGTATAGAAAGTGTTTAGCACTGTAACTGGTAAACAAAAAATATTTGAAAAATGTTATCAACTTTTAAACAGACCTCCACATTCAAAATGCTCAAATATTGGTGCCAACCAAACCTGAATCCGCAGAGCTGCAGCGAGCAGACCCACATCATCTTCTGCAATGAGCCCATTAACATGTACCTCTGGAGAACTACATCTAAGCTTCCCTGTAAAAAATTAAAGGAGGGGAAAAAAGACTTTCAGCATATTGTCATTTACAACCAATGTTCCTTATAAAAATCCAGCGCACTGAATAATGGTCTCATTTTGCAACCAAGGAAGTCAGGAGGTCAGGGCGCAGCTGCAGGTGAGTCACCTCTGGCACAGCTTTGAGGATCTTGGTTGGGTTCCAGTGTATTTTACATCAGAGAAATGTCCCCCTAAGCTATTAACTGGGATAAACAGAGTGTGATTTAACAAAGCACCTGAGGCCTTGGGGAATCATATCTCACACTGAACCAGGGAGAAACATCTAGGCACACAATCTCTTCAAACAACTTGAAGTATCATATTGTGACTTTTCTTTTCTTTTTTTTTTTTTTTCCCAAATAGAGCATTACTTGAGCTATAAATACAGTAGTAACTCAGGACAATTCACAGCATACATTTGCAACACTTAGTGCAGAGGCAGCCTAGCCTGCAGATTGGGGTTTTCAAAATGGAAAGGCACTGGTAAGAACACTACTCTTCCCTTCTTAGTTATCACTTGCAAAATTTATAAAAACTTAACACACATGCAAAATACTTTAGCCTACATCCTTCCTTAGAGGAAAGAAAGTTTTTTAACAGCAACTTTTCTGAATTAAGAAACTATTGTCTTCTTTCTTTGGACTACTCTACTCTTAAATTATCCACTTTGCTGACAGTCCGTGCAAGAAAGCACAAAAAAAAAAAAAAAAAAAAAAAACCACTTGAAAGTACGTGTTTTGTGATGTTCTATTGTCAGATGTATTAAGGGTGTTGGAAAATCATGTCCTCAGGTTTTGTTTAAAGATTAGCAGCACTTCAGTTTTATAAATCATATCTAGGCAAAAGCAAAAGTCAGAGAATGAGAGAGATTTGTTTTGTTTTGTTTTAACCCCTAGAGATATGATCTTAAAATCTTGTCCATTTACTATGGGAAAGAAATATGCTTTTCTCATTCTTCTGTCTTTAAGTGCTAGAGAAATAAGGCAAAGCTCCATTCCAGGAGTTGGTATCAATTTATAAATGCATGTTCCAAGAACGTAATCACAAATACCCATGTGAGTGAAGAATATTTCATCTACACAGTTACACAGTAAAAAATTCCTCCTATAATTTCAGTCACTTGAATGACATGGAGCTAATAAGCAAATGTGAGAATACACTACTCGGAAAGCTGAATGATTGATTGCTGATATGTCTAAACCATCCCACAAATGATTTCAACAAGCAGGATGAGCTGTGTGAGGAACAGCGCCAACAAACGAGACCAAGCCTCGTAAAGTCTCCAGCCCAAGATGGCGGTTGGCACACACCACACTCCTTTCTCCTCTCAGCACAAAATACATCTGGAGTAACTCAAAGGAAATGCATCCAGAGCAGTAAAAAAGGTTGCCACGAATGGATCAGAAGTCACAAGAAATTTGTGAAAGTAGCAACTATGACCAGATGGATGAGAAACCAGCATAAAGGAAACTGTAACCCCAGTATGAATGGAATCCAGTGACTACGACTGTGTAAAACTCTTTCTTCCTCATGGACCCCTGGAAAAGCTCAAAGTTCAGAGTCAACATGTATCAGAAGAGGATGGACAAAGTGGACATCTTCAGGACACCAGAGGAAGCTGATTTGGCTTCCAAACGTCACTGCCTCTGATTTTCATGCACAATAGATAAAGGTCTGCTACTTGCTAAGTTAATGGTTGACTTATTAAAAACCATGTAATTAAAAATAACAATGACTTAGAAGTGTCATATTGCTTTATTCTCCTTTTCTACATTCCCATAAAATTAGTTTATACTAATTTGACTTTTTATGGAAAAAAAGGTAAAACGGTTATCTGACAGTGATGGGATCAAAAGTTATTTTTATTTTCTTCTGTATACTAATCTGTATTTTGCCAATTTCCTATCACAAACACTGCCTTTGTAGAAGGAATGATGCAGTCATAAAACTGAATTTAAAATTCTAAATCCAATGAATTAGAAGCAATTAAGAGTTGTAAGAATCAGAGTCAGGAATACATTCTCAATGAACTTAAAGGCTAAAAAGACTTTAGAAAGGAAATCATTATTTTAGCCCCCTGCCTATGTGAAGACGGGACTCTACCTGGAAGCTGTCCACAGTCTGGGCCTGAGAGGCACCGGGGGACCAGAGTGCAAGGGGTCCCTTCTCAAGTCATGGATGGGTCTCTCCACTTCCCACTAAATGCTGTCCTTTAACTCATGGTTCCCCAGGAAAAGTCAATGAAATCACTTTGAAAGACAGCCTTTCATTTACAATATTTTCATGATAACCAAACTTTCTGCAAAAGGAACATGTAAGGCTCACTGCTATGCTGTCCCTAGAAGTCAGAACAGTCCCATCCCTGATATGCGCTGTTTGGAGACCACCCTAGGAAGTTTGGCAGAATAGAAGAAGTGGAAGGAGCTGAGGGAAATCTTTGGCCTTCCTGTCCCCTCTGCTATACGACAGGAGCTCAGCTCTGGCCTAGGACACCCTTTTTACTGCAAAAGTGCTCTATGGACCCAAAGATCAAATGCAAAGATTTTTTCCCTATTTGGGATGGCAAGTTATTCTGAAATATGTATGCAAAGTTTTAAAATCAGGAAGAACTGAAAAGTAGAAATTAATATAGATAAAACTTTTTAGAAAAACACTATTGATTAGTTTTTCTGTTAAATATACTGATGTTGTAAAATAAAAAGGTAACATGCAATAAATAAAATTAGTACAAATCATTTAGAATAATTTTGTGACAGTGCCCTCAAGAGTTGCCCTCCTAGCTCTTACCACCTAAATCCCACTTCTGAATGGCAGTATGTTACACTTTTTAAAAGCTATATATTCTAAGAAATGAAAAAAGGAATATAATTAAAATTTGAGTGTCAACATATATAGGCAAGCCTTTTGGAATGACTGAAACCAAACTGAGAAGGAACTGACACAGGGCTGCATATTCTAAACGATGTACTCCCTTTAAAAGAGGAAAAAATTAAATATATTTTATTTAGAACTAATTAACATTTGACATGGAAACTGGCAATAGATTGAAGGGGTAGATCCAAAATACCTAGGATTTCTAGAAAAAATAAAGGAAAGCAGGTAACACATACAACAGATTTTAGAATCAAATTTCAAAAGTTATAAGAAAATATCCTTATTTTATTCCAAATGCATTAGGATCATGGCTAAATTATAAGCATGCTAATTCCTAAAACTTCTTACATATTCAGAATCTCACTGGACTTCTTTGGGCATGATTTTTCAAATAGAACCATATACACTGCTGAACCAAAATCTGAAAGCTGTTTTATATTGGAGAGCAGGCAGGAGTGAGGTGGCAGAGGGGAACAGAGAGAGCAGACTGATGTTTATTGGCAGCTAATATGAAAGAAGAACTGTACAATTGAGGTATTATCTCATCTCATTTATTTCTCCCAACTGCCTTGATTCCATTTCATCCACAAGGACATTGAAAAACAGAGAACTCAAGTGATTTCCTCAAAGTCACATAGTTATAACTGCAATGTAATTCAGTTTTAAAAACAAAAAACAACAACAAGAAAACCAACTCTATGGGTATGTGTGTGTGGGGTGGGGGGATTGAACTCAGGGTCTTCAGCATGCCAGGCAAGTATTTTACTACTGAGCTACAACCCTAGAATTTTTTTTATTATTGTTTTTTAAATGCTTATTTTTTACTTATAGGCGGACACATGTCTTTATTTTACTTTATGTGGTGCTGAGGATCGAACCCAGTGCCTCACATACGCTAGGCAAGCACTCTATCTCTGAGCCACAAAACCAGCCTTTATTATTATTTTTAAAGACAAATGTTGCTTAGTTACCTAGGCTGGCCTCAAACTCGCCATCCTCCAGCCTCAGCCCTGCAAGAAGCTGGGATTATAGGGTGTCACCATGCCCAGGCACCAATGCTGTTTGCTTTAAGTCTGGAAGTCCTAACTCCAAAATCCATGCTGTTTCCTCTTTCCCTTCTCTCACACAAAGGAAGGCCCAAGGCCCCTCAGGATCCTACAGTCCATTACCATGAGCCGTGGGATGCAACCCATGGTCCTTCCCTGATGTCACACTAAAAACAGCTATGTTAGCTTAAAATGATGCTGAAAAGCACTCTGAACCACCGGGCTGCTGTTTTGACTTTGTTCTCTAGGCCTGAGACATAACCAGCTTCCCTGTTCCGAAAGGTCCATCAGTCATAAGGCCTCGTACTGGAAATACCAAATGGTCTTGCTTAGGGTGGGCTCTGCTCTTTAACAGGCAAGCCGTTCTGAGATCACACTACATTTCTTCCATTTAAAATAATTTTTAGTAATAAGAGATGTAATTATTCTTATAGCTAGAAAACAGATCACTGCCATTTCCCTGTTTTAAAATCTACACATTCAGCTCATGTAACAGTGGGATGAACAGACCCAACGCTGGGTGTAATTGTTTTCTGAGCACTACTTCTGGGACATCGGCCATCAGGAAAATCTCTCCAAGGATTAGATATTCAATAACATGCCTCTGCAGCATTACCTCGCCATAAATCACCGGGTCCCGTCTATTTTCACACAGGGGAAGAGGAGGAGGAGGGACCCTGTACCATTAGGACGAGATGAAAATCTCATCACGAAACGCTGCTTTCACTCAGCCGCAAGGGTATTAAAAGTTCTTCTGGTCTTAAGTTTAAACAAAAACACTTCTCCTTTTAATAAAGTTTCAAAGAGCCTACTCATTGTTTAGAGTGGCAAGAGTATGACAAGAGGAGAAGGAAACTTGCTAATAACTTACTCCTAGGTTCAATTTTCATAGTAATCCAAGTCACTAAGGTGAAACTAACTATGAAGAAACGCAGTGCTGTTATGGACGGCACTTGGAACACGTCCACCTGTATAATCAGCGTGGGACTTTTCACCTTGTCTCCACAGCTGCCCTGTCAGCCCTGTGTTAAAGTGGGCACAAGTTCAGGGAAACCTCTCTGAAATGTCTAACTTAAAAACTACAACCAGACTATAATGCGGAGTCCACGTTTACTCACTCATTCAAAAGTCAACATTGACTGAGAGCTTACTATGTGTCAGGTACCATTTTAGGCCCTGGGCATTAAAAAAAATCAACAAGAAAACTCCACATAAAATTTAAAATTAACAGAACCAGTTAAAATTTAAAGTTAACTACTATGAAATCATTAAATCGAAATAGAAAGCTTTGGTCTTTTATGCTCCTGAACATCCCCCGCCCCTTATTGTGATATTGAAACCTACTGTTTTCAGGAACACCTTTTTCAAAAATAAGAGTTCTAAAAAGAAATGTTATTAAAATTAAGGCAGTTTCATTAAATAAAACATATGTCACTTCCATATAATAGAATTTAAAGGAATCCTAAAAGAATAGTAGAAAAATAGATCTATAGTAGAAAAGTAGATCTAAAAATCTATGAAAGTAGATTCACCTATCTCCAGCCAAAACTGTGTCCAAATTACTCCAAATATAAATTTTAATAAAATAATAGCACCTCGAAAACACACTCTTTTGGAGGGGAAGGATTGAACTCAGGGGCCCTGACCTACATCCCCAGCCCTTTTTATTTCTTTTCTTTTCTTTCTTTCTTCTTTTTCTTTCTTTTTTAGACAGGGTCTCGCTAACTTGCTGAGGATGGTCTTGAACTTGCATCTTCTGCCTCAGCCTCCCAAGTAGCTGGGATTCAGGTGTGCCACCATGCTCCTCTGCAAGACCAAGTCTCCCACACTCCTTCTGTCCTTGTCAGGGGCCCCCACCAACGCTGGGACCTTTACCTGACAGGAAGTCGTGGAAGCAGTTGAGAACAGTGGTTCCTGGTTGGATCCAAGACAGTGGAATCTCTTCTGGCTTAGGTGAGCCCAAGACCACAATGTCAGCCTCTTGAAGCTAAAAAGGAAAAAGAGAAATGTTTTAATCATGGCCCAAAGACATGACTAACTGCTGGTGTCAGCTGAATCGCTGAATGTAACAGACAACAGTCACAGATCCAGAGTCCTGTTCCAAACCGCAGACGTGGAATCCCTCGAGTAGCTTTTTCCTTTCAAGCATGTTAGTGCAAACCCAACAAGTCCAATGCATCCTACCAAGGAGAGGAAACGGAACTGCAAGGATGTCTTCATGGTGGGCACATGGCCATACACGCTGTGAGCATTATCATCTGACCACAATATCAAGCCAAAGGATGGACCTTTATTGGTGGCCACAGGAAAGAGAAAGAAGGGTGGACGAGAGTGGCATCCTGGCTCTGCCTCAGGAGGAAAACAGGGGCTGTGATGGTGAAGTCTGACCAGCACAGAGCTTGCCTGGACAGTGGCAGCATCAAGATTTGTCCCTGATGGACTTCTACTATGTCCACAGAAGGACCCTCAGGAGCCAGAGAAAATCCCACTTTCCTTGAGGCCCAAATTCACCTCTCATCTAACTACTTTTTTTTTTTGTCTGAAAAAGAGGAAGAAATGCAAGCACTACTACAAAACGCCTCTAGCACATCCATCCTGCATTTTGATAACTGGCACTGCAGGAACACACCTGTCAGGAGGCAGCCTCTAGAATAGGCTAACAGGCTACTCCTGATGTTACAAGAACTGCTGGTCCAGGAACCACAGAGTAACGGATAATTCCAAATGGGTCCACACATAGAGGGAAAGGTGAATAAAGAATATCAGCTAAACTTGCACAGGTCAGCTGGGTGCCCTAAGTACCATCTCACTGAGTTCCCCACGTATGTGAGGTTGGCTTTACTTCCTATGTTCATTTAGTGGGCAAGGAAACAGAGGCTCACGGAGCTCACATGCCCACGGGTCTGTGCTGTGTCTCTTGGAGATACTCTACAAGGGAGACAGGGAAAGCTGCCTGCCTTCTCTCCAGTGCTGATGGGCCAACCCCCACTGGCTTTTCCACGGATGTCATTGCCATGCAACTGACTACAGTCTCTGGAATGAGGCATTTAGAGTGCCAGAAAACAAAACCCTAAAATGTGCCCACCACCACTACCACCACCCAACCACCCAATCACCCAGCACAGATGCACTCTCAGCTGGGTTAACTGGTCCCTGAAGGTCTAGGGAAACAAACTAGCTCCTCTGCTTGAGAATTCTGAACACTGGGCCAGAGAAGGCATCGAGTGATGTCTTTTTCCTTTGTGGTCCTAGGGATTGAGCCCAGGGCCTCACATATGCTAGTTAAGCACTCTGACACTGAGCTACATCCCCAGGTGTAAATGATGTCTTACAGGAATCTTAGAACAAGAGATGGTAAGGAAGGGATACAGATGCCCAAGTCCTACCTGATTTATGAACAAAAAACCCAAGATCAAGGCTAGTTTCACATTCCCTTTATACTGAGGAGCAGGAAAACAATTTAAATGTGTGTCTTTTCATAAGGCCCACAGAGACAATGTTTTTAGTTGGTGCATTATAATTATATATAATAGTGGGTAAAGTCTACTTTTAGAAGGTAACAGCTGGAAAATATGCAGTCAGTCTGATCATACAAATAGGGAAAATCATGATTGCTTTTCAGCATGTTAGGTTATTAAAGCCCCACAAGCAAAAGAACACACTGAAATGGTGTTGCACTGAATCTAGAGATTAATCACCATCAAAAGAAAGGAGGAAATCTTTTCAAAACATTCGCCTAAATAACTATTTTTTTTCTATGCTACCACGTCATAACATGGCCAAACTCCACTACGTTTGCAGCTAATCTCCCCAGGAATCTGCTCCATTCAAGTTGCATACCATCTCTACAGATAGATGTGAAAAGCACCTAGACTTTTAGGTGATGTTATATTTAGGGGGGGAAAAAGTTCTGGTGGGAGAGGATTTTAAACATCTGTTTTCAAAAGTGTATTTCTTCATTGTCAAGTTCAACCCCAGTAATCCTCAAAAGAAATGAGGATGTTTAAAGCTTGCTGCAGATCAGCAGATGAGAAATTCCACTTTGCTAAACTGTCCTGCACCATAGCAGCAAAACCAGAACATGTTAAAGCCTCTATAAAAAGGAGGTGCATATAAAGAATGCTGAAATGTTCACATTGGAAAATGCCAAGGACCGCAGGTTCACACGAGTCCCCTAAGAACACTTAGGTTTTGACCCATGGTGTCTTAGATACAACCTGTTCTTTTCATTACCTATAAATCTCAGGAATCTCACTCCAGCCTCTTCACTCCATACCTACACACAACTCCAAAGTGGGCTGTGCTAATAAGCAACTGGGGGACAGTTGATCCCCACAGAGAAAAGATAAAGAATCCCCTCCCTTAGCAATGATCACATCGTAGATGCTAATTCTTTCTGGAAAGGAAGAGTACTAGCTAGATGCTTCCATCAATAAATAATCCGCCGAGAAAGAGGGAAGATTTTAATGAGCTCAAATTCAAGGAGAATTATCTTCTCGCTGGCTGTTCCTGCTTTCCTCTTCCCACATGGGAAAGGCCTTGGCCAAAGCCTGGCTAGAAACTTAACCTCATAACAAAATATTGCTTTCTCTGCCGAGACTGGAGTAGGGTAGCTTAAAGTGAACCACCCACTCCCCAGGCAGAGGCCCAAATGTTAAAACAATACTGAGACACAGATATGCAGACACTGGTGGGGAGGGTGGAGGGACGCCACGGTGATTAGATAATGTGCAAACTATTCTTCTTCAGGCCAGTGACTTTCAGGAGGAGCAAGCATCAGAGTAGGAAGGGAGTGGAGAGAGGAACGAAGATGTGATTTCGGAAGTTTTATGAATTACCCATTTTTTAAATTTAACAAATACAATAAACTTAAAAAAGATTTTAGCTAGAACTAGCACTACCCTCTTGGCTAGCAGATAGACCTTATCTTCTGCTAACAGAAGATACAGAGTGCGTGTGGGCATCTCAGGTATGAGATTTGTATATACATTAAAAGTTGGAACAGGTTAAAAAAAAAAGTTGAAGGGTTTTTTTTTTTTTTTTAAGAATCATAGTTTCTATTACCTGGGACACTGTGATTTCTATATCCTTCAAATGCTGCCAACACTGAATTTCTACTTATTTTTCCTCACACAATGCAGACAGTAAGCTTGACAAGTATTTAACATCTGGGCAGATATTGGGATTCTTGATCGGCCCCTGTGTTGGCCAACCAGCTGTCACATCCTAGGCAAGGGAGACGCCAGCCACACCCACGTGGTCCCACACTTCAGGTTTCACTTTCTACACACAGGCTTACGGGAACCTGGATAAGTGGCTCTGGGCATCACATTATGTTCCAGGGCAGATTCTGCACCAGGCCTTGTACCAGGACAGAAAGTGTGCACAAAAACCCTATGTCACAGGGGGCTCCGTGAGTATCTCATGACCGAGTCCTAAAAGTAATTTAATGTCTTCTTTTATAAAATGTCAGTTTTCCTTTATAAAATGTCAGAATTTCCAGACTCACAAAAGCTTTCTTTTTCTTTTTTTTTTTTGGGGGGGGAGGTACTGAGGACTGAACTCAGGGGCACTCGGCCCCTGAGCCACATCCTGAGTTCTAGTTTGTATTTTATTTAGAGACAGGATCTCACTGAATTGCTGCCGCCGGCTCACCAAAGCCTTAGTAACAGTGGTGGTCAGGCTGGGCTAGCTGCCTGGCTGCCCTCACAGTCAGGGGTTTCAGGAAGGTTTCTCGGGAGGCTGGATTGAGATTGGGTTAGAGGGCGGTGAGAGGAGAGCGAAGGCTGGAGGCCGTACATGGCCCAGAGGCCTAGGGGACCGCGGGAAGGGGGCTTCCACACAGGCTAAGGGAAAGGGGAGTGGTCAACAGGTTCACAGGACGCCCAGGGGTCAAGTAGGAGAAAACAGAAGACACTGTGGCAATTAGGAGCCCGTTCACAACCTCCCCAGAGCCACGGAGCCTGGCCCATCTCTCCCCTCGACAGCACACAGAGATTTCACTCTGGCAGAGCTTTCCACAAGCAGATCCCCTGCTTGTTCATGATTTTCTGAACTTAGGACGTCAAATATTTAATTTGAAATTTACCAAACATCTACCATGAGTTGACTGCTCTGTGAATCCGTATCCACGTTTTCCTGAAATACTACGCATACCACAAAACAGGAATGTGCAAATAACTGTGTGACTGCTCCACAACGAGAGGTCAGGCCGCTCAGATGGGTTCCTTCAGATGCTGTCATACTCTGGCAAGATAAGGCCTGACAGCTGCCGCAGAAGGCATTTCCTCTCGCCCCGTGCCACCCATGAGCTCATCCTGGGAGGACCTTTTTTCCTTTCAGGAATTGAGTGTGTTTCTGTTTTCCACTCTCGCTTGTGATCAGTAAAACAGATTATTAGCTTTTAAATAAAAGACTTCTTGCAGGGTTATCTCATGAATCAGAATGGACAACTGGGAGTTATGATTACAGCATACATCCACCGGGTCTACCCCCTCGGGGTAATAAGTGACCTTCGTTTTCCTAACTGTTTGGCTCTTACTTCATGGTTCAACTGCCCAATGTGTGAGAAGAGAGTATCGGAGGTACTCAGATACTCGGTGGTGTCCAAAATTGCTAGGAAAGACAGTTACTCTTTCTTCAAGTGAGCTTGATGCTTCCACAAGTTATGACAGATGATACAGGAAAATGCAACCTCAGATCTAGTAAGGAATTCGCTCTGACCGATTCACCAAAAACAATTCCCTTCCTCACACTCTAGGAAAAAAGTTTAAAAGTAGGGCAGAGAGAGAGAGAGTGTGCAGGCAGCGATCCTCCTTCCCACGACAGACTCAGAACCATGGAGAATAAAAAGGAGGAAATGTTCCAGTTACAGTTCCCAGAGCAACAATGAGCAAGCCGAGCCTGGCAGGGGAGCGCGTCTGTGCTGCTAGCCACACACTGTACCCCACACACTGGGTTCACATTCACGCCAATCCGTGTCGCTGTGGGAAACACAGCTTTGCTTTGCTTTGCTTAAGCTTTCAATGCTCAACTCCACATCGCACATCTACAGATTTGCTGTCCGCATCCCTCTTCCTTGGAGAGCTCTCAGGTTGCTCCCCTGAGAAGAGAGGAATCCAGGTGCTATAGGAAGGACAGTCCAGGTGGAGTCACGCCACCTGGATTCAAGTTCAGACTCTGCTTCTTATCAGTGACGATAAAGGCCCAGGCTCTCTGGCAAGCAAGATATCCATTTTTTCAGGGTTGTAACAGAAATAACAGAAATCTCTGCACAAATAGGAGGTGCTTTTTTATTATAGATTATGTGTAAGACCTTCCCATTGAAAGATTCTAATTCTATATCCTCAAAAAGCACTCACGTTATCGCAGGAATGAAAACCAGTATAGGAAAGAACACAGAAGATGATTTATAAATAGCCCAAGGTGATTTTTTTTTTTCCTTTTGGTCCCAGGGATTGAACCCAGGGGTATTTTACGACTGAGCCACATCCCCAGCCCTTTTTGTATTTTATTTAGAAACAGGATCTTGCTGAGTTTATTAGGGCCTCACAAAATTGCTGAGGCTGGCTTTGAGCTAGAGATCCTCCTGCCTCAGCCTCTCAAACCGCTGAAGGTGATCTTACCAGCCTGTTCTCTGCAGAACACAGGCCTGGAGCCCCTCAGCTGCGACCATGACAGCTCTCTTTTGTGAAATGTACATCTTGCTTCCCCATCTGATCCCCGATGACCACAGGATATATTTGCAGTTGGCCGCAGCTGACTGCAAAGTAACATGGACAGCCTGAAGGCTGACCCTGATCCCACAGTTCAGAGGACAGTTCAGGCTCCAGACAAGGTTTCCAACAGAGAAACAGGACACGACATCAGATTCCACTGCACTGTTTGTCACGCTGGCTCCACCACCCAGGGACCCCAGCACCATGCCTAATGCCGTCTATGAGAACACATGCCAATCCAATCAACCTCCAACACCTACCACGTCACCCAGTCAGACTGAAATTAGAGCATTTTGCCTGTAAGAAATAGGAAGGGCCTCTCGGGAGGAAGAAATGCAGGGAAAAATGGAGATAGAAGGTGTTTTCATTACTTTTCTGCTCACATATTTAATAAGAACAATAGTACATTTCTCCTAGTTTTCAGTTTATCAGCCTAAATTATGAACCATGTAAGACGAATAAAACTATCAGTTCCCATGGTTCCACTTGATCTCACATGGTCAATAGTTTCACCATGTTTTCTCACAAATGCTTTTCTCAACACTGCTAAATATAAGGGGCTGATAGTCTGGCTTTTAAAAAAGTCTTCACCAGCTGTGTCTCTGGTGTTGATAAGTAAATACAGTGACCAGGCTTCTTGAAGGGAAGTCAAAATAATGGGAACTAACATACAAATATCCAGAAAGAACACTCAGCGGCCCATATCACTCCTGTCCACTGAACTACACACTGCTGAGAAACCTGGGTATTGGCTCAGCACAGTGAGAAAGTCCCGTTGAAGCTGACCTGATGATCCACATACCTGACCAGGTGCCCTCTTAGCACACACCATCCCTTCTGCAGAGGGAGCTTGCAGGCCTGGGGACAAGTCCCAGGTCCCAGGGAGGAGACAACATTCAGTCTCCTTCATGCTCTTATGACTATGTCTCTGGGATGATAAACAGTTGGCATAAAACTCCCATGTTGGCATTTGAGCTGGGAGATGTCTTTGGTTTTAAAATTTAGAGACTTTATGTGAGTATCTGCCATAAGAGCTGATGTGCTCAGTGGTTTAAAACATCACAAGCTGTATCGCCACCTGCATCCTTTTTAATTATATGATCTCTGGAAAATCCCTCCTCTGAGCCTGTTTCTTCATCTGTAATATGGGGACAATGACAGTTTTGCCTAACAGGGCAGGTGTGTCAAATCACAGAGATAACATGAGTAAGACAGTGCCTGGCCTGCAGAATCCATTCACTCAATTAATGTTAGCCATCATTATTGCCAAATGGTACTGTCCCCAAGTGTAGCCTCTCCTGTAAAAAGAAGTGTCCTGAATGTAACTCACTAATCCAAGTCCACGTCAAAAGCTAAGGGCTCCCCACCCTCATGCCCATCCTAGCACAAATACATTTGGAATTTTCCAGTGCACCTTTTAAAGGCTTTAAGGAGCCATGCTGGGTGCTAAATTTAAACTGGAGAGAGCTCTGTGACAATGTAACCTTGCTCAAACAAAAAAACAGACACTTTGATGTTTCAAATGTGCAAGACCCATATTTTTCCTTTTGCTGTGAGCACTGGTTTTGAGGGTCTCTGTGCTCAAGAGAAGAAAGGAGATCTTCTGAGAAAAACAAGAACAGTTCTCTGGTTTTTAGGTTCTTTCTTCTGCTCACAGCTGGGATTCACCTGATTTGTCCCAGCTGCAGTCCGTTGTGGTCTCCTCCTTTTGTTGAACATGGGTTCAGCAGAGACTCTCAAGGGAGCAAGCCTCGTGGTGCCTGCCGACCTCTCGCTGCCAAGGAGCGGGCACCACTCTACCTCGGGAATACCGGGGGCAGAACATCCTCTCTCTTCAGATGGGTTTTGGTGTAACATAAAATCTTCAGGGCAAGGAAGAGGGTTACCTCCAGATCAAGGCTAATTCCCAGTGGCGAAATTGCAGGTGGGTGGCTTTGTCACTGTGAGCGTGAGGGCCTGCATTTGTGTGGAGGAAGTGAAGGAAGCAGGGGGATTCCTCAGCCCTACCCCAAAACAGGAGCCCCAGTGCTATGGCTTAGGCTCAGCTGATGCTCGACAGCAATCCGTGAATCTGGACCGAAACCCAGAACTTCCTCCCCTCCCCACCCCAGGACACCCTGCAGGAGGCATCTCAAAGCCTGGAAGGGACGCACAAGAACAAAGCAGGAACTTATTCTCCATTTTCAACAACCAACTCCAATGAGCACAAGTTATAAAGCTACCAAAACAGAAGGCTATTCTGTTCCTATAGAACTTAGAAGGCAAATCTCAGCTCTATATGCTCCGGCTCCTTCTCAGCTCTATATGCTCCGGCTCCTTGATTTTAGGCATCAATCAGTAATCTGCAAGAGCCCATTTTTCTGTTACTACAACAAAATACCCATGATTCATAACTTTATAAAGAAAAAAAGTTTCAGCCGGGTGCGGTGGTGCATGCCCACAACCCCAGCAACTCAGGAGGCTGAGGGGAGAGGATCGTAGGTTTGAGGTCAGCCTGCATAACTTATTGAGACCCTGTCTCAAAATAAAAAATAAAAAGGTCTGAGGATGTAGTTCAATAGTGAGTGCCCCTGGGTTCAATCCCCAGTACTGGAAAAAAGTAGGAGAGAGTTAATTTGGCTTTTGGTTTTGGAGGTTCAAGAGCTTGATACTGGTTTCTGCTCAGCTCTGGAGAAGGCCTTGTAGCTGAGGCAGTCACAGTGGTAGGAACATAAGTGATCACATGGTGAGACAAAGTCAGAACAGGGAGGGGCCTACTGATCTCCCACTAGGAGCCACCCCTTAAAGGTCCTATCACCTCTTTTTTGGGGGGCAGGGGAGTATAGCAGGGATTGAACTCAGGGGCACTCAACCACTGAGCCCCATCCCCAGCCCTATTTTGTATTTAGAGAAAGGATCTCACTGAGTGGCTTAGTACCTCGCTTTTGCTGAAGTTGGCTTTGAACTCACGATTCTCCTGCCTCAACCCCCTGAGCCGCTGGGATTATAGGCATGTGTCACTGTACCTAGTAAGGTCCCATCACCTTTTAGCATTGCCACACTGGAAACCAAGCTTCTAATGAACGCTTGGGTGACACATTCAAGCCACATCCAAGCCACAGCAGTAGCCATAAAATACCCTTAGATTTAAGTAGGCAAATAGAGAAAAGTTCCATTTTTATTTCACCAACTCAATGTAATTGTTCTCCAAATATTAAGACCTAAGCATATTAACTGGTCAATCAGAGATCTCCAGGAGACAGATTCTGAAGTGGAGCGACTCCTAGTTTCTACCATAAGAATCACAGGAAGGATGTGGTCTATGGCTCTGAGGAAAAGGGCTCTTTGCTAACTACCTAAAGACTGGCCACAGCTGGGCACATGCTCTGCTCAGTCCTTCATCTCTCTGGGATAATCTCTTAGGATTCCTTCTCACTGGGATGAACTCACTGCTAGGAGACGTAGAGCTCCCCTCCCGTGTCCCATGATGCACTGGAGGCAGGCCGACCAGGCTTCCAGTGAAGGGCAACAGCCCACACTATTCTGTTCACTATCTACTTAACAATAGGATTGACAAGCCTAATTATTTAATTCCATCTCACAACAGCCTATGAGACAGGCAGTGCTGTGACCCCCTCCCACACACGAGGAAACAGGCCCAGGGCAGGTGAGCAACAGCTGAGGCCCAAATCCAGCGCCGTCTGTCTCCAAAATTAGGGCTCTGATGTTTGAGGACCCAAGTCCATGTACTTGACTGTCTACCTTGGAGAGCAGTTCCTGCCGGGTGTAGCACCTGTCTGATAGTTTACAGTCATCCCACACCTGTAGGACTACCTGTATCTTGGGAGGGGCAGACAGAGCTCTAGGAACTGTAGTCCGGTCCTGCTGCCTGAATCCCTCACACGGGCAACTGTGAAGAGCCCCAGCCAGATGTCCAACAGGGGGCCCAATTCTGGGTCAGGGACAAATACAGTCATACTCTGCATAACGACTTTTTTTTTTCTCGTGGTGCTGGGGATTGAACCCAGGGCCTTGTGCATGTGAAGCAAGCACTCTACCAACTGAGCTGTATCCCCAGTCCTGCATAACGACTTTTTAGTCAACGATAGGCCACACACACAACAGTGGTCCCTTAAGATTATGTCACATAGGGATGTCGTAGCTATCTATTTACAAAAGTACACTTCCTAATGTTTGCACCATGAAACTACCTAACAACGCATTTCTCAGAACATGCCCGCTGTGCAGGTCACGTGCCTGTCAGCATGGGAGGCAAGTTTTCAAAGATAATGTCCTTCCACTTAGTGGCCGCATTCCTTTGTCCTCTTCTTTCCCCAGCTCTTTCATCATTGCTGGGAGGGAGAAGCTAAATGGACAATAATCTTAGGTGCCCTATGCTAGTGTGGGAAGCAGAAGGACCAGGCGGTCGTGTGTGGAGGAGGTGGGGCAGCCTGATGCAGACGTGTACGTGCCGGGTAAAGGCCAAAACGCTTCAAGGACAAGTGTGGGGTGCCCTGGTGCTTTCTTTCCTTGTTCTTGGCTACACAGATAAGGCAATAACGTGAAAGCTGGCAGCCTCTGAGATTCACGACAGTGCCGTCACAGCACTAGGGACTTGGTGAGGAAATGGGCATCAAATCTTACAGAGAACTTCTTGTATATGTGGAAACAGGAAACAGATCCCCATTTCCAGTTTCTCTGGAGAAAAGCACACCACTTGATCCTTCTCAAAGTTACGATGGATTCACCCCAAAGTACAGAGTCAAGGTGATTTACTTCCATAATAAAAAAGTACTTTGAAAAATGTCTTTGTTTTTCAAAAATACAGATACAATGAGCAAAGGGATCTGTGACAGCTGTGAAAACACCCAACTGCCAGAGACGGCATTTTCTCTTTCTACCACAGCTGTTCAGTGCAGGCAAGGTTTATTTTCCTCTTCCATTAAGCTTCCAAATAGAAAATTCTGGGCTCTCAAGAGCAAAATAGGGGCGGGGATGTAGCTCAGTAGTAGAACACTTACCCAACAAATGCAAGGTCCTGTGTTCCACGCTCAGCACCAACCACTCACAAAAACTGCAAAATAGCACTCTTTTATTTTCTTGAGTAGGCTGCCACCATGTGGCCACCACTAAAAATGCACACAGCCTTGGTTATTTGCAAGACCACATTCCTGAGCTGTCTAAAACAAGTAAGCATTGCATCAATTAGATCCACCTGCCATGCAAACAGTCCAACTCTCGGGAACAGACACCCGCTGTCCCTGGCAGAGCTGCAACTCACTCCTCATTTCTTCTCTCATCCCAACATGAGAAACATGTATTTTTAGATCTTGTTCTACAGATAGCAGTCTCCCCTTATCCAAGGGGAACACATTCCAAGACCCCCAGGTGGATGACGGAAACCTTAGATGAGCCCTATATATACTGCTTGTTCATACAAATACATCCCTTGATAAACTTTCACCTTTTCACTTAAAGGAGGCAGTTCTCAGCTTCCTCCACAGCTTCTCTGATTGCCAGCACCACTGCTCCCACGCTTCAGAGCCGTTACTGGGTAAAACGAAGGCCAGCTGAACACAAGCACTTCGATGCCCCCACACTGGGTCTGATAACCAAGACGGCTACTGAGGGACAAGTGAGCGGGCAGCACATACAGGGTGGATGTGCCAGACGACGGGGTGACGCGTCCAGGACAGTGTGAAGGGAGGAGGTGCACGACTTCGTTGCACTCCTCGGAACAGCACACAATTTGAAACATGAATTGCTTGTCTCAGAATTTTCCATCTAATATTGTCAGACCTCAGTTGAACCCAGATAACTGAGAACACTGGGAGTGAAACTGCAGCTAAGCAGGGACTCTTGTGATCTATCACGCTACGTGTGCTCATTTTATTTAACTTGGCTTTACTTAAAATGCACGAGCTGCACTATCCTTTTCTGAAATGAAACACTTAACGAAATATTTCAGATGTGAATATAAAAGAGTAATGTAACACACCTGGACACTGGATAGGGAAAAGATAAAATGCACATGCTCCACACATCTCCTGACTCTGAAAAAGTCCATTAAGCTAAAGAGCCAACTTTCTCTTTTAAGGTATCCAACTTTAATAATGTTAGAAAGTAAATCAAAAAACGCTAAAAAATGACAGATGACTCGAATTTATTTATTTATTTAGGTACTGGGGCTTTAACCCAGTGGCACTTTACTACTGAGCCACATCCCCAGCTCTTTAATTTTAATTTTTCTCTTTTTTGAGAGAGGGTCTCACATATTAGTTCCTTATTTGTCCCTGGATTTCTAAAATAATTTTCTTTTCAATTGCTGGTAATCAACTCTTCAAAAAAACAAAACAAAACAAAAAAACCTGTTGTGATCTAGGACTTCACTTTGGTTAAGTCACAGTATGCTGAAAAACACTACTAATTTCAGTGTTGCCAGTTCACTATCTCACGCACCCCCGTTTCATACTCCAGACATTCATGAGTAGCAATGTTGAGTTTCTTCTTTACAAGTTATTGATTTCATTAAAGTTCACTCAAACCAACATCTTGAAAAAGTCAAAGAGGCTTAGCCTTTTTTCTTCAGCAAGTATAAATAAGCAATACCACACATTAAATATGAAAATGAAATTTAAGAAAGTGAGAAGAGGGCAAGAACACAACTAATTCAAAGATGGACGGTTAATACCTGCTAAGCCCTGAGTGCAGGCCAGGCAGTCTAGCCTAAGAGCTGTGCAGAGTCTGCCCCCTTGGCCAGCAACCTCACGAGGGAGCCAGCACGACCGGCTTCACGCACAGTGGAAGGTCTTACTGGAGGTCCCCCTCTGGGTAAACGGTCAAGCTAAGTCTGGTGCCCAAGAGAGCAAGACGGGAACAGAGACTAAGATGGAAATCCAGAGAAGCAAAGGGAGGAGAGACTGAGTCCTTGGAGGAGGAAGGGAAGGACGGGGTCTCCCCTACCTCCTGTCTGCCACGATGGATGCTCCTCCCCCCACCCCCACTCTCAAGGTCCCATGCAGGGTGATAAGCCATCCCCACTTCAAGGCTGTCAATCCACTCCTCTTTCTGGTACTCTGATTTGGAGTTTTGATGAAGAAATAACAAAGGGAATAAAAAAATGATTTTAGTATTAAAAAAGAAGGGCCATGAAGGTGCCTGGGTCTCCCTCCTTTCCCTTCCATTAACATGTTGCCCACATTTTTCTGATTTCATACTTCCCAGGCATTTCTTCATGGTTTTACTTCCTACGTTCCTGTAGCATAGATTTAGACCTCTATAAATGGTGTGGTAGGCAACATGCCCTTCTGTAATTGGCTTTTTCCTCCCCCTCACTGAATGCTATTTTTAAAGATTCTTCTGTTGATATTTGTAGCCCTAGGTTATTAATTTTCACTGTGTGCACACCATTCTGCTTCAAGCGTGACTATCTATATACTCAACCTACAACTGCACTGATTTATCCGTTCACCCTCGTGGCACTGGGTCACCATTCATGTTACTGGATGATAAACACGCTGCTTTAACCATTCTTTTCTTTCCTACTTTTTTTTCCTTTTTTCTTTTTTTTTTTGTCTGTGTGGAGCTG